>NC_085925.1:2252975-2574828 GCF_035222485.1 Podospora pseudoanserina
GCTGGGCGGCGACGGAGGAGACGGCGTCGGTGATCCAGGTGCATACTTTTGGGTGACGGTTTTGGTGGACGGGGAGGTTGTAGGCGCGGGCGGAGAGGAAGGTTTCGGGGGGGTAGAGACGGCGGTAGAAGAGGATGTTGTGGATGGCGACGGTGAGGAAGGTGTTGAATGATGTGAGGAGGATGTGGGATTGGTCTATGGGGAGGGAGGAGGATTCGTCGGCCATGGTGACCATGAAAGGAGGTTATTTTGGGCTTTAGCGTATATGATGAGACTTGATGTATTCGGGGATTTGACACTAAGCGCTGTGGCTGTTGTTGAATCTGGTTCTGATGCTTACACGAGAGCGAATGGAGGGGTTTCCATTGTTTGGTGGGAAACGCGACGAGTCGTGCATTCCGCAACGCCAAAGCATGTGACCGGTAGCTTGTACAAGAAAGAGAGTTACTTGGCGGGGAAAAGCTGGACTATTCTGTCTGCCTTCCCCACGTCTGGCGCGTGCCCCTGCTCTGCCAATTAACCTCTTAAGCTTCGAGGTCCAGCGCTCCACTCGAGATTTTGGAGGAGGCGTCAGTCTTCTGAAATGCAACCCCACCTTCGGATAACACCGCCATTCTGATATTTCGAGACAGTCCCGTCACGTTCTGACAGCAGCTCGCCGTGTCGTCCAGAGTTGCCTAAAAGTATTCCGAAAACGTGGACAGCAAGGTTCTGTCTACTCTTATACAACAACACTAGCTGTGACAGCTATTATCGAATACGGCGTAACCCCCCCAATTCCCCGCGAATCATTATTCCGAGCTCCAGCTGTCCACCATGGACGCCCATCTCGTCCAAGTCCTTGTCGACACGCAAAAGCCCCAAGGAGCGCCTCGAAAACAGGCCGAGCTCGAACTCCAACTTGCCCAAAGGAACCCCGACTTTCCTCTAGCACTCACACGCATCGGCCTATCACAGCAGCTCGCGGTCGGAATCCGACAGGCATCCCTGAGTGCCCTCCGCAGATTTGTTGAGAAGAACTGGCAACCCGAGGGCAATGATCCGGACCATGTGCCCATTTCCGACGAGACCAAAGAGTATTTGAAGACCACTATTCTCAACCTCGCCATAGCTCCCGAGGATGAGCAGGATGAGCGCAAGGTCAAGGTCTCGGCCAGGTAAAACAAGACACAAGACCCCTTCACGGGCAAGGATGCTAGCTGTTGGAGAACAGGGAAGGAGGAGCTAACACCCCTTGTGTAACAGTCTTCTTATTTCGAAGATCGCCGTCGCCGACTTCCCACACAACTGGCCCAACCTCCTGCCCACCGTACTGGGTATTATGCCCACTGGCAACGATGCTCAGCTCCATGGCGCTCTTCGAATTTTGCAGGACCTTGTAGAGGAGGCTATCACCGATGAGCAATTCTTTAGCTTGGCCCGCGACATTATTACGGCATGCTACGAGGTGGCCTTGAACGTAAACCGCAAGTCTCAGCATCGTGCGCTGGCTGTCGCTGTCTTGCGCGCATGCTTCGACCTGATGGAAGTTGTGAAGGATGGCCACAAGAAGGAGGTTAAAGCCTTTGCCGATGAAGTCTTGTCTGGGTGGCTTCCATTCATGGAGCAGGTCGTCTCCAGCCCGCTTCCAGAAGTTGCCAATGCGGATAGCCAACCGGAGGAGTGGTACGGCCCAGTTGCGCTCAAGATCCAGGTCCTCAAGACTCTGATCAAGATCAAGACCGTATTTGGTTCTCTTCTCTTGCCTCAGAGCCCCAAGTTCTTCACGGTAACATGGCAGGAGCTGAAGCGGTTGGGACCTGTGTACGAAGCACTCTACGTTACTAGTGACTCGCAGAGCCGCTTGGAAGACACAGATGGCCTTCCGTATTCGGTCGACGTCCTGGTGTTGGATGAGCTGGACTTCCTTAACCAGTGCATGCGGGCAAGCCCTGTGGCAAAGTCGCTGGAGGCTGAGATTGCCAGTCACGGATCGGTACACAACACGCCTTGGGTTCTGGAACTCATGGAGATCCTCGTCAGGTACGGGCAGGTCAGCCAAGAGGAGGAGGGCCTCTGGGAGCTTGATGTTTCTCTCTACCTTGCCGAGGAGACGTCCGTGTCCTCAAACTACACGGCCAGAACCGCCTGCGGTGACCTGCTCATCAAGATGGGTGAGTGGATGGGCGAGGACGCCTTCGTTGGGCTGTATGCGTTTACCAAGACACTCTTCGTGGGAGAGCACCCAAGCTGGCAGAAGCAGGAGGCGGCTCTTTTCCTGTTCATCTCCCTCTTCAACGATTTTTATGACTGCGAAAAGAACATCCCACTGAACATGTCCCACGCCTGGCTGGAGCTTGTCAACTACGCCATCGGCAGGCAGGACCTGCCCATGTTGCGCGCTAGAGGCTATCTGGTTGCTGGTGCCTTGGCCAGGACATATGAGCCAGCTCTTGGTTTGCTGGACGCCGTCATCACCGCTATGAACCAGGACGAGTCTGAGCTTGTGCAGGTAGCTTGCGTCAAGGCAGTCGAAGGCTTCATTATCGGTGGCGCTCCCATTGAAGCGCAAGTGCCCATTATCGTCGCTATCCAGCAATTCCTCGAATCCAAGGATATGAGCGATCTTGACGATGCCGAGGATCTTCTTGTCACTCTCCTCGACACGCTTAGGTCAGCGTTCAAGATGGACTACCGTATTGTCCTCTCGCCCGAGAGCAAGGCGCTCGACTTGGTGTTCTTGGTCGTGAAGCATGGTGCTGCCAACCTTCAAGTCGATGGCCTCGTCAACGATATTTTCTACGAGCTTGCCGAGAGGATTCAACAGATCGAAGACCCAGCTCTCTATACCGCCCTTTGCAGCAAGGCTCTGCCCTCTATCACTAGCACCTTTGACGTTGCCAATCTCACTCAGGATGAGCCGCTGGTTACGATTGCAGCCGAGATTCTCGCCGTTCTCCTCAACTTTGGTGTTGAGCCGCTGCCCGCCGGCTTGGTTGCCACGGTTCTTCCCAAGGTCAATCGGTTGCTTATGTCATCTGACGAAGCTGAGGTTCTTAGGCCGGCTGCCGAAGCTGTCAAATACATGCTCCAACACGACCATCAGCAGATGTTTAACTACCAAGACGAAAACGGCCGTTCTGGGTTAGAGGTCTGTCTCCACATTATCGACCGTCTCCTTGGTCAGAACTTGGAGGATAATGCCGCCGCTGAAGTTGGTGGTGTTGCTGCTGAACTCGTCGAAAAGGCTGGCCAAGAGAGGCTTGGTCCCTTTTTGCAACAGCTTTTGCAGGCTGTTGCGCAGCGTCTCGACAGCGCTCAGAATGTTGGTCTGATACAGTCTCTGATCCTGGTCTTTGCTCGCCTTTCCGAGGTGGGCGCTCACGATGTTGTGGAGTTCTTGAGCGGCATCAACATAAACGGGCAGAATGGCCTGCAGGTTGTGCTGACCAAGTGGTTGGAGAACTCGGTCAACTTTGTGGGGTATGAGGAGACTGCGAGAAAGTGAGTACATTCTTGAATACGCATCGAAAGACAAATACTGACATGTCACAGCATCATCGCCCTCTCCAAGGTCTACGCCCTCAACGACCCCCGCGTCGCGCAGGTTCAGGTCAGGGGCCAACTCATCATTTCCGAGGGCAACCGCATTAGGACACGATCCCAGACCAAGTTGCGTAAGTTCACCCTCCCCCCCTCTCCCATGTCTGTGATAAAAGCTTACATAACCAGCAGAGCCTGATCAATACACCATCATCCCTGCCCCGCTCAAGATCCTCAAGCTCCTCGTCGACGACCTCGTCACCGCGTCAGGAGCCCAGCCAGCCTCCAAGGTAGCAGCTGCGGCGGCGTCCCAGTTTGCAGACCTCGACTCAGACGACGGGTCCGAGGGCTGGGAGGATGAGACCAACGACTTGGTCAACCTCGGCGCTGCCGTCTCTGCGGGCAACTTTGACTTTGGCGACAAGGTACGCAACGACGAGACGGGTGAGTATCTGAGGGTGTTCTTTGTCAAGGCGGCGCAGGAAAACACGGCGAACTTTCAGCACTGGTTTGAACTTCTTAGTGATGAGGAGAAGGGGAAACTGAGGGAGCTGGCTCAGTAGGACTTGGCCAGGACGTACAAAGGGAAGGTGCTGCCCTGGAACTCGGAGGCTGATTTGCCCGTGGGGCATTTCAGGCTTATGGGCTACTATCAAGAGGTGCAGGAGGGGAGATTTGGGGATATTTTTAGAGGGATGATGAGATGGGAAGAGGATAAGAAAATGAGAAAACTGGTTGCGGTCGCGTGAGTGAAAGTGGGAGGGTTGGATGGGTTTATTATGGGGATGTATATGCGTAGGTAACAGCGATAGGTTTGGGGGGTGGTGGGGTGGTAGAAGTTTATGTAGTCGAGGTGTACAAAGCGTTGATTTTATGTAAACATGTCATTAAATCACGGCAGGGCCAGAGACAGCTTATCAGCGAAAGAGGATGAGTGTTGTCTGGAATGGGCCACTTGCAAGTTTTGCTTGATATCAAACTAGCTGATTCTTTTTGGTGATTCGTCATGGCCAAAAACGACAATGTGTCGTCACTAGCTTCCGACTTGGAGTTCGCCCATCAAAACAATAATATCAGCTTCGTTTCTTCGTAATAACATCATAAAGCGTACAACACTGCTACAAAACGCCCTTATCATTCTCTCCCCCTGCACCTCTTCTCAAAAAGTTTATACTCCATCAAATAATATCACCCCCAAACCCCCCAAACCCCCCTCCAAACCCACTAC
Source organism: Podospora pseudoanserina (assembly GCF_035222485.1). NCBI lineage: Eukaryota > Fungi > Ascomycota > Sordariomycetes > Sordariales > Podosporaceae > Podospora > Podospora pseudoanserina. The sequence goes on from NC_085925.1 coordinate 2,257,726, forward strand.
CTCCCCTACCACCACCCGGTCTCCCACCCCCAAACCTAGGCTGGCCCCCCGGACCAAGCGGATCCCACCTCGCCCCAGGCGGAACCTGCCCGTCAAAGCTCCCATCTCCCTCTCCCCTCGGTCCCTGAAACAACGGATCGTCAAACGTGGGATGCATACCGCCCCCTGCAAACCCTCCGCGCCCACCTGGTCTCCTTAGCCCGCCCGGACCGACAAAGCTGCCTCTGATGGGATCATCCGGTCCCAGGCCGGGAGGGTACAAATCGTTATGTCCCAGCCCTCCGAAATTCCCACCAGGCATGTTGAGGGGACCTCGAGGGGGTCGGTTGACTTCGTATTCGTCTTCAAAGTCAGGTGGCGGGAAGTCACCGGCTGGGATTGGCCTTGGGGGAGGGTTGGCAAGCGGGTCAGGGGCAGGGTAAGGGTTTGATTGGGCTGGTGGGGGGAGGTGAGGGGGGTCTTGTGGTCTACGGGGGTTAGGATCAAGACGGGTGGCTGATGCTGCTGGGTCTTCTTGATAGCCCTCTTTTTGGAGGGATGGTATCAACCGTTGGATGATGGAGATTTTGAGCAAAGAGACGAGGTCGGTTATACGTGCTTCGGAGATGAAGACGTTAGAGAGTTTGGAGTAGAGGTCTGAGCGGTCTTCGTTGCCTTCGGGTGTCATGGTTATGCGGACTGGGAGTGAGGCGTTGGAGATGTAATCTTTGGGTGTGATTTCGAAGCGGGCGATGCGTTCGTCTCCGGTGGCCAACCCCCGGACTTCAATCTTGGAGCCGAGGCGGTCGATGCGGATGACGAATTGCATGGAGGATTGGGGGTGGGCGTAGACGAAGCTGTGGGAGCTGGCGGAGGCGTTCCATGGCGGGGGGAGGCGAGGGGCGAGCTTGGCGCACTCGGACTCGATCTTTTGGTCTTCGTTGAGGCCGAGGAGGCGGAAGGAGAGGTTGGTGAAGCAGCTGTGAATGAATAGGGTGATGGCATCGAGGGAGGAGCTGAGGTCGGAGGTGGTGTCGTCTTTGGAGTGGGTGGGGAGGGCTTCGACCATGGAGCCTAGCACTGAGGCTGGGCTGAGGGGGTCGGTTGTCATTGTGAAGGTGATGGTGCGACAAATAGAAACTGGACTGATTTGGCGTAATGTATTTGGATGGTATCGGATGATGTGGATGTAATCAGGTTTAAAGAAGCTTGGTGAAGTAAAAGGCATAAAGAAGGTTCAACGTTCATGCGACCACTTGAAGCTTTGGCGGGGGTGCGGGGACCCTAGCCCCACTGACGTAAGGTGCTGCCTATACTAGCGACTCTCAGCCCTACGGGTGGGGTGTTTTGGAGCTTCCACCAATGACAGATTAGAGTCGATTAAAGGGCAACTGACATTACTTGGAGACTGTTGTAAGCCGCAAACCAACAAACAGTGCCGCTATCATACAACATCAACTTCATTTTCCTATCTTATCACAATCTTTTTGCGTATGTAGCATTCTGATGCATCCACCAAAATGGTACCTCTGCGGTCTCTTGATCGTCTGATCCTGAACTCAAGGTGCTGTTCTCACCAAAGTTTCTTCCTTTCATTCCCCAGAATATCCACCATGGCCATTTCCATGTCCGCTTCACCGCTTCTCTCTATATATGCCCAAGTGGGCAAAATAGCCATCAATGCTCAAGTGTGTAGCAACCAACGCCCACCCGACAACAGGTCGATATTTATTACGAGTATACTAATCTACATTACTCACTAAAATCTATTGTTTTCGATCTCAGGTGTTGATGGTACACGAAAGATTCATGACCACCTGCTCGGCATACATCTATCGATCGACATCATGGCCAGCCGGAACCTCTTCACTGTTGTCCTTCTCAACTTTATTTACATCTCCTTCATTCGGAGGTAAAGGGAGTGTTCAGGCTGGAGGTCGGAAAATGATGTTACGTTGCGAACCCATTCTCGGTGGTTTTTTGAGGGCTTGTTCGATGTTGATGTCTCGGAGTAGGGCAGGATCAGGGGAATCCTGGGAGGATTCTGCGGGAGTTGACAAGACTGAGGTGGTGCCTAGGGTTGGTGGATTTGTCTGGATGATATAGGAGGTTGCGAACAGATAAGGTAGCTTGACAACAAGGATATCTTGGTCTTTTGGTGATGAAGGTAAAGACTTGGCCAAAGAGAATGCTCAAAGAGAACAGGGAGAGATGGCAGATATGGGTTCAGAGCAGAGTGATGCGATGGAAAGGTTGTGATTTGTTTGTTTCAAAGACCTGTTGATAACTGGGCAGGAGAAAAGATTTCGATGGGCCAAGAGGCCTATATTTCTGAATAAATAACCAGCAAACACTGCCCCGGTTCTCCGTGTGGGATTTATGCAGTGCGAGGTGCAGTGCCATGATGGGCTTGACGATGTCATCACTTCGACGATGTCATCGCTCGCCCCAGCCCAATCTCGCCGCTGGCTGCCCCGTCTCGCCGTCGGTCCATGCTTCCTGGCAATCTAAGTTCCTGCAGGTTTATTTCAATACATTCTCTCCCACTCTCACTCAACTCTTCCCTCCTCCCCACAACCTCTCCTCTGTCTTTTGAAGCCAACATAAGAAAGACACCATCATCCAAGACAAATTGTCCCAGCTCAAGACTCAAGCATTGTAAGTTATCGAGCTTCTCCCCAATGAAGTTCGTCAACAACTAAACAATTCCTTCGATCAGATCAAAATCAAACAAGATGTCCACCGCCCAGAACGCGACCACCGCGCCGGAGGAGCCCATCCTCTGCACCAAGTGCCCTCACGAGCCGGCGCGGATGGATGTCATGATGTCTCTCTCGCACGACCCTAGCAATCCGCGCGCGTACGTCCACACCGGGCCCAGGGACAATCTTGTTGAGATCAAAGAAGACATCACCAATGGCACCAAAAAAATTGTCACTTTGGTTTTCGAGTTCCCGCTCCGCCCCCATGATCCAGCCTGGGTTGAGAAGAGGTGCCGCACCTGGGGAATCAACCGGGAAATCTTCCTAGCCTCGGAGATTGGTGACCCAGTTCAGTAAGGGGGTTTGGGTGAAGGAAGCTTGGGGTTTTATCTTAAAAGGGCTTGGGGCGTTAGGTGAAGGGAACTTGACACTGGGCAGCTAGCTGCCTCTGGGAAATAACATGGGCCACATTTGACAATGCTGTTGATGTTGTTTTTGATTCATTTATCATAGTTGTGTCGCGTCTGATTTCCACAACTAAGGATTCAGCATCGGACTGGGCTATATGTTATGCCATGCATCCTCTCTTTTGACATAAAATGCTTCACTAGGTATCCTCCACACCCAACGTAGCATTCCGACAAAACATGCAGTGTGACGGGTCTAAACCAAAAAAACACCAGGTAGCCCCGCGACCGCAGATAAGTCGGGAATAGCTTCTTGCGGGCATCATGCCCCCTCTTCGACCCCCACCTCGTCTACTCGGCATCATAGCCGAACCCCATTGTCGAGGAGAGAGTGTCGAGGAGAGAGTAGTCCGACACATTGGGTCAGCCGCAGTTGTCATGTCTTGATTCCATGATCTCCTGCAGCTTACATCTGTCAGCGCACCACCACCACAGCCTATACTTGCCTGGAATATGGAAATATACCCACAACAGGAAAATACTCTTGATGGAGCAATATCATGAACCTGGCCGAAGCTGCATTCCGTCATGCACCAACTGCCGGAACAGGTGTTGCCAAGTGGGTGCACTAGACATGACCTCCCTTGCCAGATGTCCCCATCTGATCCTCTCAATGCATTGTCACAAAAAGCCAGCTGACCCATCTTCTCTAGATACAATGAACCTTACACCGCTTGATTCATCATCAAAGACGCAAACAACGCGATGGGCCTCAAGACTTCAAAACGGCCGTTCAACATAGCCATCATCGGTGGCGGCATCGCGGGCCTCACCACCGCTCTCTTCCTCCACCACTTCTGCCCCCCAGGCTCAATCGAGATCAACATCTACGAACAAGCAGAACAATACCGCGAAATCGGCGCTGGCATCAACCTCGGCGTCAACGCCACCAAACTCCTCCACCAAATCGGCCTAGGCGACAAAATCAACGCTATCGCTGGCTCAAAAGATGGTGTTTTTTTCACCCTTCGACGCTGGGACAACAGCGAGGAGATAACGACCATCTACTCCAATGACTCAGGCAAGATCCGCCAGGCGGCCGTATCACGGGCGGAGTTGCTCCAGGTTCTGCTCGATGCTATCAAGGAGAGAAAAGCAGCGACATTGCACACAAAGAAGAAGTGCCGGTCCGTCACCGTAAGTCCTTTCTCGTTCTCCGTTTTGCCATAGATATCTAACACCGCCTAGAAAACAAAATCCGCGATCAAAATAACCTTCACCGACACCACAACCACCACGTCCTCCCTCCTCATAGCCGCGGACGGCATCCACTCCCCCATCCGCAATCAATACCTCCCTCACAGTCCCCCTCTCTACTCAGGCAAGATAGTTTACCGTGGCCTGTTGCCGTTCTCTGCCTTGCCTACCCCCTGGCCAATTCAATCCCATCATGTTATGTGGATCGGACCAAACAAGCACCTCTTAGTATACCCCATCTCCCAAGGCGAAACCCAAACGTTAAATTTTGTGGGCTGTATCACCACCCCGGAGGAATCCCTCGGAGACCTGAAAGAGTCCTGGTCCGCCACTTGCCCAAGAGCGGAGTTGGAAAGGGATTTTGGGGATTGCGATGGGATAGTACAGGAACTGATCAGGTTACTGCCGGAGGAGGTGTCAAAGTGGAAGATTAACGACCGGGAGGCGGCGGAGGGTTGGGTGTTTGAACAGGGGAGTGTGGTGCTAGTTGGGGATGCGGGACATCCTATGGTTCCGCATCAGAGTGCGGGGGCTGGGCAGGCGGTGGAGGATGGGTTTGTTGTTGGGAGGGCTATGGGTGAGTTTCTGAGGCGGGGGGATGGGAAACTGGAAGACTGGATGGGGGTGTATGAACGGGTGAGGATGCCGAGGGCGAATAAAGTGCAGGAGACGAGTCGGGGGGCGGGGTATTTGTATCAGATGCAGGCGGAGAGTATGAAGGGGATGAGCTATGATGAGTCTGTGCCGATTTTGAGGGATACGGTGCAGGAGAGGATGAAGTGGATTTGGGAGGAGGAGTTGGAGGGGGTGTTTGAGGAGGAGAGGGGGAGGTTGGTTGGAAAGGTGGAGGTGGAGGGGGGGAGGGGAGGAGGGGGTTGTTTTTGTATGTGATGGCTGGAAGGGTGCTGTTGCTGTTGTTGGATACGGGGTATGTGTTGTAGGAGGTAGAATGTTGCAAAAATGTGAACTGGAAGGCAATAAATAACCTTTGAAGCTGGGAGACTCGTGCGATTATACAAGGTGCTATAGGATTTGAATGATTGGCTAGGTATCGCTTTTTGAAGGTTGTCATGGAGCGTTTTCGGAGCCACTATATGTGGTCAGAATCTTCCTCGTGTAGTTCGAAATTTGAACCCTTCTGGAACATAGAGTAAGGTATAAGGGACTTGACCGGTCTGGAGGAGACCGTGTACCTACCTAGATATGAAGCCTGCTGATCAAGAGGCGACAATAAGACATAGGAAAGCCTGTGGGGCATGAGCACAGGCCCACTCACTGCTTCATCTTGCAGTCTGCGCTCCCTTGCTTCTCACACACACGCCAACATCATCACTTTTGCCACACCTTAGTTGCACCTCACAGCCCGGGACTGCGAGCTACCTGAGCGACTTTTTCTGAGGCAAAGAGGCTCAAAAGCATCGTCATCACCGATCCGCAGATCCGCTTGCTCGCTCCAGATGTTCGAATGCTGGCAAGTTTTGAGACACTGCTTGGCAAATGTGGTAAACACGATGCTGATCTCCTCTTATAGTGTATACCAGAACACCTTTCGTCAAGTTCCACAAATTGCCGCCGGCAATAACGCTCTTTTCCTTTGCACTACGGAATTACTCCTTTTCAAGCTCCTATCTCAACGCTTGGCGGTTTTCGGGAGAACGCGGACAGTGCGTGTTTCGGGACATTGTTTCGTTGTTTCGAATTTCCACGTTTAGCAACCACTCGATGGCACGCGACAACTTGCTGTTTTGGGATATCGGCAATATAAATCGTCTTTTGTTCCCAAGGCGAGACGTGGGGGTTTGCCTTCGGCGACCCCACGGGGCAATGAGGTAGTCTCGGCTGGAGTTACACCAGTTCTACTATCTTGTCGATCGCATCCGGCACAACTTGCCGATCGCGATGTCCGTTTCCAGGGCACAGGGTCGCTTCAACACGAAGCTGAAGCATGGTGATGGGTTTCAGCAGACGCTTCTTTTGAATTCTCGCCAAGGTCTAACTCTGCCAAGCTGCGGCCAAGGCTATCGCCAAGAGGCTCCCGTCGAATAGCATCGGAGAATTCGAGGGTTCAGTCTTGGTGCGGCGTTCAAGCAACGACGATCAAACATCCCTTTAAAGGTCGACTAAGCATTTTTGAGGGTTGTCTTGGAGGTCATCTTTTTGCTTCTTGGCCCCTGTCTCCAGAATAACGATCTGCTCTTGGCCTGCCGGCGATGGACAAGTCGAAGTTGATATCAATCTCCTCCTCGACCCAGCCATTCCTTCCTCTCTTCTTTTCATTCCAGGACTCTGGCAGCCCCGGTTGTTTCGCTTCTGCTGTTTTTCTTTCTCTTGTCTCTGTTCTTCTATTCGGGCTCTGGCAGCTTGTGTTTTTTGTCTTTTCCATAAGCCTTTATTTTTTTTTGGGTCTCTTTGCCCTTCTCACTAAGCTGTGGTTACTTGCAGGCCAAGGGATATCGCCAAGATGCCAAACCTCGATGTCAGCGAGCTCAACACTGTCTTGGCCGTGTTGGGTGCCTTCATCTTGCTCTATGGTATCATTTCAGTCCTCATCAAGAGCAGATGGTTTCTAGGAGAGGCTCTTCCCGCCGTCGTCATCGGCATCATCCTCGGTCCCATCGCCGCCAAATTCCTCGACAGCTCTCGGTGGGGATCCGCGGCTGAGGGGCAAACAAGCGACATCACGCTGGGCATGGCTCGGGTTGTCATCGGAGTGCAGCTCGTCATTGCCGGCTTCCAGCTGCCGGCCAAGTATAACCTGCACAGGTGGAAGGAAATGGCCCTTTGCCTTCTCCCTATCATGACCATCATGTGGTTGTGCACCACGCTTTGCCTGCTGGCTAGCGTGCCCAACATCACACTACTCGCCGCCCTGGTCATCGGTTCTTGCGTGACATGCACCGACCCGATCCTCTCACAGGCCATCGCTAAGGGGCCGTTTGCCGACAAGTTCGTTCCCCGTCATCTACGCGAGATTATTTCCTCCGAGGCTGGCGCCAACGACGGCTTCGGTTTCCCCTTTCTCATGCTTGCCGTCTATCTCATCCGCCATGCCGATGTCCCCGGTGCCGGGGTCCATAGCACCGGAACCGTTCACGAGCGAGCGGCTCAGCTGGTAACTCGTGCAGGAGACGTTGGGAGACTTGGCGGGGGCGTCGGTGTTGCCTTGAAGAACTGGTTTGTCGAGACGTGGCTGTACATTGTGCTTATGTCGGTTGTCATTGGAGCCATTGTCGGCTACGGTTCGTGCCTGGCTCTCAAGTTCGCCCTTCGCCGGTGAGTCTTCTCTTGAGTTCAACAACTGTGCTTGTGCTAATCATCCTTCTTCAGCAAGTGGGTCGACTCGGAGAGCTATCTGCTCTACCCAACGGCCATCGGGGTAGGTTCTGGATCTAACTTGCCCTCGAAGACGGCTGAAGACTGACAAATCTGTAGCTCTGGCTCGTCGGTATTTGCGGCATGCTCGGCACTGATGACCTTCTCGCCTGCTTCGTCGCCGGAAACGCCATGAACTGGGATGGCGAGTATCTTGCCGAAACTCTGGAGCGCCACGACGAAGTCAACTCTTGCATGGACGTGCTGCTCAATTTCGGCGGCTTCATGTACATTGGCACCATCATCCCCTGGTCCGAGTTCCACCAACCCGAGACGACCGGTCTGACCTACGGCCGTCTCATTGGCCTCGGCGTCCTAGTACTGCTCTTCCGGCGCATTCCCGCCATCTTCATGTCCTACAAGTTCATGCCCAAAGTGGTTAAGGACTGGAAGGAAGCCATGTTCATGGGCTACTTTGGTCCCATTGGCATTGGAGCCGTTTTCTACGTCGAGCACACCCGCCACCTGTTTCCCGAACTCGGCGATGGCGACGCAGAGGAGACGAACCTGGTACGCGTTATGATCCCGGTCGTTTACTGGCTCGTGCTCTTCTCCATTGTGGTGCACGGTCTCTCGATTCCTTCTCTCAATGTGATCTACAATTACTACGGCGTCAAGCCCATCGTCGAAGACGCCGTCGAGCTCCCTCGAAAATCGATGCGCGCGCCCACGCCGGTAAATGCTGCCGTTGGGGACCGCGATACGTTTATCGCGTACAATCGCTTCTCCCGTCCGGTCTTCGACAACGTTGATCTACCAGTGGCCAACGACAAGCAAATGTACGCATCAGATAGCGATGAGAACTTTCAGAAGACGAGGGTGGGGAAGCGGTATTCCCGAGCCATGGTCTAGTCTTACCGGAAGTACTTTAGAGTTGGGTAGAGACAATATAGAGCTGGGTATAGATAGAGGCGCAGCTTGTACAGTCATTACAGCAGATAAATGGAATAGTACCTCCCGCCAGTCGTTCATCAAGGGTTGCCGGACAGTTCGATAACTACCAAGAGATGTGTCGAAATATGAGTAAGGTACCTACCTAGGTGACTACTAAAAATAGATGTCTTCCCCGTTGCAGGAACTCTTGGATCGGTTTTGTTTTCAATCTACGCTGCCAAAAATAACAATGACCAGTCCACACTAGCTGAGCCTTCATTCGTCTAAAGCCAAGGAGGCCGCGATGCGCCGACCTCATCATTTTTTCCAGATAAGAAGACTTTTGATAGCCTGCGCTGTTGGTTGTGCGAGAAATGAACCAATACCATTGGTGAAAGGATTTCAAGTGGGCGATTGCAAAATATCTGTTATTGCTCCAAGAGAATCTGAGCGAGACCAATTTCTGGAGAACTCGACAGAGACTCTTACCTGCCAGAGACGGGTATCCTTGTCAGCGTCTGAAACCCAAGAGGTTACCACCGATACATCGAGCCAAGATAAGCATAGTACCACGACAACACCTCAAGCTGCCAAGAAAACCCGTCGGTTTCTTCATCGTCTCAACCCTCGTAGTTGGCCATTGGTTGAGCAAGCTCGCAGCCAGATCTCTCGGATATGGAACGATTTCTTCATGGTAAACGAAGAAGTCCGAAAGCCCGTCATTCGCAAAGGGTCTTCCCAGTTATTTGGGACATGATACGCTACCATTTGCTCTACAAACCGCCGGGTGTTCCACTTGGGCTCCTCGGGGCTGGCTCTGCGTTTGCGGAAATGAAATTTCTGTAGTGAGCTTTCCCCTCTTTGTGTTTTTTGAGTCATCCAGCTGGCCATGGGTGAATATCAGGTCCAAGGAGTTGCGTGGGATCTGGAGAATGGACTACGGCACGCCAACCAAGCTAGTCGTCTTCGTCATATTCTTGCTCGTCTGTTTAGTAGCCAATCTGGCTGGCCCTTCCAGTGCCGTCCTCATGATCCCGCAGAGCCACACATGGACAGTCGTACCACCCGAAAGATATACGAAAACACGCGCAACATCATGACGCGCTACTCGGGAAACCTGGGCCATGGCACCCCATGCCGCCTCGGTTGTTGTTCATGAGGAAATCCGCATGGTGTGGAGTACACGGCTGATCGGTGCACCGCTGAACTACGGGAAGTCTTTTCTTCGCACCGCCATCGTCGACACCACGAATCCCATCGTCAGGTCGGCATGCGTACCTGCGAGAAATCTCTCCGACACAACAACCTACTCTGACGCTTTCGGTTCCGAAAAATTCAACATGACCTTCCCCATTCTCAAAGAGGATGATTTCTGGGTACCATGGGTCCCAGGTGGCGAAGAGGGCTTCGAGAGCGGCCCAGACGGAACTGTCCCCTCGATGCACCCCTCCTTGACCTCGCCGAAATCGTCCATGGACGCGACTTTTGGGCACCTCGTGCGGATTGAATCGACACAGGGAGGGGATTCCTACCAGGAAGTGAGACTACGACTGGGGAAGGGTAGAGGGACGGAAAGGACACTCCAGGCGGGAGCAATATACGGCAGACCTGGTCTTACTGAGGTTGTCGCAATTGGTCAGGGTAGGTTGTAGGATAGGATGGATTGCGCAGGAGTTGACACGTGGTTTCCTGACATATCTGCGTGCCGTGGGTGGCTAACCCGGAGTTGTTGGATATAGCTCGTGAAGTGAGCATGTCGCATGAGGAGATGGATGGAAGGTCGAGAGCTGGGGAGGTCGCGTGGAAGTTACGTTACCCATTCAGTTTCCCCATCTCGAGATCTAACCCAGCCAAGCTCTTCTTCACTCATAAATTTCCACGAAAATGCCCATTATCCCGGACACACCACTAGCCGCCAGCGTGACTCGACAGATACTTGACCTGTGCAGGCAGCTTCACCAGTTTATTCGATCTGGAGCACGTCCTTTTGGTTCACGTGAGATCTCTCTTGACATGGTCCGTGTGACCGTCCCCTTTTTGACTGTAATTCATTTCCAATGCTGACCTACAGTACGCCACCACCCAGACTCTCGAGGAAAGAATGGACAGCGTGGGGAGAACCCAAGAGAGACTCCTGGGGCTTATGGAGCAATTGAGAGGGGATGAAGAAGCCGAGATTGTTATCGGAGGAGCGGTGAGTATCTTAGTTTTTGGACGGAGATTGTGTATGTTTAAGACACACTGACTTTGTGGCAATGAATAAGCTCGAGTACTTTGATCTTTTGCTGGGCGAGTTGAGGAGGGAAGTGGAGGTGAGGATTGCGTTGGCGGAGATGGCGAGGGCTGCGAGGGCTGCTTGAGTGTGCATTATGTGCATTATGTGGGGTTGTTGATGATGAAGTGTGAGCTTCTGGGTTGGGAAGGGGGTGTGAGGTGGCTAGTCTTTTTGAGTTTCAGACATTATTTTGAAATGTGAAGTGGACCTATCCAGTATGGGAGGCGAGCTTCCGTGTTGAAGTTAAAGTCACAAGCTTTCAAACACTCAGAATCAGAGTGTGTTAAACCTCGTCCCACTCTCCTCTTGTCCATCTCTCTTCTCTCTTTCGTTACCCATCAGCATCTAGATCCAATCCAGTTCACCTGCTAGTATCAGTTAACACCACATCAACCCTGCTGCGCGAACGATCAAGAGTATACCTGAACAATCACACAACCGCACACAAGCGATGAAATAATCCTACCCAAACGAGTAACTAACCGTTCATGAACGATGAGAAAATCCATCATGAACGAGCAAATAACCATGCTCTAACACCCACAAAGACAACCATCATGACTGTCCTTCCCGAAATGGCCCGCATGACGCTGGGCAACCTCCAGCTGACCGACGGCATCTACTTCACCATGACGCCCAACGCCTTCACCAAGCCCGAGGAAAAGCCCGAGTGGCGCCTCTACTTCACCATCCGCTGCCTCAACGGCACCCCCGTCTCGGACCTGATCCGGGAGGGCTTCCACTGGTCCAGAAAGAACATCATCACCTCCGACACCATCTACCACCACGACGAGAAGAACAGCCGCCAGCGCCGCTTCTGCCACCTTCGCGAGTTTGCGGACGAGCCCCCATCCCACTCCCGCTGGATGATGCAGATCGTGTTCCAGTCCGCCAAGCTGGAAACCCGCGCAAAGTTCTGCCTAGACGACACCACCCCCACCCACCGCAAGATCCAGCACGCCTTCGCCATGCCAAGAACGGATACGGCAACACCGTCTTCCTGTACACCCGTGACGAGTCCAACCCTGTTGTCATCAACTGCGTGCTGGAGGATGCGGGGCAGAACAAGGACTTGACCAAGTGGCTGTAGCCGATGGTGTGCATCGAGGGTTCCGTTGATGGTGAAAGGAAGCGTTCTCCGCGGTAAGGAAAGGAGAGGAGGGTCCAAGAGGGCTGCCGGTGTGAAACCCCGCCTCAGTATAACGAGGAGGAGGAACAGCAAGAGCGTGTCGTCAAGACAGCCCCACTAGAGACTGCCGACAAATTTGCGAGCATGCTCGACGAAATCAACAAGATCGCGACGGATACTGCTTGGCCTTTACCTTGAGACGAGGCTGTGAGGTCTTGTACGGGGGCGCAGGCAGACCGACTATGTGACCGCCTGATGATAAGGCTGGGGAAAAGAAGGCAGGGGGGAGGGCAAGGTAACCTTTGGGTTATCCAAAGTCGAACCTTATGCGGTTGGCAATCTGTTTAGTGCTTCATTTCGTTATTATTACGTTGTTTCGCAACAGGATGGGTTATTTCGCATCTTGAGAAACTCCCAGGGCTATAAGGTGTCGGATGGCGGTGGATAGCCCGGGAATTATACCTAATAGAGTGTGTCATCAACAGTACTGAGTTCAAAATCTTACCAACTTGTAACTTTGAGTGTCGATAGCTCCCTCCAAACATCCCATACTGCCCATTCGCGAAAGCACAGATACAAGCACCAAAAACATCCACGTTGCTCAAGAGGCAAACATCTTGCTGTGTCCGATCTCATTCCAACCGTAACCTCCCCATTGCTGATGATGATATATATGTACACTTCTCGCAACAAACAACAAGTTCAAGTCTTGCGCGAGAATGAACAGCACCAAGCCAAACACGTGCGTTGCTTGCTTTTTGTTCAACATCCACCAACCACCATGCCGGTAACCCATGGCGTATGTTTCCTCGAGTACTCATCGTCTATCCAGCAACCCCTCCACGCAGGATTCCATCCTCTTAGTGCTTCTTCTCGGCGGAGCCCTCCTGCTCGAGGAACTTCCTATTTGCGACAAAGAGCGATGGTTAGAGCTTGGTCTCGACGACAACAGAAGGGCATATGTTTACTTGATGAAGTCGGCCTCGTCGGAGCTGGAGGCGTTGATTGGAGGGGTAGCACCGGGGGTGGTGGGCTTAGCAGCGCTGCCGCCGGAGGTGGCGACGGCGACACCGCCGAAGAGGGAGGCGAGGACACCCATGGCGAGCTGTTTGGTTGTAGATATGTTAGCAATTGGCCTTCGTAAATGTCGTCGTCATCGTCGTCGTCGTCGCGCCGGCGGCGGAAGGGATGGAGGGGAGGAGATCGGGTCATGTCGGAGGAGAAAAGAGAGCACTGACGTATTGCGAAGCAACCTGCTTGCCGAAAAGATTGTACATCTGGCCGCCCATCTTGAATAGAGGTTGTTTGTCGAGAGGGAAACTCGTCGGGGGGTGTGGTTGGTGATGTAGTGGGTGTGTGTAGGCTGAAAACGACGCAAAGGTCAAATGAATTGGCGACGGCAACACAGGGAAATGTCGAATTGGCCAAGCTCCGTCGTTGAGCTAAACAGCCGAGATTTTGCCAGGATCTTACTAACTCTCCGACTAGCGGCTAATAACCGTGCACGGACTGCTACTTAGGCCAAGAGGATAAGCTTTATCAGCTACCCTTCCAATCCCGGTGGACCGAGACATACGTCACCAAAATCTGTACGCAGGCACATGCTTGAAGCTGTCGTGCCGATGACGAGAAAGACCGGAAGCTCCATTCTGAACAACTCAACTCCACGCTTTTTCAGCTGTGCAATCTCGGTGATATTCACAGTCGCATCCACTCTGCTTGATTCAGCTACTTTCAGCCACTTGTTTTTCTCTCTCCCTTGCTTGTGATCCATATCTTGCGCAAGGTTTAAAACCGGTGCAACCCCTCCATCCCACTTGTCGCAAGTTCTAGCTTGCTCCCTTTCTCTAAGAAATTCTTCCTTAACCATCATCACCTCCAACAACCAGACAAAACAAAACACCGCAATGGTTTGGCCCTTCAGCTCCTCATCCACCCCCTCCAAACCTGACCAACAAACCGTCCACAATGCTACCGCTGAAACCGTAAAGAAAGTCGCCAACACAACCAAAGACCTTGACCCTAGCACTAAGCTCCCCGAGCCGAAGAAACTCCCCGCTGAGCTCCAAAAAATCGTCGACAAGGCCGACAAAGATGAAAACTTCTTTGACGAGCTTTACGAGGGATAGTATGTCCCCCTTTTAGTCTCTTCCCGTACCCACCCGCTTAACTAACTCCTCTACCCTCAGTGTCCCCCCATCAACCGACTCCAACGTCCGCTACGCAGCCTACGCCTCCCGCTTCCGCACCATCCTCCTCTCCGCCCACCGCTACGTAGCCTACACCTCCGACATAGGCGAGTCCTTCCGCCCCGTCGCCCATCCCAACTGGGTCCGCGCAGCATACGGCATCTCCTGGGCATATATCCTTGGAGACGTCTCCTACGAGGGCTACAAAGCCTACTGGCACAACCAACGCATCCTCAACCCCGCCATCGAGCTGTCCTCTCACCAGAAGAAATTACTTGGTGTCGAGGCGACGCATGATGGCACCTCGCCAGCGAAGCTCACGCCAGGTGTTGTCCCGCCGTTGGAGGACTACAGAACTGTCATGCTGCAACGGGGTATCTTCCAGAGCTTGGCGAGTATGGGGTTGCCGGCGTTTACGATCCACTCCGTGGTGAGGTATTCTGGCCGGGCGATGAAGGATGTCAAGAATAAGACTGTCAGGACGTGGGGTCCGATTGGGTTGGGTTTGGCTGTGGTGCCGTTCTTGCCGAGGATCTTTGATAAGCCGGTTGAGAATGCGGTTGAGTGGGTGTTCCACAAGGGGTTTGAGGCTTATGGGGGGGAGAAGATGGTGGGGGATGCGCCGTTGATTGGGAGGGAGAGGCAGTTGAGTGAGAAGCCGCTGCCGAGTGGGAAGGAGAAGAGGGAGTAATGAAGGAAAAGAAAAGGGAGTGTGGTGATATTTGGTGTGATACCTGTCTACTCTTTTTGTGTTTGTACATATTGGAATCTCCACTCGGTGGGGATACGAGAGGATGGTGGGCAGATCGGACTGGGTTGGAATTTACCGATATGGGTGGTTATTTTTTGATAGCGTTTCTCACCACCCACTACTTGGCAACGAAATGAGACGCCCAGGAAGCCTGGTTAACATAAAGAGAAATGACAACAAACAGTGGTATATCAACTGGGCACCATGCTATGGAACAACTTCAAACATGTCTCAGAAAACAACGCTATGCCATGCGCTTTATAACAAAAAGAACCTAATTCCAACAATGGTAGACCCTCAGACCTTTATCAAATCCTCGGGCGCCCCCACCCCTCTCAACAAAACAACCGTATTCCCACTGACCAACGCGGTCCCCAACTTCTCCCCAAAATCCAGTATCCTCCCCCCTTCCACATGGAACACCCTCAGCTTATCCTCCTCCTTATCGGACCTGTTATTGATATTCTGCACCTGCAGACTCGCCGCCGCCGAGTCGAGCATCCGCCCCACGACCCAGTCCTGACTGAAGAAGAACTCCCCCTTTGGAATCTTGGCCTTGGCAGTCTCGTTCTCCGCCTCGACATAGAGATAGACCCTCTTCTCTGGCGGGATCTTTGCGTCCCCCTTTGCGGTCTTCTTGAGGGTGTTTACCGCCACGAGTTTCGTCTGTCCCTTTGCGTTGAGCCCAGATGGTCCGGCCGCCTTTGCGGCGCGGGAGTCTTTGTATTGTTCTTTTTTGGAAGCGCCCCACAACTTCAATCGTTCCAACGCAGACGTCGCCTTGGTTGTTATCGCCGCTTGTTGAGCTGCTAGGGCACTCGCTCTCGCACCGATGGGGGGTTTGGATTTGCAGTCGTGGTCTTCTTCTAGGCGGTGTTTAAGGCAGTAGTCCCTTCGGCAGGCGTTGCAGTGAACACCGGGAACGAGACTTGTCCCGATGGTTGTTTTGCATGTCCCTTCTGCGCAGGGTTTCGCGTATAGGACATCGCGGTCGCGAACGGGTTTGTGGCCGCCGAGGGAGGCTTTGGATTGTTCGGCTAGGCGTCGCCTGGTGGCCCAGGCGCCTTTTTGGGAACAGTCGTGGCCGTCTTCGGTGCGGTGGTCGGAGCAGTAGGTTTGGGAGCAGGATTGGCATTTGAAGGGGAGGAAGTCGAGTTGGTTGCAGGGGGGGTATTGGCAGTGGGCGCCGACGAGGGAGGCGTCAGTGCCGCGGGCTGCGAGGGCGGCGGGGGACATGGAGATGTAGGTTGTTTCGTTTGGGTTGTTTGGGGAGGACATGGTGGGTGAAGCTTGGGGTGTTGCGGTCGAGGGTAGATAGGGGGGTTTTATATGGAAAACGCGGTTGATAATTATAAGGGTCGGTACTCCGACACGGCGATAGGGGTCGCTGACCAAGAGACAGACGGTTGATAGAAAGATGGAAGGCTGAGAGATGAGGCGGGCGAGGCGGCGTAAGGCGGTGTTTGCCTGCCCGGCAGCCTGGAACGATCTGGAAACCCGCCGGGGGAAAAGGTGGAGATTACGGACCGGGGCCGGCTGCCGATCATTTTAGCTCGGCGCCCTGCCGAGCCTTGCTCTCAGCTGCTAAGGGTTAGGGTCAGTCGCGTCTTCCCACATTGGAATGCGCGTCATCGTTCTCTGAATGCGATTGTGACTGATTGACAAGGCTGGCCCCGATCGACAACCCTCTTTCAACTTCAAATGTTAACATCCACCTTCTAGTGCTTGAAAAACTCCAACATGGTCGCCAATTCGGTACTGTCAACCACAAGAAATGCCACCACACATCCCCCTCAAACGACTCCGCTCTCCCTCCCCTGAACCACCACCCAAAAAGCGGCAGTCTTCAACAACTTCAAAGAAGAAAGCCATCGCCCCCCCCCGTAAACCAACCCTCTTCGACGACCTCGACGCCGGCTCCACCCCCCGTTCCTCAACTAAGACCTCCCTCCTCGAAATTGAAGCTAGCGATGACGACACCAGCTCCTTGACGTCCCTCTCCGACGCCGATTTCGAGGACGTCCCGCTGGATGGTCTTGGCACAAAACGTCGAAAACTCTCCCAACCCTCCTCTACAGAAGATGAAGATATCGAATTCGAAGATGTCCCCACGCCTACTGCGCCAGCTCCCGATGTTGCTATCCCCAGTCAGGACCTCGATCTGACGTTGGTACGGGATACCAGAATCAATCTCGCTGCCGCGATGGGGAAGAAGGGGCCCTCGAAGCTTGAAAGAAAGATCAGGATAGCTGCACATGGTGTCCATGTCCAGTTGTTACTATGGCACAATGCGCTGAGGAATGCGTGGTGTAGTGACGAGGAGGTGATGGCGATCATGATATCGCATTTACCGCCTAGGCTGTGGGAGGAGGTGGATAGGTGGAGGAGGAGCAGTGGGTTGGAGGTTCAGGGGGAGGAGCCGCCACCAAAGGGGAAGACAGCTGGGAAGGGGAAAGGCGAGGGGAAAGCGATAGAGAAGGGGAGGGAATGGGGAGCGGCAGCTAAGCATCTTGAAAAAGGAGCTGTCGATATGTCGCATGGAGATCCATTATTCAGACTGATGAAGGTCCTCACATCATGGTGGAAACAACGGTTCAAGATCACGGCACCAGGGCTGCGCAAGCAGGGGTACATGTCCCTAGAACGACTCGACAGAATCACCAAGGCATTCAAGCAAACGAACGGTGACGATCAAGACCGCTTCGGGGAGAAGATTGATGGTTTGGAAGGCTTCAGAAAGCGCGCACAGTCGTGTGCAGGCAGCCGCGATGTTGGTGCCCAGTTATTCACCGCTCTACTACGAGGATTGGGAATCGAAGCTAGATTGGTGGCCAGTCTACAACCCTTGGGATTCGGGTGGAACAAACTCGAGGAAGCCGACCCTGAAGAGGAAGAGCATTACCTATCGGAAAGCAATCCTGAAAAACCTCCCGTGCCAGTCACCAAACTACCACCACCCAAAGCAAAGAAAACACCTGCCAAACTACCCCCCAAAACAGTCCGATCAACCCGGCATTCCCAAAAACTACCCCCCGAACCCTCCTCCGATCTCGAATCCCTCTCCGACTCCTCCAACGACCTGATAATTCCTCCTTCCCCTTCCCCACCTCCAACCTCCCCAACCAAGACCCCTAAAAAGGTGTACGATCAAGACTTAGAATACCCCCACTACTGGCTCGAAGCTCTCTCCCCCGCCACCCACAAATACCTCCCCCTCGACCCCCTCAAACCCCTCCTAGCCACCAACCCCGACCTTCTGTCTCACTTTGAACCCCGCGGCTCCAAAGCCGATCGCGCCCGCCAGGTAATGGCATACATCATCGCCCACTCCCCCGACGGCACAGCCAAAGACGTAACCATCCGCTACCTCAAAGGGCAACAACTCCCAGGACGAACCAAAGGCAACCGGCTACCCCCCGAAAAAATTCCCGTGTACGACAAGAACGGGAAAGTGAAACGATACGAGGAGTATGACTGGTTCAAGAGGGTGATGAGCTCCTACATTCGCGGCCGTGACCCCTCCCACCCATTGACAGAAGCAGACACCCTCGAAAACGAGACCGATCTCAAACCCGCCGAGCGGGTGGACAAGGTGGTCAAAGAAGGAGAGGAGACACTGCAGTACTACAAGCAATCCAAAGAGTTTGTGTTGGAACGCCACCTCAAGAGAGAAGAAGCGCTCCTACCGACCGCGAAACCGGTCAAGATGTTTGTTCAAAACAAGAACAAGAAACCGGGTGCACAAGGCGAGGCGGTCTACAGCCGTAGAGACATCGTCCAAGTCAAGAGCGCAGAAACATGGCATAAACAGGGACGTGCCCCTAAACAAGGGGAGGCCCCCCTGAAAAAGGTGCCCTATCGAGCAGCGACTACAAATCGGAGAAGGGAGATTGCAGAGGCGGAGTTGGCTACGGGAGCAAAGGTTTTGCAGGGGTTGTATAGTCACGCGCAGACAGACTGGATCATACCGCCGCCAATTCAAGATGGAAAGATACCAAAGAATGAGTATGGGAATATTGATTTGTTTGTCCCAACCATGTGCCCCGAGGGTGCGGTTCATGTTCCTTTACGGGGGGCGGGGAGGGTTGCAAGGAGATTGGGGATAGATTATGCGGAGGCGGTGGTGGATTTTGAGTTTGGACATCGGATGGCTGTGCCGGTTATTCAGGGGGTTGTTGTAGCGGAGGAGTTTTATGAGAAAATGGTGGAGGAGCTGGAGAGGGATGAGGCGGAGAGGAGGAGGAAGGAGGATGAGAAGAGGAGGAAGAGGGCGCTGGGGATGTGGAGGAGGATGTTGATGGGGTTGAGGATTGTGGAACGGTTGGAGGGGCAGTATGGGAATGTCAAGGAGGGGGAGCAGGAAGGGGGTGCGGGACAAATCGGTGGTGACGTGCATATGGCGGGAGAGGGGGCGGGAGGGTTTGAGGCGGAGGAGGATCAGATGGCGGGGGGGTTCCTGCCGGAGGGACATGAGGCGGACGACTTGGGCGGCGGGGGCTTTTTTGCCGAGGGCCAGGAGGAGGACGAGCAACATGGGCGCACAACTTCAGGGTACTTCCCTACCGTCCACTCCGATGACGACGACGATGACGGGGAGGATGTGCTCGAAATTGATCATGGTGATATGAGCGGTGTGTTGAGTGAGGCGGTGAGTCCGAAGCCAGCGTCACTGTCGCCATCGCCTACGCCAGAAATCGAAGAAACCAAGGCGCCACCGAGGAGGAGCGCAAGGCGGAAGGCGCCGGTCAAGCCCAAAGCCGCGGCGGCTGGTGGAAAGCGAGGAAGGAGGAGGCGAAACGTTGCGTCAACGAGCTCCGAGGAGGAGGAAATCGAGGAGGGATACGAGGTTTTTGATTCTGGGGAGGATTAGTTGCAGTGAGAGATACATGTCCGGCTAGGTAGATAATTCGATAATGCAATTGTCCAACCCGCAGAAACCGGGGTACTGCGGGGAAAGTAAAATATATGTCATTGACTGGCTCGAATTGTTCCTTGTCAGCGCCGAATCGATGCATAAAAACCTGCCATCACGTTCACATTTTGGTGGTTCATGCAGGGCTAATGCAAGATGGAGGTGTACTGGATGGGGAAAGGTGTGGTGGGCGATGGGTGAGCTGAGAGGGGTCTTGGGGTGGTGTGCCGGTCGAAGTATTGAAAGGTTGGAAATATTACAGAAAGTGACATATCAGATGCGGTATACGAGAGATAACGCCGAGGACGGGAGAGTGATCGATCGATGCCGGTTGTGTGTTTTTTTGCTCCCGAGACATGACACTTCTGTAAGCCTGAAAATAAGGACATGTTTGTGGTGCCTGTTCCTTTTATGTGGAAAGAAACGTGGAGTCAGAGTTGAGGGTAGGCAGAACACGCACCTGGACATTAAAGGCTTCCGGCTTTTGCATAGGTCCTGTGTGACGTTTCCTCACCCTCTGGAGCTTGTCCATGTGGTTTTCTGTGGGGACAACCGATGGAATGTCCGCGGCTGACGGCAGAGTGCTCACGCCCGATGTCAAGGGAATGTCGGTGCCACGCTGGATGATGAGGCTAAAAGTTGAGATGGGAGAATACCGAGAGCGACGCAATGTTCGAGTTGAATGTCTAGCCAGCACTGGACTACAAGGGTGAAAGACAATATCCTTCTACCGGAATGATCGCTCCGTGGGGTCCCCTGTAACTGCCGGGGTTCTTGGTGGGTCGGTCCAGAGCGCCGGGTTCGGGGAGTTTCAAGTGCTAAGGCGCTATCAGGCTGCAGGCGGAGTCTCGGTGTCCGGATGATAAGTCCAATATCACGAATTTCCGAGCATGTGCAAGAGATGGTGGTTTGCTTTCCTGGTTCTGTTTGACATCAGGTGCCACACGATGCCCACCGACAAGCCGCTCTGGCGTGAGCGAATGGGAGGCTTTGTCACTCTGCAAAAAATACGTGGGATTACGAGCAGACATCGCGTGTTTGTTGTGGGGAACAGGTAATGGCCCTGTAATTTACCCCCCTGGAATGTGAAGCTGTCTGTCGGCCGGGGTATGGCCCGTGCAACAGGGCGGCTCATTGCCTGCTCGGTCGAGGCTGGAGCAACACCACCTGGCTCAAGAGACCCGACTCAACTTCTCCTCCCACACTTGGAATAATTGAACCCTGACTCTTCCTTGCTCAATCACCTCCAGGTTTTTGTCATGTCGGCCACGTCGCCGCTCTTTCCCGGAGGACCCTGAGCAAGGATTTGAATTTTGCGCCCACCTGCTCTGGAAGCCGGTCGGGGTGGTTTGGGCCATTTGGACTTTTTTTGCTTAATTGGAAGGTGTTCCGGTTTCGTCGCGCGCGGTCAGTCGCTCAGTGCTCAGTCAGTCAGTCAGCCAGCCAGCCTCATCTGAAGCTCGTGCCTGCCACTACTCCGCGGTATACGAGTCGCCGCCATTCACAACCCCTTCCACCCACTGTCCCCGTAATATACCAAGCTCTAACTGACTGCACTGCTCAAACCTGGGACTGCGGGGCACTTTCCCTGGTTTTACTTTATATCTTACGTACCTGTCCTGTAACTTACACCACCGCCGGCGCTGCAAGAGCATGACCTGGACCAGGACCGCATCTCCCTCCCAACCTAATTCTCAACATGGACCACGACGCATACCTCGACCAGCTTCTCGGACAGCAGCCAGCTCTACCACCAGCCCAGCATCTACCCGACCACTTCCCATTCGCCGCTTTAGAGGACGACGAGTTTGCAAACCTCGACCTCGAGCTGTTGTTTGGACGTCATTTTGGCCGTAACAATCCGTAAGTCACTCCTTTTTTTCCTTTCCAGTGAGTGAGAGCGGCAGAATCACATGTGGTAGTCCCACGGCAAACGACAAACTGCTCTCGTAGTGGGGGGAGCAGCAAACGTCCGTCCGGAACTCAAGCCACTGTGGACTTTTGAGTTCGTTCTTTCGAGCACAATCTTGAACCTGCTGCTGGGCTGCCTCGACTGTTTGCCTGCACATGCATTCCGACAAGGGCATGTCTTTCACCTTCACTCATCTCCACACACTCAGCCCTCGCCGGCAGCATCGGGGTGTTTTCACCGTACCATGGGCAGCGCCCACTCCAAACAGGAATCAAGTCCCGATGCACGGGAGCCACCGCTGAAAAGGGACCGGCTTCATCGTTTGCGGAAGTCTCTGCGAAGCCACTCCCACCGCCGAAACCTGAACGAGCAAAACAACGAGCAAACCCAACCCTCTGACAACATCAACAGGCCAGAAAACGACAACAACGCCGTCCGGGAAATGCCCCCAGTGCGTAGGTCCCAGGGCAACGTGGATCCAGAGTTGAGCACAGAAGCGTGCATGGAAGCCGCACTCAATTTCTTCCCCGACATATGTCCCGACTATCTGCGCAAGACCGTCGAAAGTCAAAAGTGGACAGCCCAGGGCATCGTCGGCCACATTCTTGATCAGCAAGAAAGCGGCAAGAAATATCCCAAGCGTGTCAAGTCCCTAAAGCGCAAGTGGGAGGATACCGGTGAGGACGGCGAAGAAGTGCTCAGCAAGAAAATGGAGGCCGAGCCAAGATTTCAAGGCAAGACGACGGAGTACATGAAAAGTACAAGGGAGCAGGGTGAGTGATGTATCCCCAACACGTTGTGGACAGGGGGAGACAGACTGCTGGTAACACGGGAGGAGGACTGAAGGATGATGAACGGGCGATTGCCTCTCTTGAGGCGTCGGCGTCGGTACTATCACCAAAGGCCCGTTCATTCATCTTTGTGGCGCTCCTTGTTGCGGCTTGGAGCATCAAGATGACGTTGGGCTTTTTGTTCTTCCACCCAACATTGTCCCCTTTCATCACCAAGTATGTAGATTTCTGACACCCGCATAGCAGATCTCTCCTTGTGGCCGAGTTTCCAGACTTCAAGGTCAAGAATATAGAGCAACAGTTCAAACTGCACGACCATCGCATTTACCCAGCATATCTTGCTCTATGGACCGAGCTTGCTCAAGAAACCTCGGCTTGGCGGAAAAAGTCGACAACCAGGCCCAAAATGACGCTCGGCGACACGGTCAAGATGTTCTCTGAGAGCGCCGACGAGGGAGAGAAAGGGGCTGTGGAAGACTTCGTGGTTGCCCGTCAAGTTTGCGACATCAGAGCTGCCAAGGCAAGGGCGAAGAAGGCGGAAGAAGACGCCGAGGCGGCCAATTATGCGCAAGCAGAAGCTGACGGTACCATTTTGGAGTGTGGATGTTGCTTTGGGGATTTCCCACAGAATCGAATGGTGCACTGCAACGCGGAGACCATCCATTTCTTCTGCCGCGAATGTGCGAAGCGCATGGCGGAGACGCAGGTTGGCATCTCCAAGTATCAGCTAGACTGCATGTCAACAGACGGCTGCGAGGGCACCTTCAGCAAGAGCCAGAAGGATTTGTTTCTCGACGGAAAGCTGACTGTGGCTCTTGATCGCATCGAGCAAGAGGCTGTCCTTCGCCTGGCTGGAATAGAATCACTCGAGACATGCCCCTTTTGCCCATATGCGGCCGAGTACCCGCCCGTCGAGGTGGATAAAGAGTTCAGATGCATCAGCGAGGAGTGCGGCCGTGTATCCTGCAGGCTTTGTCGGCTGGAGACGCACACGCCCAAGACTTGCCAAGAAGTTGCGCGGGAAAGTGGACATTCTGCTCGCCGTGAGATCGAGGAAGCAATGTCTGCCGCCATGATCCGGACCTGTAACAAATGTAAGGACCATCTGCCTCCACTTGGGGACATGGAGCTAACTCTGACTAGGCAAAACACCCTTCATCAAAGAGAACGGCTGCAACAAGATGACATGCACGAGGAAGGGCTGTGGCAACATACAATGTTACGTCTGTTCCAAGTCGTGTGATTACAGCCATTTCGACGAGCCCGCCCGCGGTGGGAAGCCCGGGAACTGCCGTCTTTTTGACGAAACCGAGGAACGCCACGCACGAGAAGTTCGCGAGGCCGAAGAAGTAGCTCGCAAGAAGGTGGCGGAGGCGAACCCTGAAGTCGATTCCTCCCTCCTCGAGATCAAATTCTCCGACAAAGTCAAGCAAGACGAGGCCAAACGCGCAGCTGCCCAGATCCCTCAAAGAGGCGGCGTCTTTGGGCCCCGGAACCTACCCGTATATGTTCCCCCACGAATGCCAGCAATTGCCGTTCCGCCGAACCAGCCCAATGCACCAGTTCCTGCCGCACCAATGGCTCTCCGCCCCGACCAGGCGAACGAGTTGCAAAGACGGATGCAGGGACTGATTGGGTTGGACCTGGAGATTGGGATAGAGCCTCTGCCTGTTGAGGCTCACCGAAATGTGCAGATGGCAGTAATACTCCCGCCGGATCCCAACCGGGAAGCCCGAATGCAACAACAGCAGGCGCTGCTGCGCGCACAAATACAAGCGCAGCAAATACAGATGGAGCAGGCCCGGAACAACTTCCGGATACAACGCGAGCAGGCGGCTGCCCAGCTCAACCATGCACGAAACGTCCAACAAGAAGCGATCCAAAATATGCAACGGCAAGAATTCCAACTACAACAGCATATAGCGGATCACATGCACCGCTTTCCACAAGGGGTTGCTTTTCCTGCCGTTCCAAGACCTGCTCCCGGGCCTGTCCTGATGAACCCCGAGCATTTATTTGCGCCGGCTGGAGCGGCTGGACAGCTGTTCAATATTGGGAATCATGCGTATCATGAACCAAACGCCCATCACCCAGCTGCCGCGGTTGGCAACCCTCAACAGGCTGTTGCAGCTCCAAACCTGCCCCCGCACAGAGTCGCCAACGCGGCGAACAACAATAATGTTAATGATGGTGGACCAGCTCAGCAGCATGGGGATGGGCCAAGACCTCTGGCGAACGACGTAATCAACCTGACCGCGTCCCCACCAGCCCCGCGGGTGAATGGGAATGGTTACCGAGCAGAATTGTACAGTCCCCGATGGGGTCATGGGCCTCCACCTGTCCGCTGAAGACCAGGGACAGTCGTATTCTTGAGACGATACCATGACGCCTCCTTGGGGCTGTTTGGAGCCTGAGCCTTCTTTTTCTTTTGTCAGGCTACGGATCAACTTTCTTCGCCTCGCCTTCCCTTCGGATTCACCTCTCAGTGGCGTTTTGCACCTGGCTTGGCTCATCCACCATTTCTGTTTATCATTCGACAGCCTTGGTCATCCATTTGGCGTGTGTTTGGGCTGGGTTTTGTCGGATTTGGGGAGTCTCGGGGGTTTGGGACGGGTTCAGCGCTGTGTTTTTTAATTTTCTTGATCGTTGCATATTTTTTGCTGGTTGGTCGATATGGGATTTTTCTTTCGAGGAAGAGAAGAAGTACCTACACGAGGAAGGGAGAGAGCATTGCATGGATATTGTGATTATGCTAAGGAAAAGGGGGTATTTAATGCGTTGGAATTTATTGTTTTTTATCCCAAGTCCTTTGCTCGACAAGCAAGAGAAGCGGAGGGGTGGGGGCGGGGCTATCTTGATTCGAGTATGATATGGGCAACAGGACTCTATTTGGGCGGGTTGGGGATTTGTGATCGGTTGGGCTGGTTGGTTCTTTGTATTTATTTTGCTTCTCTTCCAGCGGTTGGCTTCTTTAGGGAGGTAATCTGGCCTGGGAGTTTTTGTCGGATTTGGGATTTGGCTTGGGGGTTGCTTTGTGTGTGTGGGTGGGGTGGTGGTATCGGCGGATGGGGAGAGCAGGAAGGACCGAGTTATATTGCTTCTCTGTCATGTCTGGGTTTGCCCAACAACAGACAGTACCTTGTCTTGGGCTTTCCTACTGCTAGACACTTCACAACCCTCACAACAAATAGCAACATGAGATAACATAGCATAAGACTCTCGACAGAACAACAAATCATTGATTTTATTTTTTAAATGCTTTTTTTTTCTTTGTTGCGACATGTGACACCCATCTATCTATCTATTTCCTCCCACTCGCAAACTTTTCGTGCCACTTTCCCCTCTTTTTGACCTCGGGGGCGGCAGCGGTGGTGGGTACGGGGACGAGCTCGACGGTTTCGTGGAGCGTGGCTATGGCTTTTAGACCGCTGGTGTCTGTTGGTTCGAGGATGATGAGGGCGTTGGAGGTGTTTTTTTGGCGGAGGGAGTAGGATTTTGAGGTGGAGGGGACGGAGAGGAGGGCCGAGGTTGGGGAGGGAGAGATTGTTAGTCTGGACAGAGAGGGGGGAGGTTAGCATGGGGGAATGAGGCGGGGGAGGAGAGGGGGAGGGAGGCTTACACAGGTGGGTTCTCCCCCTCTAGTAGCGCTACGAGGTCGGGTGGGAGTTCGATGAGTTTGTACCCTGCTACCGAGTCTGGGTCGGGGAGGGAGAAGGGCGAGGGCGCTGGTGGGTGGTAGAGGGGGACTGTGGGGTGGGTTTGTTGGGTTGACATTGCTGTGGTCTCTGGTTTCTCGGGTCTGAAGGTGTGGCGTTTTGTTTGTAGGGATGACGCGGAAACAAAACGAAAAAACAAGATGAATAGATGGGCTACTAGCGGCCTGTGGAAAGGAAAAGGGATGATGTCACGGTGGATAGGAGAATTAATCAAGGTTATCTTTGACAGACGCGTTGACGGGCGGGAAGACGCGTTTGACAGGTTGGGTGTTTAATTGGTTTTGGTGGGGTAGAGTGGGGGCTCAAGAGGAGTGATGACCCTAACCCTGATCGCCGTCAATAGGTTGTGTAAGCGGACTTCCTTTCCTGGATGAAAACGACAGAAGCAGAATGCTATGAAGAAGAAGGAACAGATCGAGTCCACCATATCCTTCCTTATTCATCTTCGTAAAACGGCACGGCGTGCTTCTTGTTCGCTTGATTTTGTCGACGTTTACTGACATCTTTGCACCACACCAAGGTTGAGCAAACAGCTACCGCTTTGCTTCGAACCAGCGTTGACTTGACCGTATTTGATTAGAGGAGAATCAGGCTATTCTCTAAGTGGTCAATATCTCGGTCACTAAGGACAAGACAAAGTAGTTATACGCGAGTTTAGGTCCTTGGCCTTTGGTTCAGAGCCTCGTTTTGCTTGCAGATGATCAGGCTGCAGGTACAATGGAAAATAACATAGGAAAAGTCGGTCAGCCGGAAATTGTAACGCATGCATGAAACCAATGGACTGAAGGTGTTCCTTAAAGTTCGCAGTACGTGCGACCCTTCTCCTGTCTGAGTCCCCAGAGTGTGTCCCGTCATTGAGGCTTTCTGCTTGTCTCGGGGTGTTGGTGTGATTCCCTCGTGTTTCTGGCGTCTAAGCGCTTCATGAAAAACCCCAATCACATTGCTAGACAGCTGGAAGAGTTCATATAAGACTGCTCGTTCACATTCGGCAGCTGGAATTTCAGTCTCCCCAAAACATTCACTGCACCCATTTTCTGACAGTACCTAGGTGACTCTGCTACTCTCGCAGGGTTTCCTTCTGCCCTTGAGCATTGTTCTCAAGAATCAACCCGCCCCTGGGGCTCTCGCTCGAAATCCCTCAGCCTCCCGATGATTAGTTTATTACGCCAAGGCGCAGATACAGACATTTGATATGGGTGACTGTTGTACCCAGCCCTCCCGCGACAAGGAGTATGAGGTTTATACCACCACTGCCAGGCCTGTTCGAAACAATCACCATGGCGGACACGTAAGTTGTCCTTCATTTTGTTCAAATATCGATCCTTCACACTAGCCCTTCCATGAAGGACGCACAATTTCCTGGCGCCAATTGTTGTGTTGTTTTCATAGCGCCGATGTGGGATTAACCACGCTTATGTCTGTTGCTGCTCCCTCGGAAAGCCCTGCTGTACTCATGGATGCGAGCGACAGATTCAGTTGGCCTATGACTGACGACTTCTGTCATGAGATACCATGAAGGAGGGGGTTTGTTCGGAGGGGAAATATTGAGGCGTTAGATGGAGCACGGTTACGGAATCGACATTGTTAGCACCGGATGATACCATGGCAATTATAAATGGTGCTGATACTTTCAGTCTCCACTCTGTGCACCCACATTACCGGCCCTTATACTGACCTGTCCTTCCGGTTCCTGAGGCATGAAAGTAACCACCAACCATTCGTTCCGGTAGATGGCTTTCGTCGCAGACACCTCTCTAAATCATTGAAACTGTTCACTGGTAAGCTGGCTTCCGGCGTGGCTTTCAGTCGTCTTACCCCGTTCCAATCTCTCATCATCCAGACAGCCTCTTGCTTGGTTTGCATCCCCAGCATCATATATGTAGATATCCGCTTTGCATATCAATGCCTGGGCCTCCGGAAACTTGTTACCCTGCCTTGCCTCCTCCCCCAGCACATCTTGCCAGCTCTGCTAACAACTCATCGTATCCCTTTAATACACCTTCCCCGTTCATTTGGTGACTGAGTATGTCAGCGCGAGTTTTGAGAGCATTAAGGTAGTCAGGATAAGCCAAGGGTTTAATAACACTATCGTTTTGAATCATCGACTGTAAGCGCTCGCAACGGTCCCTCCAAAGCACCAGCACCTTATCAATCAGCACCAAAACCTCATTGGGCCTCGTCATGGCCCCATCAGGCCTTGTTGTCGCCGTAGTTTGACTCACTTGATACCCTATCATGCTTGTTGCTCCCGGCCAGGTTATGGTCCGTGGCAATCACATTGACATGTGTTTCCGGACGATGCAACACGTTGACTTGTTTGTCAAGGATCTCGCGGAGCTCGTCCACCGCGCGCCTCGGATTCATCAACCCGCCCTCATCGCTGAGCGCCGCTGCACGGCCCACTCTCATGGCGAGGGTTTTGCGATGTTCTTTGGTCAGCCTCTCCGCCGTTGTTTCAATCACGCTGTCAAACTATGACAGAGCTTCGTCAAACCTGCCCGGCATCCGGGACAGTATGGGGGCCTTGCCATGCTTTACATTCAACACCCGCTAGTCATTCTTCGCGCCTCTGTTAAACTGACCCCACTCCAAGATGGTCTTGTCGATCATCTTGAGGGCCTCAGGGAGTCTTTCCGCTTGGGTGCCGAGCACATTAGCGTGGCAGCTGGATATGTGTAGCTTGGTCTCTCTGTGTAGTAGCCCGTCAGCGGCGCTGCTGATTCTATCGAGGGCCTGTGCATAGAGGTTTTCGGCCTTGACGTAGTCTCCGCAGTCCCTGTAGGCCTTGCCTTGGTTGAGGAGAACAGTGCTTCTCAGCGCTGAACAAGATTCGCTTGTCGGGTTGTCATCGATCACGGATTCCGCCTCCTGGTAGTGCACCAAGGCTTCGTCGTACTCCCCTTTGTCACATTTGATCATGCTGAGACCAATGAGCGTTTGGACAGTCCTTTCTGCGGGCCCACCTCTGTCTTGACAGTATTGGTAACAAGATGCCATGCGCTCCTCGGCAACTTTCTGATTGCCGCGAAGAAAGCTAAGTTTGGCTGACTCAAATGCCAGAATCCATCTCTTGAACTCGGAGATGGGACTTGAAGTGGTACCGATCAGCCAGGCTCTCTCATGGAGTATCGATGAAGCATGTGGTAAAAGTCTGGAGCACGTATCGAAGCTGCTCGGCTCGCAGAGGAAGGAGGGGGTGCTATAAGCCGTGAAGCAGCTTGTGGCCAGAGACAAAGCGAGGTCAAATGCTTCCTGACATGCTGCGGGATCTTCACTTTCCAGCCATTTGGTAGCAATGAGTGAAGTATATTGGTGGAGAGTATACGACCTGGTTGAGGGAACGCCAGGGCTCTCTTTACGTGATACCAGACCATAGGCCATCAAAATGCCTGGGTGGCCAAGATATGCCATGGTATGGAGTATCTTCGAAGCAATTGGACTTTGTCAGCGGATTGTTTTGAAGGACGAGACCCATGCTGTCGAATGTGAAGCCGTCGTGAGCCCTGAGTATCTCCAGATATCGGTTTATGGTCTTCGACTTTTCACCAATGTATGCCACCGCTTGGCAGATCGCCAAGGAAAAGAAGTCCAGCCCTTTTAGAAGAATATCGACACCTGACCGAAGCCTGGTCCTCCCAGACTCCCTTGTATCTTCCTGGATATCGATTGTGCTTTCTTCGCTATCCTCTGTTATGACAAGCTCCGGGATATCCTCAGCAGTCGCGAGTTTTCGAATCAGTTCTTGCGCATCGAGCCATTGCATCCTATTGGCATCAATAACGAACCCATTTAGAAGCAGTTTGGAGCTTATCAACGATCTATCACGAGAGGTAAATATGATGGTCCCCTTTCTTACTGGAAGGACATTGTGCAGCAGCTGTGGGAATAAGTCCAGTCTCCGCTCATCAAGCTGGTCCACAAACATTCTCCATGCTCCAGACTCCTCAGAGTCTAGCCAGTCTCTCGCTTTGAGACAAGCCTGAAGATTTCCTATGTTGTCAGACCCTTGCCCAAGGTGCGGCGCAATCTTGAAATAGGACATCATGAAATGCTCCTCTGAGGATCCGTTGACCCAGAACAGATGGTAGTTTAGAGGTGAGGGCCTCATTAACGTGTATCAAAGACCACCCTTTTCACGGATTCCTCGTCAGTTCTTTCCATAGTTTCTGCCTCTTTTACTGCTGTTTTATATCAGTCATTGAACCGTCCGATGAGTTTGTAAACCTCTGGATTCGCTTAGATTCTTTGAAGCAGTTTAAAGAACAGTCCATGTATTTGCTGAGTTTTGGTTATTTCAACGTCCCGTGCCACAATCGGATCGGTGCTCCCCCAAAGAGACAGGTAATCGTGCATTGCAGCGTTGTTACGCGCGAATGGAATGATGTCGCAGCTGGTTCCATGAAGATTCTTTCGGATATCCAAGAAGGCCAATTCAGTCAAGACATGATGACATTTAGGGTTCCCGTATTGCTCTTCTACACAATCTCTGATTCGGCCGTGTAGAGCCTTTGTGGTCACATTTGTCTCAGTTCTCCATTGGTTGAATATTTCCTTGATTGTTGCAGCATAAGGTGCTGTGAACGGGTCTTCGTAGTATGCTTTGAGAAGTTGAGAACCGAATACCACCACTGCGTCGACGCTGGAGATCACCACGGTGCTATGGGAATCCAAAGATGGTAATAGGCAATACTGGTTCGAGAGAATGTTATGAACGGCAGCATCACCCCCTTCCTGGGTTTCTTGAACCAAGAGAGGAGCCCTGTCCGAGATTGTACGGGAGCGTATAACTTTGAGCCAATTGATAATGCTTCTCAGGTAGTGTGAGTTTGCCGGCACGCCGTTCTTGTGATCATGAGCATAAACAATAAAATGCTCGTCGTTTCACGTTGAAACACGTCGGTATCCGCAAGGGCGGCTAGAATTTCGTCAAAGACATCATCCAGATCTAAGGCAACGTCAATCAGTCACATCGACTAAGTATTTGCATGGCCAGGTATCGCGTCTGCTTACATTAAACACCTCTATATAAGCGCAGCTCGTTGTTTGCTGACATTTGAATGGATTGAGATTGCAACCATGAAGAATCAGGGGCTGACTCGAGCGAATATTTTGAGTTTGTCTGGGCGAGCTCGGAAGGCGGACCCATTGCTCGAAAACATGCATGACAACTCACCACAGCCAGTTTGTGGTCAAGGTGCAGGGTATATGTCTTTGAATAGATGCGCGCTTGCCTAATGTAGGTAGACCCCAACAGTAATGGAGGCTGAGAAGGTGCTGGGCTGCTCAGGCATGATTTTTACATCAAGACATTTTTTAACGATCACTGAACGTATTACGCACGACCCCTCAGCTTAAACTCCAACTCCAATGCCCCCGGCGAAGCAGTGAATTGATCCCTCAACTCACCAACCAGCCTCTCTCCCCTTTCTTTCCCCCAGTACCCAACATCAAACCTCGTCACCAGCAATGCAATGACAAACCTCATTTCTGCCATTGCAAGTGCTTTCCCAACGCAATTGAACCTCCCCTGACTGAAAGGCTGGAACCCCCTACCATCCCTCACCATCTCAGGCCTTGTGGTCCACCTCTCTGGAACCCACTCGTGAGCTCTTTCATAGGCCTTCTCCGACCTTCCCATTGACCACCTCGGTGACACAATAGTGACCCCACCTGGCACCCAGCTTCCCGCAATCTCCAACCCTCCCTCTGGAGTCTGCCGATAACCCCCAGTCGGCACCGCCGGCCAAAGCCTCATAGTCTCCTTAATAACCCCCGTCAACAACCCAACCTTTGCCAGCTCCCCCTTGTCATAAATATCCACCCCGTCCAACTTTCCCCTCAATCTCTCCTGCAGCTCCCTATTCCTGACCAACTCATAAAAAGCAAACACCAACGTTGGAGCAATAGTATCACTCCCTGCAATAACAACCGTAACCGCATCCCCATTCAACCACTCCCTATCCTTTTTCAACGTCCCCCTGCTCAAACTCTCCTCAATCAACCAATGACTCACATCTCTCCTTGCCCCCACCTTCCCATGCCTTGCGATCCTCTCCCCCATCCGCTCCTTACACCACTCCATCATCCCCAACCAATCCCTCACAATCCACATCCAAGGCGTGACATAAAACGCTACCTGCGCAAGCCAAGGAACAGCACTAAAGGGTCCCAACAACCCCATCGCCCGTCTCAACAACCTCACCGCCCAGTGCCATTTCTGCGATTGCAACATTTCAAACCCCTGACCAAAAGCAAACTCGCCCATTACATCAAACGTGAAGAAATAGAACCAGTCAGAGGCATTGATCGGCTTTCCCTGTCTGGATAGACCCTCTATCCTCTCCGCCAGAACTTCAGCATGGTGATACACTCGCGTCTCATAATCCCTCATAGCAGCAGAAGTAAAACCCTTGTCCCACACCTTTCTCCTCTGGTCATGCTCATGAACATCCCGCGTGGTGTTGAGTGCTATTTCAGGCAGCAAAAAGTCATACCACACTGCCTTGGTGCACGTACTCTTTGGGCCGTCGATAGTGTTTGGGACGGAGGGGTCAATGATGGTTAGCTCTTCCGGGCCGGTGCGGATCACGCTGCCGTGTTGGGCCCGGAGGCCTTCAATGACGAGATGGTTTTTCCCGTAGCGGCACTGCCAGACGTGCCAGAATTTTGTGATGGCCGCGAGTTTGGGACCGGGGAAGGAGCGGAGGCGGTGGAAGTACAGCCGGTAGATGGAGATGCTGCTGAAGAGGCCTAGGATGTAGGAGGTGGTGAGAAGGAAGGTGGCCTGGAAGGGATTCGGTTGGTCATTGTAGAAGGAAATGAGGTAAATGAAGGTGGTGAGAGAGGAGTAGAGCCAGAATAGCATTGGGGCTTGCATGTGCCATTCCCCTCGTATGAAGAGAGCCAGGTGGGAGGTAACCCCAAGCAGGGCGGCTGCTGGGTATAGCACAGCGGAGGGAAGGTCTAGCAGAAGACCCATGGTGGCTAACCTTCGCAGGACGGGTGCTATGGTGGAAGACAGGGCCGATATGGCCTAGGAGTGGGGAGAGGGAAGAGATGATGAGGATAGATAAAGCGGATGCTCGGAACGGGGTGAGATATCAGGGGGGCCGCATTCAGCCCTATGCCTCCCCTGAACATGGCGGGCTGTCTGATACTGGCGCAGAACGTTGAATGTGAAGACAGCCGACTGGACCACCGCTCCGTTCTCCGAGCTCGCCTATTTCAGCACATGTTTGTGACCGAAGGGCAGAAACGCTCTTGGCCGTGGCACAGTGGTGATGTTATTCCGGGACGTAACTACCCGGACGGAGTTACGGATGTGAAGGAAGATGAGACGCCGTCTGAGAGAATGTGCCGACGGGGCTGAGGTAGTGGCATAGCTGCCGCGTGGCGATGAGCGAGGAAACAGACATGATCAAATACCCGTCGCTGTCTCTGCCAGAGAGACTGGAACTGATTCGGCCCAACCAAGTCGAGTGAACAGAAACAAAAAGAGATCATGGACTCCGAGCTATTGAACAGCCAGGTAAGAGTGGTTACCATCATGAAAGGTCTTGCGGCGGGCCAGATACTTACCATGGACCAGATGGCCGAGGCCATACATCGAATGCAGAAGCTGGTCGGTTGTGGCGTTTTTCATGTCCAATCGATCTGGCTCTTCACCCGCAGTGACCTGAAAACGATCGTGATCCCCCAGTCAGCTTTCGGGATCATTAATGCCATTGCAAGCTCCAACGACTGGCCAGAGGTGCTGAGCAGCGTACCAATGGTCTTCTTTTGGGTATGGATCAACCTGTTGCCTTTCGCGATCGACAACCAACGTCAGGCGGAAGCCATACTCGAAGACCGACACAACAAGCCATGGCGGACAATGCCTTCACAGAGAATGACAGAGGCCCAGGCCAGAATACTCATGCTTCTGTTGTATCCGGTATCTCTCTTCACGAGCCTGCGGCTGGGAGGAACACGCCAGTGTCTGGCGTTGATGGTGCTTGGATATGGATACAACGACCTGAATCTGGCTGACAGGAGCTGGATCAGCCGGAACGTTATCAACGCCTTGGGTTTCTGCTCCTTTGCCTCGGGGGCCTTGGAAGTTGCCATGAACTCGCCCTTATCATTTTCAGGGGAAAACAACCAGACTGTTGTCAAATGGCTTGCTATGATTGGCGGCATTGTCTTCTCAACGGTACAGACTCAGGACATGGCGGATCAGGTCGGGGATAGCTCGAGGGGCAGAAAGTCGATGCCGTTGGCTCTCGGAGACGGACCGGCTCGATGGATGATTGCGATTCCCATGGTTGGATGGTCGATAGTCTGCCCCTGGTTTTGGGGTGCTGGTGCTGTGGTACATGTGGTCGCTGCATTCTTGGGCCTCTTGATTGCATGCAGGACACTGACATGGCGTAGCATTGAGGCGGATAAGCGGACTTTCCAATTGTGGAATCTGTGGATGGCAGGTCTCTACACTCTGCCTTTGCTCTCTGCAGGTGGGCGATGAATGATGGTGGTGGGGGTTGGGCTGTTGCCTGCCATAGAAACAAGAGGGGGAAGGTGGGGGGTATGCATGTTTGCTCCTTCTCTGATACAATCAACTCGCACTCTTTTCATAGTTGAGCAATAATTACGTTTCTTTCAAAATCCACAGGACATGTTACTAGGCACTATACACGGTCCTGACCTCTGCGAGTTCTTTTCGATACCATATATGATCTCAACATCGCTTCACTGATAGAAATCTGATATGATCACTACACCCGGTTTTTTAGCAGCCATGTCATCATAACTCCGGTCTTTTCACCGCTATCTAATCTGCGCTGATGTGACACAGATTCTCGTTAGGCGAAGCCCGTTCGGGAGGATCGGTACAAAAGGACGCCCGGGTCCGGTCCAACAGCCGGTACTTTATTGCGACATCGGCTCCGGTCCCACGCCCCCGTCGCTATCATATTTGACGGCCGCGCCACCCCCGCTGCCCGCCAGCCTGATGAACAGTGGGATGTGAGCTTGGCTTTGTCAGTGCTGACTGCTGACCTGCACCCGTTCCGACACAGCTCCAGCAAGCTGCCGGATATTTCCCTCCTCGACACCAGTCTCATTCTCGCTTCGTCCTCCGCGCCGTCCTTGTAATCCGCCCTCCTGCAATCCGCATCCTCTGAGCACATTCCATCAACATGGCCAAGCCCGTTTTCGTCCTCCTTCACGGTGCGTGGCACAGTCCGAGCTGCTGGCACCGTGTCATCGCCGAGCTTGAACAGGCCGGCTACAAGGCTGTTGCTCCCGAATTACCTTCTTCGGGTTCCACACCACCTACACCCGACTGGTCCAAGGATGTAGAGATAATCCATCAGACTGTTTCGGACCTCGTAAAGCGGCAGGATGTTGTTGTGGTCACACACAGCTTCAGCGGAATGACTGGCGGCACAGCATTGGAGGGTCTGGACAAGGATACTTGCATGTCCAGAGGGCTGAAGGGGGGTGTAATCAGACTCATCTACATTACGGCCTTTCTTGTTCCGGAAGGGTTCCAACACTCGCCTGAAGGAACGCGAGACAACATGATCCCAGAGATGATTACCAGTCTGGACTCGGGCATCGTTACGGTCAAGCCAGAGGATGTGAAAGGCATGTTCTATCAGGATTTAGACGACGACACAGTTGCCGAGCTGGCAAAGGAACTGCGCCCGCAAAGCTTTGGTGCCTTCTGGAGTACCACTACTCACGCCGCTTGGCGCCATGTCCCGACGACCTACATCCTTACCACTGGGGACAGGCCGACCACCGTTGTTGCGGCACAGTACCTCATTGACTCGGCAAAAGCAAGTGGCCCGCATAAGATTGACAATGTCATCAAAGTCGACACCGGCCATTCGCCCTTCATCAGCCGACCCGAGTGGACTGCAAAAACATTGATTGAAGAGGCTAATAGGTCACTTCAGCTGGAGTAAATCATTGGCTACATAGTTGGAATCAAAGTCCCCTGAACATCTCTGCTATGGCACAGACTCAATTATCTGTCCTTTGTCCAATAACAGTGAGTCGCCCGACATTGTACGCCAACTTCTGCCTGTCCCGAAATACTCGGGTGATCAGTTCTCTGCAGCAGCTGCCTAGGTCTCCCCCAATGTGATCCAAAGCCTTGTAGCTCACTTCCTCCGAAGCCATCAATGCTGTGTCTAGCTGAAACGGCAAGAGCTCCAAAGGAAACGGACGATTATCGGTGGTAATGTTCACCAAGCCATTCTGCTCGAAGAATTCAGGGAGTCTGACTGGCCAACTGAAAAAGTGTAAGTAGTTCTCCAGAGTCTGACTTGAGGATAGAATGATTTACTCATCAGTTGTCCAGTTTGGCTTCGTCCCACCCAATGTACCTATCATCTCGAGCAATGGGGTTAGGTTGTCGGTGATGTTCTTTCCCTCCTTGGTTCGAACTATCTTCCACCTGCTGTAATCAATCTCCCCCCAGGAGATCCACCCGCCGGGCTCTACGACAAGCACTAAGTATCAGCACATGGCGATACGGCAAGAGCTCAACCGCCTGACCGAAAGAGTGGGACCCATACTCAACAGCTTGACAAGGTTTTTGATGATCGGAGCGGGATCGTTGCTGTGGACAGCTAGATGAAACAGTTGGATGTGAACAATGTCATACCTCCCAACGAGGCGGTCTGGCAGCGGTGCCAAGCAGTCGAGATTGTGAACCGACACGTTGGGTGGTAACCATTCCTTGGGTGGACACTGCGTCAAGTCGATATCGAAGCCGTCGATCCTTGCCGAAGCCGGGAGATATCGCGCCAGGTCCACGAGCCAGATCCTGCATAGAAAAGGATATGGTGTGAACGACATGCATTTGGCCTGCATGGCTGACAGGAAGGGCACATAAGGTGAGGGGGAAACTTTAGATGAAACCGTACCCGGTGCCCACTCCTATCTCCGCGACCTGCATCCCTTCGCGGTCCGCTGGAATGTTAGGATGGAGACTAAATCCGCCGTCTTTCCAAAGGAAATATTGCAGGTTGAGCCTACAACGCAGAAAGGTCAGACTCTGATTAACCTACCCCTGAAGGCCAGGGCCAGCCAAGGCTTCTTTGACATTTGCACTGACCGAGCATTGGCCGAAAAGCTCCTCCCCAAAATGTACGCTTCGTCATGCGCCGTTTCGTTCGACATCTTACGCGTATCAATCTGAGGTAAACGAGGCGACCTGAATAATCGAGTTTGGCAGCCACTGACGACAGATTTTGACAGGATTCCGGCGTATCCGTCCACACAGCTTTATACAATATTCATCACCATCAAGCGGCGCAATTGCTCGCCGTCAACAATCCAACTGGCAAGGCAACCTGGATCACGGAAACTTCCATCACAAAACGATTTATGCAGAATATCGGGAAAAGGACCGCAAGCATGGCTGCGGCGTATGCTCCCACTGGGTGCCTTACCAACGACCCCAAGACCACTCATATTGCACAACTGGTTGCGTTTGGCCAAACTGTTTACCGAGAGGAGCGTCAAGTGGCCGAAAGTGGATCCGACTGAGGGCATAAGCTTGCATATGCAGCATAGGATCTATGTAGGTTGTCGTGCCGCTCCCGAAGATCCCGTAGCTATGATAGCCCCGGGTGGTAGTGCATGCAAAGGTACAGTGGGTATGCCCCTGCATTGGTCAGAGATTCCGCAGATCCCCCAGCCACGACAGGCT
The DNA here is from genome assembly GCF_035222485.1 of Podospora pseudoanserina. Classification (NCBI taxonomy): domain Eukaryota; kingdom Fungi; phylum Ascomycota; class Sordariomycetes; order Sordariales; family Podosporaceae; genus Podospora; species Podospora pseudoanserina. The sequence goes on from NC_085925.1 coordinate 2,295,695, forward strand.
AGAGCCATCTTTTTACACCATTAGTAGGATCGACCTTTGAGAACCAAAGACCAGAAATCGGGCAAACAAACATACAGCATGGATCCGAAGGATCTGTACCGCACTACACTTCCAACATTACCTTTAACAGACTTCCATATGCCGGGCCACAGGATTCACTGTCTGACCAACAGAGCTATCACCGTCCTTGTCCGCCCACCTCCGTCATACAGAGCCACATTCCTTTCAAAATCGCATTCGAAAGTCCTACGCAGGACGAAGACGGCTGGATAGGCCCGTCCCAGCACGTTGTGCGGGTAGCATTGGTCGTTCCTCTCCCGGCCCTTCCGTGGTTCAGCGTGGATACGGCACAGCTTCACGATAAGGTATGGTGCAACGATCTCGGTCAGCCAGCGGCGCAAAAGTGCATGAAGTCTGACCGCAAGCAGCCTCAAATTCAGCGATGAGCTGAGGCTCCCAGACGCTTATCGGAGAAGCGCTATCTCAGATAACCGTCGGTTTCCCCCAACATTTCGGCCGTGAACCGGCTGTCACGGAAATTTCATTTTGATATCCTCATGGCAACCTGACCGGCGTGCATTGCATCGCCTTCATGCACTTGGGAGGTAGTTGTCCGGACAGAATCAGTAACATTGGTTCATCCCTTGATATTGCCATCTAGACGGTCACCGCTGTTGCCGCAGATAGAGCCTCATCCCTACGATGGCCCCCTACAATGTCCGCATGGTGTTTCCGACTGCGGTATTAGCGGTGAACAGCACTGGCTTACTCCTGTCCTTTACAGCGGTGGCACTGAGGTTCTACTCGCAGTCATTGCGTGGCACCAAGATGGGACTGTCCGAGTACTCCATCATAGCCTCCTGGGTGCGTTCCCAACCCTCTCTCGCTGGCCCCCACAACAACTAACGACCCACCAACATAGCTCTTCACCTTCGGCCTAGTCGTCTCCGAGAATTTCACCGTCACCCACGGCGGTGTCGGCCAGGTCTCATCAACCGTAACAGCAGAAGAACTCCTGTTCTCCACCAAGGTAAATAACCCCTGTTCCATTCCCCACCTGTCATCACCCCAGCAACCACCACCTCCCTTTTCCACATAAACACTAACCTTCTGACGATAGCAATTCATCACCATAGGTGTCTGCGGCTCCCTATCCGTAACCCTCGTCAAAATCTCCCTTCTTTCTTACTTCCTCACAGTATTCTCAGCCTACCACTGGTTCGTCATATGCGATTACATCCTCCTCGCCCTGACAACAGGGTACGGCATCGCCTTTGTGATCGTCTCCCTCGCCGGCTGCCGACCCTTTAGCGCAAACTGGGATAAAGTCTCCAATCCGGACTATGTCTGCATTGAGACGAGCAATTTCTATGTAGCGCAAACGGGGGTGGGGGCTATACTGGATTGTCTGATCTTGTTGCTGCCGGGGGGGGTGATTTTGGGGTTGAGGAGTATGAGAAGGCGGAGGAAGTGGGGGTTGTGGGGGGTTTTTAGTTTTGGGATCGTGTAAGTTTTCCCGGGGGAGCAAGGAAGGGAAAAAAAAGCGGAGGTTGTACTGACAATGGGTAGGATCTGTGGCGTCTCCATTACGAGGCTGGTTTACAACAATATGGAGGAGTGGATGGCTACTAACTTTACAGAGTACGCGGGTATTGCGGCGTTGTTGGGGGCGTTGGAGGCGAATTTGAGTATTGTTTGTGCTTGTATGCCTGCTATGCCGGCGCTGTATCATAAGGTGAGGGGGCGGTGGAAGGGGGGGGATCGTCAGGAGGAGGGGAAGTTGGGGGGGGAGGAGAGTGATGGTGGGGTGAAGGGGGAGGGAGTTGAGAGTGAGAAGACGGTTGATTTTGAGAGGAGGAAGTTGAGGGAGGAGGGGGATAAGCTTTATCCGTTGAGTGTTACGCAGAAGACGGTGGTGAGTAGGACGGAGGGGGAGAGGGATGATGTGGAAGCAGGGGGGACGGAGTTGTGGGCTGGGCCTGGGGTGGTGGATTTGGATATGTTGGATTTACCGAGGATGAATATGGTTGAGAGCGGGAGTGAGGGCGGCCAGGGGCTGCCCGAGTCGCCTTGTTGGGGGGTTAATCAGGCGAGGAAGTGGAGGCGGTGACTGGGAGTTGTATATTCGTTTGGTGATTTCATAGCGGTCAAGCATTCAGCGCGAATTTAACCTCTCCGTCTGCTATCTGCCTTCCCCCTTTCTACATGGGCACGTAATCCACCACCTCCGTCAACCCAACCATCGCCGGCACCCCCCCTTCCCCCTCCCTCAACGCATAAAACGCCTTTGTCGACTCAACATCACTAACCTGAATTTCTGGCGGGGCCCTCGAGTAATTCATAACCGACTTTTCGTTCCTCGGCCCCAACTGCACCGACGCCGCCGCCTCAAACACGGTCCCCGTCTCGGGGTTCACGTCCACCGCGAACTCGTGCCTTAACCCTAAAACGTGCCCTAGCTCGTGGGTGAAGACCTTCCATAGGTTTGCCTTCCACCGGGGCATGGAAAAGACGGGGTTGTAGACGAGCATCATGTTGAGGTCGTTGGCGTTGGGGAAGAAGGCTGAGGCGAGGGTGCCGCCGCTGTCGCCGCCGTGGCAGAGGGCGAAGGTGGCGTCTTTGGGGTCGGTGACCCATTCGAAGGTTACGCCGATGGAGAGGTCGTTCCACTTTTGGCAGGCGAGGTTTAGGTGGGTTGCTGCGTAGGAGGCGTCGGAGGGGGTTTTGAAGCCGGAGGTTAGGGCGACCCTGACAGGGGGTTAGTATACTTGGTTTTGAGGAGGGGGAAAATCAGAGGGAAGGGGGGTGTATACCATCTGATGACTGACCCGGGTGCCCATCGCGGGCACTCCTTTTCGAGACCGACCATGATGTTGTGGGGTGCACCGGGCCCGCGGAAAGGCCTGGGGATGGGCTGCTGGGTTATGCAGTGGGGGAAGAAGTCATCGTCGGGGGAGGAGTCGTCTCTGGGTAGGGAGGGGACCTTGTCTGAAGGGGAGACAGTGTCGAGGGCATGTTCGCCGAGGGCATCGATAACTTGACCGATGATGATCTCCTTTGTGGAGGGTTCGGAGGTTAGGGTAGCCATGTTTGGTGTTGGGGACGTGCCGCACCAATTTGGGGGTAGGAGATCCAGGTTGAGTTAGTGATGAAGGGTGGTAAAGGAGGGATGGTGAAATATGAGTGTCGGTAAAAACTTTAGACTGAATGGTTTGGCTGATGGTGAGGCAAAAGGGAAGATCCGATGATGCTATCTAGGAGCGGCTTTATAAATGAAACAGTTGGTCCCCAGCTTCACTGTCACAAGTTGATCAGGCGTAGCTAGCTGCCTGCGTGTGAGCGGGGTGATCTATGAGAATTCCTGGGTAGGAGAGGGAGAAAACCCCATAAGTCTCAAGCCGCATGTTGAGCGAGACAAAGGTGTGTAACACATCCCTGAATGTGTACTAGTGCGGTGCTTGACAGCAGCTGGAACAAGCAGCAAAAACCTATAGCAAACCCCAAAGAACGCCATACAGCTAATTATTGGTCAACACCTATACGGTGGTGTAAAGTCTGCGCAGTTGTATCCTCTTTATTGACGTGGTCCTGAGGTTCTAGACCATCTGCCATGAGAGAGATACACCGGACAACATACTCCGCTCAGCCAGTCGTCGCCCTACAAGGCGGTGATCTGACCAAATATTGACTCAAGCTCCAAATAATTAGGCTTAGCATCGATTTCTGGAAGAGTTGGGATGCACCCCGTGCTGCTCAGCAGGAGAGGGGTAGATGGGATCCGAGTTGCAATCCGAGCACTAAGATGGCCCAAACAAACAGCCGCAACATGCTCAATCCAATAGTTGCCATGGGTAGGAAACAGAGGTGAAACCACCTTTGCAGCCACAAGATACCTTAGTGAGCCCTGGTAGGTCGTGAGACTGTTTAGGTGTGCTGGTATATTGCATACACTTTACTCAGTGTCCAATATCCAGATTCAGCCAGGCCCAACAAGCTGTCGCTATTCCTGTTTAGATACCACATTGAGCGATGTGATAGCTATGTGATTGAACTCGGGTTCCATCACCATGCTTCAATCTTGTTCCTGAAGACGCCCAGTCTTGCATGGGGATGCACCATGCCTGAGAGCAATTGCGTGTGGACTTTGGACCTTGGTACAAGCTCTTGGATTGATAGCTAACAGTCGGCTTTGCAAGAGATTCATGTGGATGGCTCCATGCTATCTCCCATGAAAAGGTTATAAAAAAGCAGTGTTCCCTTGGTTCTCTCGTCCAAGTAACCATGGCAGAACACATTGCCAACAACACCTCCTTCACTCACAAGGAAAACACCCCCATCATGACCACCGAATTTCAGGAACTGTGAGTTATCTCAGCCATCCAATCATTTGTTGCCGGTCACGGAGCTAACAGTGCAACCAGCACCGTGGAGACCCTAGGTCACGAGCCCATTGGATGGGACTACGACCACGAGAACGACCCCAATGCCCCACCCGACATCGAAGCAGCGCTGGAGAAACTTCAGCCAGACCATGGCCATAACGACTACTCCCAGCTGGTCGCCATTCCTGTCTCTGAGGAAGAGATCGAAGCCGCTTCCAAGATTGACTATGTCAAGTGGAAACAGGAGCGCGCAACGAAACCACACAAGGGTGAGTGTTGTCATGATCGATAAACAGACCCACAAACCTTTGGCTGACTTCTCTTCAGACGGCGGTTTCGAGTATGCCGAGCATAGCTACCTCGGTGATTCCCTAACCTTGGCTTGGAACGACGGGCAGTCCTACGTTGCCAAGAACAAGCCCTTCACCCTCCCGAACGGACTCGAGGTGACATATGGTCAGATCAACGGACTGGCTGGAGACTTCTACGGCACTGTCAACCCCATCAGCGACGGTAGGGACTTGCAGGACCAGCGCCAGCGTTTCTTGCGAGCCTGGTACTGGCTTGCTGTGGACACGACTCGCAACCCAGCCGAGGCGCAGAAGATTCTCACCACACTCTCGACTGAAGTCGACATGGTGCAGGCCGCACTCGACAAGGGCCAGGATCCGTCGACTGTCTACCCAAAGATTCCGGACGTCAACGTTCAGCTACAGCTCTACACCATCGCTCGTCCTGACGAATGCCCCAGCTATCTTGGCCTGGCCAAGATCAACTGGGACCACTTCGGCGCCGACGCCCGCACTGCTTACAACGCCTGTCACTCCGTCGCCCTGCAAGTCGCCGCCAGTGGGAACCTCGAGCTGGCCTACGCCATGAACGCCTTCGGCGACCACTTCCTCCAGGACTCCTTCGCCGCCGGCCACATGCGCACCCCGAGACGCAAGCTCCACGACAGTGTTGGCGCTGCTGATCTATGCGCCAAGTACATGCACGATGAAGACAACGCGATCGGTCTCTCTGTTAAGAGCCCCATTGGCAGGGCCTGGCACACCTTTGGTGACAAGAAGCTGCTTGACAAGGAAGATATTGCCAACAAAAATGAGGCCTGGAACGCGGTGCGCACATCCGCTGATGAGATTTACACTGCTTGGAAGACAAAGACCGTGCCCGAATATCCGAAGTATGCTGCCTGGAACTATGCCCCGATTCTGAGCGAGGTTTCCAGCATTGTTGCGCCTCTCTTCACGCCGGATGGTCAGCGACGGGTCGATATAAGGAAGCGATGTCAGGCCAAGTATACCTACAAGTACTGGTATTGGTCGACTGCGGCTGATTGCGCGCTGAGCGGGCTGTGGAAGTATCCGATTAAGCCTACGGCGGATTGCGGGATCTGATCATTGTCACGTGCATGTGATGAGAGGCCTGTGGTAGGGTGAGACCACCAGGAAACCTCGTTGTTGAAACGGGTTCTTCCAAAGCAGTCAAGCCCCATATCACCAATTGCACGTGTTGGATGGATCGGGCCACCGTACTGTTCTCGCTTTGGTGCCTGGGTCTTGGGCTTTGAGAGATGGAAGTATGTTCAGAATGCAATTATTTCATATTACATCTTCAACCCCCTTCTTCCCTTCATGTGCAACGAAGATGAGGCTTTTCTGGATGTGCTGCAATGAGGGCCAGGAGGGGGTCTTCCCATGTGTAATGCAGATCCTAGCCAGGTTGTCATAGCAAGCCAAACAGAGAAATACATGAAAGAGAAGCTGTGTGTATTTGAGTATTCACTTGTTGCTTGAGCAAGAATTCGTTCTCGAGGACATATATGACAACACCCTCACCATCGGCATTGTCGACTTTTTGACCTGCCGTGGTCTTGAGGGAAATCGATTGGTAGCCCCACCAATCTTGAAAGGGTTTGGCAGTCGGTTTGACGGCCAAGATGGTTGTCATCTTGCGATCCATTGTGCGATGAATAGATAATGACAGTGCAAATGATGGTTGATGGAAACTGCAAGAAAACTGCCGTGCACACAAGGCATTGAACGAAAGAGAGTCGAATGATCCTTATAGGCATCAAAGCATCGAGATGAGATAACCCATGCTCAAAAGGCTAGAACTAGAGAGTCCCTGATCAATGAACCCCTCGTCACATACCGGTGTCTTCCAGCACAGCTGAAGTTGCAAAAGCGGGCATTCAGCTGACCACTAGCAATCTGCAGCGCGGAGAAACACCCAAAACAGAGGGCACAACAAATGTTCGCTTAACCATACCGGGAGTATTTTGTGTGATTGCGGAAAATCGATCATTAGCGCCAGCGCGTAGAGGAAAATATTGGCCGATTGACCAAAAATGGTACACCACACAAAAAGCATCAAAAAATGTTTTGCTTGCGTTCAGGGGTTTGAATTCGCAATTGGGAACAGCATTGAAATGTTCCAGATAATCCAACGAGTACATTGAACCTCTTTGGTGCCGCCTCTTGCTTAGGTAGTGTAGACTGAAAGGCTCTAATGAGCCACACCTTTGAACCCTGCCCACTCCCATGAAGACTCATTCTTCATCAGCTGGCACCATTACCAAAAGATCAACAGCGAAGTCATATTCGACGAGCTTGGTGGTATGAACCGGCTCGACGCTCTCTTCTTTTCAGAGTAGCGCAATGCCACCGCGGAGCGCATGATCGAGGTGGCTGGACACCAGCAGTCGACCCTCGACAAGGATGGCAACTCGTCTGAAGGCCCTGCTAGACTCCCCAAGGAGCGTGCCACCTTGGAAAAGGAGATTGGCGATGGTGTGGCTACCTCGGAGCAGTTTATCCAATGTCGGTCGGTTGCCGGACCCACATTCCGGGGTTGTGGGGCCGGGATTGGACGACATCCGGAAATAGGGGGCCGCAGGAATAAGATCGGTGCATCAAGTCAAATCAAGTGAAGTGTTACGACGCGTGCCATGGCCTGAAGATCAAATGTTACGAATCAGCATCACTTCCATGCTTAGGCCTTTGCTTTGCGTGCCTCGCTGCTCTCACATGAAGTAAGCCTTCCAAAAGCCGATATGAACACCTCTGAGGCTAATTTGCCCTGCCTTGGCCTTTTCTTTGACTTTGGTTGTGTTTTGAGCATGGCGGAAACACTGTAGATTGTTTGATGACTGAAACAGGCCGTATGCCAGGTATCAAATGACCCTGAGCAACTTCATTCAATTGCATGACTCTATGGTTGCAGGTATGTACATGCGATTGATTTGTTGACATGTTCTTCCAAAGTCCCTCACTATATGTAAACACATGACACAAGATGTGCGGAGCTGTGGCTGACATGATTTCCGCTACCTTCCACACGTATATGCTGTGACGCAGATCCCAAGAAAGCTATTCCCTTTGAGAATGAAAAGGGATTCCACGACCCACATTGAACGGAAGAACAGAGCAAGCTGTTACGTTGATAAGTTGTCTCCCAGGACCCGTAGAGCGGAAGATGGGCCGATTGTTCCAGAATGAGAGAGGCCATGTGCAGAAGACCCATGGAGTGGTATATGGGCGTAGGAAAAAGGTGCTCTCGCAGGCAACCGTTATCGAAAAAGTATAAAACGCCATCATGGTGAGCATGACGCGAGGCATGTGCAAGGTGGTTATGCCGCAGAACTTGCGATTCGGCGACTTGGGCTCCGACTCCGGCGTCGGCAAGGGGCTGGCCATCGGAGCGCTCCCAGCGGAGCCTGGTGATGTGACCACAACTGATGTTTCGAAGAGAGAAGTTATGTGGACCAATGTTCGTGAGAGAGAGAGAGAGAGAGAGAGAGAGAGAGAGAGAGAGAGAGAGAGAGAGAGAGAGAGAGAGAGAGAGAGAGAGAGAGAGAGAGAGAGAGAGAGAGAGAGAGAGAGAGAGAGAGAGAGAGAGAGAGATGTGTATGGGAATCATCAGCCGGGGACCATAGAGCGGAAGATGGGCCGGTTACATCTTCCTTCTCAACATGTAGGAGGGCTGCCAGAAGAGCAAGTGTTAGAAGTGTGACTGAGACATGAGGATTGCGGCGGATTGCGGCTGGACTCACCAGGCTGCGCCCAGATGCCGCTCTGAAGCCCTGATCGGGGACGGTAAGGGTGCGAAATGATGCTGCGGCATAATGATCGGTATTAGACACCAGATAGTGCAGCGAGTTGATCAGTAGTTGTGTCATGGATGGACATGATGCTCAAATAAGGTTGAGCTGCACTTGACCGACCAGACGATGGCCGATAGAGCGGAAGATGGGCCCCCGGCTGGACCGCAGTGCCAGTACCGGGGTTGTCGAGAGCCCCGCCGGACTCAGGGCCTCCCCTACGTCAGCTCGAGAACTAACGAAGGTATCGCCGGCAGAAAGCGGCCCAACAGGCGAAAGGTGGGTTTAGTGAGCAGCTGAGCTGCCCGGACGGCCATTGCGGTCAACACTGCCTTCAGGACGGGCCCTACTGACAGCTTGAACCGGCCGCCCCGAACCCAACCTTCCGCGCTATCGAAGACGCAATCCGCAAAGGCTTCGGCCCATGCCCAGCCGAGGGGGAGGAGAACGGACGAAGAAATGTTAACATAATTAAAATATTTCCCAAAAAAATCGCTAGGGGCAGCGCTGGCGGGCGAGTTTTAGGATTTAGATGAAGGAAAAAGAGAAGGGAATCCAAAATCTGGAGGCTCTGCAGCGGTTTTGGTTAGCGGAGCATCTCGCAATATCAAGCAAGAGCTATCTTCGTACTTTCTCAACCTGCTTATGGAGAAGGACGGGTTACATTATAACCCTTATTTAGAGGCAAGGAGGTGCTTAGCATAGTCTAACAACGGATGGAGGCCGAGTGTTAAACTGGAAGTCGCTCGGTCTATAGGTATCAATCGTAAATTAATAACTTTTGACGGTCGAGTAGCTCGAGTTTAGTATCGACTATGCAATAGATTCCTTCGCTATCTTATAAAGATAACTAGTATTGCTTCTAGGAGGACGGAATTCTCTCTGTCGGTATTGAGTGATTTATACCGCGTCACGGAGGGGAGTATAGAGGAACCAGAGGCTCGGTCCCCGACGTCTTATATATAATGTCAGCTAAGCCCCCCGGTCAGCAAAGCGACGTCTAAGCAGATGAATTTCCGACGATAAGTAGTTACCCCGCGGCGATAGTGACGATGTGACGATGAACGGCGCGACGACGAACATAGGTCTCGGGGGCGTATTGATGGCTTGTCGGCTCGTTTACAGTAGATAACGATTAAACTACCAGATCTCGGCGTCGACCAACGTAGGTTAATATGGGAGGGGCTTGTGCTGTTCAACAGTAAGGTCGCCGAACGGGAAGAGTTGGACGCCCGAGACTTTCAAATTACTTGGCTTTCTGGAACTGAACGTAAGTATCGTGGTGCCACGAAAGCCCCCGGGGGTTTATATATCACAGCTATTGACGCTTAAAATAGGGAAGAGCGGTTAAAAACCTGCTGAGAACCGCTACGTATTACGCGAGGTCGACTAAGAAAGACAACTTGTTGGCGCCTAGCCACCTCCGTGATGTTATTAAAGTAGAGCTCTCGAGCTATAAAAACATTGGCGAGGTTCTTAAGGAGCTGGAAGCCCTTATTCGTAGTCAACCGCATGAATCAAAAATGGGTAAAGGAAGAAGGAGAGTGGATACATAAGGAAGAAGAAGATTATTGAGGCACTAGTAAGGGCTGGGCAAATCAAACATTAGCGAAGAGCTATATGGACTGGCGGATGCCGAGTTGCAGGTTGTTTCGCAGGAACAAAATACTCATCTTAACCACGAGGATGATGAGAGCCATCGGTCAAAACGTACAGTCGATTGACAACAGCGACATGGTAGATAGATTGTCTTTGCAGAGCTGGAAATAGACTATCGTGATAATGCGTAAACTGGGATCGCCGCCGGGTTTTATTTTTAAGTTTCAATGTTTATTTTCTGTTGGCGCTTAGCGGCCAAGCCTGAAGTGCCGGAAGATGGAGGGGGTGGATATAGAAATACTATAGGAAAATTCACCTCAGAATTTGGCAGATATTTCTTCCAGAATCAGCATCACATTTCCCTTGAATTGATTGTCTGGTTGTACTCTATATAGTCTCAAATAACAACAACACCCCTCACCAGCCTTGGTGTCCAAAATAACAGACCCCCAACTCCAATCAACAAAACTCTTGAACAAAACAAAAACCATTTCGAGATAAGGCAACAACCCTCCAATTCAATAACCCCCAACCCAACGCCTCCCACGACCAAAAAGCAAATAGCACAAATCCAATTCCAGTGCCGCAAAGTTCCCGCCAACTGGTAAGCAGGGCAAACTTATGATCACCTCTTAACTTGGTCCCTCCTGTGTCTGGCTCTTGTGCAAGCTAGAAATGCAGTCATGTTAGGCATCTTCCCCGTTATTGTAGGTAGAATGAACGTACAAACCATCCTCTTTGTCTAACAGACGCTCCCAAACAGTAGAAGCAGACTCGGACCCAGCTGCAAGAAACCGGTTCACGACTGGCGGAGCAGTGAACGCTTTGTGTTTCTCCTGTGTCTCAAACTTGTGGTTCTGTGATGGGAAGGCATGTTAGCTTGCTGATAATGTTGGGCTGGGTGTATTGGTTTAGTTTCGAATACTGTTCGGGAAGCGACACAAGACGCAGTATGTGTAGTGGGAGCGTTATGTGTCCTCTCGCCATGTTTTGAAGAAAAACATAGCTTCCGAGGAACGATCCAGGCTGGGGGAAATTGCGCGAAAAGGATGGGAAGAAAGAAAAAGGGCTAGGAGGGGGGGAAGTTCTGGGGAGGGTGGAAGGAGGATTTGGAAAGTAGGACAGTAGCGTAACAAAGGACGTCCTTAAAATCTAGAACTTACAATATTGAGGTGAAGGTGCCAGTGCTCTGAGATATCTGTTGACCGAGACGAGGTAAGACGTTGAGATGTGGGGTCGGTTGTTCCAATAGCCATGATAGGAAGACCAATCGGGAATATGGCAGCTGAGGGTGGCGCAAACTTTTGTGTCTGGGGAAGTTCCCGGGGAAAATGCTTGTCAAGGCTTCAAGGATGTCGACATTTGGAATTACAGTGGCGACAACCATCATATATATAGACGTCTTTCATTGCCCTGCCTGCCCTGCCGTCTATGACTCCTACCTGCCCTCTGTTCTCCATATGCAACAGATGCCCATGGAGCCTCATATTTCTTCACTTTTGACATCTTCAAAACCTATCATTGCCTTTGCTCAGGTTCTTGACAAGATATCAGAAACTTGATTGCCGGTATGTTTGGTTTGGGGTGACACACGAGAGTTTCTGGAGCAGAGGTCGTTGAGTAAGCCACGCTGTTCACCGGTTGTGGCTGGGTGCTGAGGAAAGCGCCACGACTTTTTCCGGTTGTGGCGGGCCGTTGAAGAGAAAAGCCACAGTATTCGCCGGTCGTGGCTCGTGTTGCATATCAACGCCGCGTCGAGAGTAGGCATCCTGCGATGGCAAGTTTGACTAACGGTACTTCCTGCCAGCGAGGGAGAAGAATACTCAATCTATTTTAGGCAGCCGTTCATACGCCTGGTTTCTGGGCTCGTAAATGGCAAATAACGTCCTTGATGCTGCATATTGGAAAGCATGCGTCAGGAACATCAAAGCAGGCCTTTACAGTAGATCGATTTCGTGATAAAATCTGCACTGTCTGCCCCTCCCGTCTTCCCTTCTTTCTTCACGCTTCAAACCTCTGCCCCCGGCCACACTTCCATCCTAACGTACTCATACCGTCCTAAATAAGAGAGTTCAATGGAGGGACTGGTGGTGGTTAGTCAGTGAGTATGAATCATGCCCAACCCTTTGCTTCTGGATCGCCTTACCTTTGCAAACTTGCTCCTCGCTCGAATCTCTGGACCTAGAACAACCAGAACCAGCGGTACCACGCTTTCCAAGCGGCATGTGTCAGTCATTGCGACCCCCATCTTTGGTCATGGGCTCACCTCATCAACAGTCCAAATCCACCCAAGAGGAGGGAAGCCTCCATAAAACCGAGGTTCGTGAACACTTCATCTTCCTGTTAGTCTCACACACAAACAATTGCGGCAAGAACTGGCTTACTGGGAGTCACGCCCAATGGTAGAGCTCCTGCCACAGCATTTCTGCAGAAGCTCTGGGCCGCCATGGCCGAACTGGCATATGTGGCATAGCTGGATGGTTTTTCTTTAGTGTTAGCATGCGGTCTGGCAAAGTCGATTGCGGCACGACTTACACATCAGCGAAATAGGTAAAGACGGCGAGGTAAATCGAATAAGACCCGAACGTGACGACAGTGACGGAAAGAGCTGCAAATATCCAGTGAATATCTGGTATCATGAGTGACCCGTACCTAGCGAGGAGGTCAGCGGGCATTTCGAGAGGCTGAAAGTTAAGCAGTTCTGCGTACATGAACATTCCGATGGACATTGCAATACTCAGAAGGCATGCTGTATACAATCTAGCTTCTGGGTTCCAGTCGCTGCACAAGCCAGAAGAATCTGGCCTTTTTCTGAACTGACGGAGAAGACTGAACCTGGGTTGTTCAGTGACATATTTGCGGTAGAGCCGTTCTTGGAAAGGGTAGCAAAGATTTCCGAGACCCGCACCGCCGACGGTTGCCAGCATTACAAGGCCAGCCTGTCGCGGTGTGAACGAATATGTCGTTTCAAATGTGAGAGGCACTGACACATAGAACCTATAATCCAGTCGTCAGCAGTGTCAGCCAGCTGCCTGGTATCATTATTGGCTTCTCACATGAAGAGCAGCGCCCAGCTGAAAGAGATCCACATACTGAACCAGAATACGACTGGCTCAGTAAAGAGTAGGTCTGTCAAGTCTCCGATTAGGTTGCGAGGTACTATTCCGGACAGAGCCAACTTACAAAACGGTCTGGTTAGACTGATTCGAATCATTTGCTTCAGGGTGGCACGCTCTTCTTCCTCTTTCACCTTCCAAGTGATGCGAGGTGTCGACAGCTTTTCATTGCACGGGGCCGAGTCAGCCGAATTGAGGATCTTTGCCCTTCTACTCAAGAGCAGTGGTCCGCGGCATTCCTGAAAGAAAAAGAAAATCAGGGCCATGAGAAGGGCGTTCGCAATCAGCTGGTGCCAGTAGATCCAGCGCCAACCCAAGGGTTCAACTACGAAGTTTGACGCCAGCTGACCTATTCCGCCTGAGAAGGATGCTGTTGCGAACAACGACATTGGCATACCACGCTCGTGGGGCTGGTAAATGTCTGCGATAATGCCTCCAACCATGGTGCTGAATGTGCTGGCACCAACACCTTGAAAGAACCTGGTAATCAGGAGTCCCGCAAGATTGTTGACAACAGGAATAAGCAGGGTACAAACTGACATCCGATCGACGTGCATTAGCGTCACAACCGTCACTCGGGGGATGGGTCCGCTAGGTACCTACGGATGTAGAGTCCATATGTACTCAAGAAGACAGGTTTCCGGCCAACAAATTCGCTGAAAGGAGCCAGAACCATTGGCGCTACAGCAAAGGCTGTTTGAAACGTAGGCATGCCGACAAGGACTACAGTGCGAGATGACCCATATTCGGCGGCGATGGAGCTAACCCCAGAAACGTATGCGGAGATGGAATATGCAGCCATGAATGTTGTGAGAATACTGAGGCCAGCTACAAAATGCTTTTCTTGGGCTGGCCATTTGGTGGGGTCTCTGATTTTCTGAACGGCTTTCTCATGCTGATCTGAGAGAGGTGTGTCCCAAGTCAAGTACCTCAATGTGGTTTCCCGACTTGAAGTTTGGTTTGGCTGATACATCTTATACTTTGGCGGGGTTGAACATGCTGCAGCAACACTGTTGGCTTGGAGTAGGGCAGGATGGATGCCACCTCTGCATTTTTGAGGTAGCGGGGCCTTGTTCTTCTTGCTTTAATCTTTGCATTCCACACACACTGAGTTCATTAAACATATGGAGACACAGACATGCCGGCAAGGCTCTGGAGCACGTGCCACACCGGTCAAGCAGTCGGAGAGCACATCCCGCGATTGCTTATCTCGTGGTTGCACTGCAGTTGCCCGCTTCCAACTTGTGGCACCCAAACCATCGCTGGAAAGGCTTTCTTCGTCGCGCAAAATGAAGAGTGTCTGTCCGATTGGAATTAACAGGCCAAGTTGCCGAAATATAAGACGGCCGACCACTTCTCGATGACAGACTTAGGGTATGTAATCCCAATGTTTCTCTTCTCCGGACAACCCCACCCCACGCGGGCTGTGACGAATCTCCAGACACGGAATAAGACGATCCCGTTCCACCGATGAACCAATGTTACGGGCAGCTTCCCATGCGTGATTTTTTGGGATCCAGCGATGCACCACAGATCCCCTTCGAGGATGACCTGTTCCCTTACCTCCCACCTGATGTTCAAGATGAAGGGATAGCTTTCGATTCAAATCATGCCTGTTACGAATATGATTTCCCCCCTATTTATGCCACAAGCGACGCCACAAATGTGCCAATTAGCGGATTGGCATTTCCTATCAACATCGCTTCACCGCCCTCACCGCTTTCCGAACATCCGGTTCCGAACCAGGGCTGGGAAGACTCACTCCGTTCCCACAACTTTCTAATACCTGCAGTAAATTATTCGGGTGCCGTCTCCAATCCATTTGCGATTTCCTTGAGCATGAATGACGCAAACACTTACATGTCGGTCCCCGGACAGCGGAGTGGATCCGAGCCACGGTATCTGGTCCCAAATGAGACTCATACCCATGACAACTTCATCCCTTGTATGGGCCTCCAATTGGATATCCCAGGTAGTGGAACGGTCTTCCTTCCCGAAGAAGACCCCGATCGGTATGACCTCGAGGAAGTTTTCAGCATGTTCTACCAAGGGAACAGAAACCTTCAGAGAATGTCGCCGCAGCTCATTGAAGCGACCCTGGGCATCCCACCAGACTCTAATGATTCCCAACACCTGATATGTTCCCAGAACAATGAGCGTCAGTCGGACCAGGACTCAGCCACTCTCGACGCCCTTTCTGCGCAGCCGCAGATACCATCAAGCCCTTCTACACTAGCACAGTCGCCAGATGCTTTATCGGAATCTGCTACAAGCCTCTCGGCACCTCGGAGAGACCGTGGCATCCCTTTCACTTCTAGACCCAGACTTTTGGTGGCTCCTCCAGGCTTCAGTCATTCGCATATCCTGGTCATTACCAGCAACCCTGAGTCATTGCCGGCATCGCTGTGGGATGGAGCGCGGCTTGCCGAACTGGAGAAGGACATAAGGTTGAAGGCCTTGGATATCGAATCCCAAATACCAAAAAGTCAAGATAGCAGTTCACGCGATTTCAATCAGAAACGACAGCGAGTCGATAATCAACCCCAGTCCAATAGCACGCAAAAAGTCTCGGAAGCCAGCGGCGTACCGACAATAAGCTCCTATCCTGCTCTGTTTCCATGTGCTGCTTCTGTTCCAACTTCAGATCCTCTCCCAAGTGCCATGCCTCACAGTCGTGTTCCTAAGCGCAAGGCGAATGCCGAACGACAAGCCACTAGTCAAGTCAAGAGGGAGAGCACTTGCTTACTATGCCGAGTAATGAGGGAAAAGGTCTGTACATATACTTGTACAATCACTCCCGCCTCCATTTTTGCTCACACGTTTGCAGTGTAGCGATGGCACACCATGCCTACGATGCGTCAGAGTATTACAGCATGAGAGATCGATACTACGTGTGCCATGTCAGCCAGCAACACTAGACGATATTGAGCTTTATAGGCGGCGTGAGTATTTGTGCACCTACGCACTTGATCGATCGCTAATCCTCTAGGCACTCAAATCGGTCTTTTCGTTTATTATTACGAGCGGAGCAGCGAATCGGATCTGCCACGACGCAGCGCGAGTATCGTCGATACCAATCCACTGGAATCACAATTAAGTCAAAACTGCCCACTGACGGTCGCTGATACGTTTGCGGTTCATGAGTTTGGTACGTTCCAGCGATTCGCCCCAAATCTTTTGAACGATGCCAATCGGGAAAGGGAGCTCGCCACCCAACATGCACCAACTTCAGAGGACTTGAGCAAGAGTGCTGTTCTCGCTCGATACTTGGAGTTGCACTTGGCATCCATCATCGAGACGCTGGGCACAAACAACAGCTTCATTGCTGCTACTCTGAAGGTAGCTGAGAGGTATAGCAGGCCAACAGGGTCGAAGACACGTGTAAGCTATCCGCACCGAAGTATGTGCGGCTATACAGAAGCTGACAGTAATTCCCCCTGTGTCCAAAGACAATGTTACGGCATGCTTTGTACATCTTTGCCGCAAGATTCCTACGCCGGACCTACTGGGTACAGGTTGATACAGTGACTGAGAACTACAGAGTAGCATGGATGGACGCGCCGTGGCGAGCGTTGCCTGTTTCAACACCAAGGTCACTTGCTGAAGCAGAGACTCTCAACGACATCTTGAAGGATCACTTGCGCTTCCTGGAGAAGTCCGTCATCCATGCCTTCACCAAGAAGATTTATGCTAGGAAAAAGGAGGACTGGTTTGAGATCTTTCTAGTGACCTTCATCTTCCAAGTCATCCTCAGCGAGAATCTCGAGATGAGCTTTTACAGTCATTTCCCAGGGCTCGTACGTATTCGACTTCTCGTTCAGCTTCTCTACTAACACCACTTGAGGATGACAACCTGCTAACGCAGATTAGGAGAAGCCCATCGAGTGCCCCTGGTCAACGTTTGGAGGGCTTCGAAGCTATTCCTCCAAGAGAATTGCTTCTTACTTTTCCGCAATCAACGGTCGTGATCCATTCTTGAAGCCCGGTGCTAGAGCATGGGAAGGCTTCGGGGACACCGAGCGCACGTACTTGGATCAGTGCGGGATTCTGTTGAAAGGTGTGCTCCTTTACAATCTTAACCAGGACTGATCGGATTACTTACACTGCCTCGCAGAGGGCTATACAAAACGGGATGATCTGGGATTCCGCAGGTCGGCTTCAATGGGAGATGCTGATTCTCCGGGGAGTTGGTGGAAATGGGCCGTGGAAACGATTCTTGGGAACGGCTAGCATCTTCATGTGGTGTCTAGTTCTATTCATATACCACCTGTCAAACACTGGGACGAGCACGCAAAGTCTCTTATTTGCCGTTTGCTAGATGGAACAGGGATAGTGGAGAAGGTGACGTTTCACTTCTTTTTGGGATTGGCCGCCGACATTAACGAGATTAACGACTATCGCAGCAACCTCATTGCTGTGAGTATTATGACTGAATGGCAGCGCAGTAGGATGATCGTTCTTCATCCATAAAATATCATGGCCCGCGTCTCAATACTCTCTCTTGGTCGTGCAGTCCCATATCCTCGAAGGTTGGGTTGGATTGCGGCGTGTGGACAAACTGGCCGATATGATCAGTGGCCAATCGTTGGTTACTGAAACATCCATCCTTACTTACCTCTGGAGCTGGTATCATCCGAATCGAAGATCTTGAATAGCAGCAGCTCATTCTGCGACTGTTTGTCAAGAAAGTACCATTTATGAGCCGAGGATCGGTGGACTTGTAGCGTTTCCGCGACGTTGTTCGGAAATACCGTGTCGGAAGGTATTATATCTTCCTCGATGTCAATGGTTCTGGCATCGCACAACCCCAACGGCCAGTCTTCGAGGTCAGAGAAGAACGGCCGCCATGAGCTTCGAGTTGGAGATAGGTCAGCACCACATGGATGGCATGATCATGAGTGAGGCACCTGACTTTATGATCTGCATCCTCCCAGAAAGCAATTGCTCGTCAAGGTTATGTTGCCGGACAATGTACACAGCTCTCTCAATCGCGCTGGCTGGAGAGGAGTCTTCCCAGAGGATTAGCTCCACCTCTGGATATCATCCAACTATCACTCACCAATATGGACACCACGGACAGGCTGCTCCAAGCTTGACTTCTCCCCGATGTTGCCGGGAAATTCGCGGTTCCTCTTCCGAGTCTTGGGTTGATCAGGATGTGCTGAATTGCTGACAGAAGACATTGCGTCCAACACGTACCTCTACATCAAAGACGACGACTTTCTTGGCCTCGAATCTTTCTGTCAGAAACGCTTCCATTTCCTGAATGTAGCGCTGCTCAATCTCGCTGCCGGACTTCACGCTCTCATAATGGAACTGGTCATCCAGGATCTGTTCCGCCACTTCGAAGCCATTTTCATCGAGGCTGAATGTTGCTACCTCGCTTCTGATGTTGGTGACGGTGATATCGGCTGGGATATGGACGTGATTAGTTGAGGAATTTCCTTGCAAAAACTCCGGTGGGAGGCAGCAGAAATACGGCTTTTCGTTTTTGTATGGTTGCTTGTCAAGGTAGAACACTGTTGCTATTGCTGTCTCCATGTTGTAAAGCAAAACATCAATCTCTAGAAGATTGTGTTGAGAATGATGATAACCACCAACGCATCAATGATTCGACAAACGAAACAGCACAAAGACCCAACTACCAAGCAGAGCCGCATATTACCTAAAGCCTTCGGCAGCCCTCCGTGGAGAAAGCTATTGATGGCGTTCTCGTGGGGTAATCCCACACTTGTTCAATAACCGGGTGCCAAGCCGTCGTGGTTTCGACCGAGTGGTGTCAGGAAGATAGCCCATGCAACTCTCATTGGCTTCCAGGCAGGTTTCCACCATGTAGGGAGTTTCTTGGCGTTGCTGCACCCTTCACCGATGCTGCAGGTATCCCTCGTTAAATATATCTCTTATAATTCTTGGGCCTACTGGTCTTTGACACTAGACTGCAAGATTGTCGTCATCACCAGCCATCAAGACAAGGCTCTGAAGACGGCAAATCATAGCACTGCCGGACACACCCTTCTAATGAAAAAATCGCTCACGAGACAGCAGGGTGGTGCAGCCGGTGAGCAGTGTTGATCGGCGAGTTGTGTGAGGTCGCAGCCTGACATGTGTGGGTTCCCCGCTTTGGGGGTTCCCAACTACTGTCACTGGCATGAAGGATTGCTCAAAGGGACGACATGTGAAGACCTTCTGCGGGCTTTGGAGGGTGTTGACTTGTAGATTTATTGTTGGGCTGGCGACCTAGGAAAGTCACCGGCGGCGAAAATGAGGCCAAAAAATGGCCAAAATTGGTAAGCAAATTAGTATTACAGTAGTTGGTTGTTGGTTCTTAAGAAAACAGTAAGAAAATCCAGCCCCAAGAGCAAACCGGTGTGGGTCTGGGAAAACCTGGGCCCTTTGGTGCCCCACATTTATAGACACCAGGTTGTAAGATTTAGTGCCCTCTTTTCTCCTCCTTCTGCTCGCATGAATCGATGCATTAAACATCTCTATCGCCAAAGCCAGACTACAGCTTCTCAAACCCGTATACAAAGAGCCAATTCAACATGGGCTTCATCGCCACAGGTACTCTCCAATTACCTCCTTGTCACTGCACCGCTGCTTCTCAACGCTAACACCAAGCCCTCGGTCACCAGAGGAACAGAAACAGCCATGGAAGAACTTTGCACAGACCGGGGGAAGTAATGCCTCTTACGAGAAGCATCAGCTCTACCTTCAGACCTCCGGAGGCAGACCCTGGAATGAGTGGTTGAAGGAGTACAAGGGGATTGTCGCTGCTCCGAGGACTCCGGCACCGCCTCCTGTCTCCGATGACTAATCAACGTTGAGTGAAAGGGGGTTAAGGGAAGAGCGGAGTATTGTGTTTTTTTGTGCACTTTGCACTTTGCCAGTCTGCTATACAGCCTTCTGGCTTGATACTACGGTCAATTTAACAAGTCTTTCTATGCCATTCTCCGAGCGTGATATGAAAATGAAAACAAATTTTCCTTCAAAATATTGAACCTCTCTCGTCATGACAAAGAGTCCACTAGCGACCATCAGCAAAATGGCATCAAACCGGTGCCCGGTCCCGCCCTGTTCCGCATGTCGCCACTTCTCGGCCCCACATCCCCGGAGTTATGGGTCACCAAACGACACCATTCCTCGGCCCCACATGCCCAGGCAGCCAAAAACCCGGCCGCCACCTCTCCGCCGCCAACACAAATTACCTCCCTTTTCCACTCCACCAAAGAAAACAGGAATTGTCTCCCGACCTCATCCATTTGTTGTCACCTTTGCTTCGCCTGCACTCAGCTCCAGCATCTTTGTTTTTCCTGCCCCTTCATCTCGACAAGCTATCACTTTTGCCTAACGGGTCGACTCTCCATGCTGACAAAGGGTGATAGGCGGTGCGGGTTCAAGGAGGCAGCCCCTATGAAATTGTTTCCTCGTCGGGAAGAGGTTGAACTGGGCTGAGGTTGAAGCGTTCACAAAGCAGAGGAGAGCCAGTGATGCCCTCACCACCCGCTGGTTCGCTTGAGCGATATGCCATTCAATCATTTGTGGTGGGTGTTTGGGAATGGTGTGGTTATGGTACGTTTGGCTTAAAAAATGGACTTGTGGGCATGCAAGAGTTCTGCCTTGCCGACTCGTACGGGAGGTTTGTGAGTTCTTTCACAATTTTCCAGTCGAATGGGGGGGTCCGCATATGGTGACTCACTAACATGTTTCACTCCACATGACATACTGTGTCTCTTCCCCCTATCGCATCGAGCCTTAGCCCACATCCGGTGTGGTCGATGGGATGAGATGGTCTCATCTCATCTTATAACACGAGACCGTAGGAGGAGACAAATAAGCCAAAACGAACCCCCCGTCTCATCTTACGTCTCATGGGACGAAGGTTATCTTTCTAAGGCTTTTTAGAGGCTTTTTTTTGGCCACCAAAAACATAATAATGTTTGGATTTTTCCTCATGGGAACGTTGTGTGGGTTCCCAGTAAGGTTGGTAGCTTGGTAAGGGTGAGGTCGGTGGCCTGGGTGAGCGTGAGGGTGAGGGTTGCGGCTCTGTGGCCAATAAGACTGCCGAGATCTTAGGCCGGAAGAGCCACCTGAGTCTTATAAACCGGTAAGATGAGATAAATCGTAAGCGCAGTGGGATGAGCCAACACGAGGGCCATCTTATCTTATCTTATCTCATTGGCCATCCTGCCCCGCATCCAACATCAAACCATTTAAACTCTGGCAGATATTGATGCGTGACTTGCAGGGACGTGTCGTGGATGTTACTCGGGATGGGGTTTGTGCGTCAGGTTTGACTCCCCGTGTTATCTTTGGGAGGGTTGAGGGAGGAAAAGTCAAACAAGTATTGTGATTCTTCTGTTAGGGAAGCGCAGTATGGTTTTGCGGCATAAGAAAATTTCATGGGCATTTTATTTCAGATGTAGGTCATATTAAAACGAACGAGCTTTTGAAGGGGTGTGTGATGTCCAGCTGTTTAGAGGGGAAGCATAGGGTTCTGGTTAGGCTAATGCTTGTCTTGGAATTGCACCAGGGAAAAAGGCGTGGCAGACATGATGACCGCCGTCAGGACACTCTCAAAGTTGCTATGACCGGCGGTGGCCCCCGATGAAACGAAACTTCATGGAAAACGTCAACAGTTTCAGCGGCTCGATTGCGTGGCATCACATTGACTTGGTCAGGTATTCAAATATGGGTAGAGTAGCGCCATGGAGACGACCACATCCAGTCTGAGAAAACGTTACGGCACAAGGGCAATAAATCATTTTTGTCCAGCCGTAAAACTTTCTCTCACGACATCTTAAATTCTCTTTTCCAGTCACCAACACGACCTGATCAAATACAAACCCATAATTCAACCCTTACATCCATCCACAGGCATCCTCCGCCAAACCGACACCCCAAAGAACAAACCTAGATCAATCAATGGGTTGTGCCTCTGAAACCCTCCCAGTCGGCGAAAGAGTAGCCTTGAATAAGCTAGAGCGGATCGACAAGAAAATAGATGAGGCTCAAAGATCTCTCGACAGGAGCTTCTTTTTTCTGCAACTGTGTCTCAATGGACAAAATACCGAGAATTGGGATCAAGGGGTGCGTACGTTCTTCTTTTACCTGCCAATCCACTGTATTTCCCTTCTCTAAAGGCTAATCTACTGCAGGGGCTGATCGTCCGGCATGCCTGGGCGAGCAGACGCATCTTGCAGCTCCGAGAGGACCGTGAGAGGGCGGAGGGTGAATTGAGAGATGTTCGGAGAACGGCTACTGAGGTGAACGACAGGCAGTGAATCGGATGTGGTTTTGGAGATGGTTTATTTGGGATGGAGGGTCTATGGTATGTTTTCTTGGGGACAAGGGAACGAAAAATGAAGCGGGGCACATCTTCCAAGACTTCGGGCTTGCGATCTGCAATACCATCGTTTGGGAACGCGCAGGTATGCCCCACAAATGAAGCTGAGCTAATCAAGATCGTTGGGGTCTTGAGATGATTTCAGTGAAGTTGCTGGATTTAGGGCGCGATCTTTTGCCCTGTAAAATGGGCCTTCAGAACGCTTCTCTGAACTGACTTTCAGAGCCAGGCCATGGCCAGCTTGCCAGCAGTTGATCCACCTGTTCAGAAAGGCTATGTAGAAGCCGTAATCTCTTACGTAGTAGCTAGTGGTGGTGGCTGAAGTGTAAATAAGGCCTTGTAAGGCCTACGTAGTAGGTGTGGTGGGTTTGATGGGCGCTATGGGCGCTGTGGGTGCGTTTAGAAATCCTCGTCTGAATAGATTCACAGCGAAAATGGTCTAGATATATCTAGACTGAAAGTAAAATAGCTGCTGAATTATTTCAGGGAAAAAAGATTACATTTCTGAATAGTTCAGAATGAATAGATTCAGTAGGAATTTTGGCCAAAAGATCGCGCCCTTATATGTGGAATCGTCTTTGTTACTATCCCCTTAATATATTTATCAAACAGACCATTATCACCCCAAGTCAGTCAAAGCTCCCAAAGAAATGCTCGAGACAACAGCACCTTTTCAAATCATGTAGAATAAAGCCTGAAGAATGATCTAACGAAGAAGATGTAAGATGCTTTGCAAGGTCAGGATAGGGGATCTGCGGCTTTTAAGCGCGTCCAGGGTCGCATTATGAGGTACTTGCCCACAAGGATAGGCCTCACGAGCAGTCAAAGACCCTCTCGAGCTATTCTCCCAGCCAAATCGACCTCCAACACCTTCGAGAGCATTGGGTAAATTGTGCGTAAGTCACAGTTGCTAAGTCGTGGACAGACGATGCAAGGTCCTTAACATAAAGGAGTGGAAAGAACTCGATGGATAGACGCCTACCGATGTTTTCATTCAGGAAAATGTAAACCCAACTTGGTTTTCCAACCGGTAACTCAGCTACGAAAGATCGATTAAGAAGAGGAAGTGACCATCATTTAGCGGTTGGGGCTTCCGAGGAAAATGGGCGGGGGCGGCTTGAGACCCCGAAAATTGAAGGGCGAGCATTATTTGCCCAGACGAAGAGGCTGGAAGCACGGACCATAGCATACCCCCCCTTGTAACCTGTCTCGATGTTGGACCAGAGTTGACGCCCGGAATGGATGATTTCAGAACGTTAATTGGTTTGTATGTTGCAAGTCCCCGCACACTTTGCGTGTTTGTTTGAACGACACATCGTCTCTCAATCTCATGATCGATGAATCATCTCAACCCCCACACTCTTCCGCCGCCGTCCAACAGATCATGGAACTTCGGAATATGGTATTGCAACCGGGGGAAGATGGTGCATGGGTAACCCTTCGCGCAGTGCAAGAACGTTCCAACGTTCCAATTAAATATAATCCTGAACACTCGTCCGGCTGACAGCTACCAGCCGGTACTCCAACGAAGAGACCTCTTTCAACGCCACGAAAGTAACTATTGCGGGCATTGTGCGGTTAGCTAAATACTGCCGCTTCTCAGAATGGACAAGTATATCGAAATTTGGAGGCGTGCTGAAAGCCGCCTTCCTGTGGCTCAACCAAGCAGACCTGGACCAGGATGGTTATTGGCCGCATTACTATAATATTCTTTGCCGTAAAGACGCTCATTTAGCGAGACAGTTTCTATTGGGTATGCGGGTAGCTTCCTGTAACCCGCATCTTACTACATATTGACGGTTCCAGACATTACGTTGCTGAAATGGCAAGACGACATCGATGGTCTCGTCTCCTGGGCCACCAATTTCCAGACTGGCGTGCACGAGCGCTCCTCCCCCACACATTCCACCCCTGTTATCGCTCGGGTGGCTGCAGAGGAAAGAGGGAACGAAACCTTTCAGCACCCCGATGAGCACTGGCAGCCGAAGTGTGATTGCTCGACCGATGAAGAGGTCCTTACGCAGATACGGTCCGACCTTGAGGAGGAGATTCCAGAGGCGAGGGCGGAGATTCAGAGAATGAGTGGCCTTACCCTTTCCATGCTGGCACGGTCCAGATCGGATATGTCAGGGGTCGACCGGCGGAGTTTGTTCGAGGTATATACCGAATTGTGGCGTGCGTGGGAAGAGAGCGCAACCTTTTAGGCCGAAGCAAAGGGCAAACGGCGCCTATCAGTTTGCATCTACGCCGATCTTGACTTGTCCAAGCTTGGTGACATGGAGTTCAGGATCAAGGTGGACCGGTCTTGTGGGTTGGAAGTCTCTAACAAGTTTAGGGTTCCAATTCACACCTGCTCAAAGTCACTCCTCCCGCCTCGCAATTGGCCAGCGGAGGCAACATCTCCGGCCCCAATGGCGCACCTGAGGTCTTGACGGTGGTATGTGATTGAGGGTGGTGTCTCACTGCAGTGATTGGGTGCTGACACGGGTCACAGGACAGTAGCCGACTTGAGCACAATACCGATATGTACTTCTTCTTCAAGGTCATCAATGTATCCAGCCCAATGAGGATCACGGTGCTTGAGGGGCAGGCTGTCACTGTGCGAGACCACCACGAGCTGCTCTGGGTTTGGATACCTGCAGGGAACTTCCCAGCTTTAACAGAGGTACCCAATGGTGTGTGCATTGAGGTCATCAAATTCAACTATTCGGAAGCAGGATTTATAGGACATGCGCCTTGGCTGAAGTGGCTCATTGGCTGGCGATAAGCTCCTTCGGACTTTCCGTTTACGAAGAGGCTAGGTAGTCATGAATATCATATGCTGCAAACACACCGGAGACATATTGTCACCAGCCACGTCTTTCAAGCATGCAGCTATTCGCTCTCCGTGATTGTTTAGTTTACGGGATGCCAGACGTCACAGTAGGCTGAGTCAGACAACACTGACAGTTCCACAGCTGCAAATGACCTCATTGAAGTGCCTATTGATGTCGACAGCTTTGTTCAATTGATCACCCGAAGGGGTCCAGAAGCGTGGCATGATGGACTGAACTAGATGGAATGGATTAGGCATATTCGACACCCCTCACAGTAAGGCTCCTTGTTATGTCAGACCGCACAGTTGAGCGACGAGCGGCAGTTCTTCTCCAAGTCATCGTTCTGGCACCGGCACAGTGGCATTTTTTACTTGGACTCGAAAAACTGTCTTGAATGAATATAGCGGTGATAGATGGGGCTTCCTTATGCGGTTAGATGAGGAGTCGTTGAAGCGCGAATTCGTGAGCCTCATGCGACGCTTACCGCGCGAAACGTCCTACGGTTTATATTGCGAGTTCGCACAAAAGCTCAGGACAAGCATACACCGCCTCCTTCAGGGCGAATTACGGGCGGCCTTCTACATAGCCAACTGGAATGCACATACAGAAACTTGTGTATGCCCTCTTAAAGTTGGATTGACCGCGCCTTCGTCCGAGGTAGCCGTGCGCCGCCAGTGCCGCTCCACTTATGGTTTACCGTGACGATATAATGTCTCCGTGCCGGTCTTATGCCGTGCTGCTTTAGAGTCTCCCGTACCAGTCTTAACACTCAGAGCGGCGGCCCATTAAAGGAAGTTATCGGCGACAGCCGCCTCGGACGAAACCAGCGTAACTCTGGGCCAAGATTTACGCGCCTCGGGCCAGGCCTCTCTTCCCTTCCTTGTCTTGATTGGCCGCCGGGTTAGTTTTGGCACTAGTAGTTTGACCCCCCTGTCCGCGTCCCGAACCCGCCCCCGCGTACCTCCCTGCATAGCCATTGGTCGGTTTACTCTAGTTAGCACTAATAAGGTTTAGTGAGCGGAGTAACAGAGATAAACATGCATAACATTATTCCGCTTCTGCAGGCTACACCCCAAGCTGATTAGCCACTTTCTGAACCTTCGCATTCTGTTGAAGCGCAAGAGAGAATCTGCAGACGCCGCTTGGCCTTTAGTGGCCGTCGAGGACCGACGCCACGCCTCATTCTCGATGGCTCTACCAAGCGACATCGGGGAGGGGAAGATCTGCACCTTCCCTCTGGACTACTTTAGAATTTCGTCCCTGCCATGCGGTGCGGGTCAAAATCGCTCTGCGCAACGCAAGGCAAACTTGACCTCACCACCGCCTTCCACTAGCAGTAGCCATCTCGGTTGTGTTCAAACCATTATCGAATCCAAGTCCTCGGAAAGAACTACACTCGGAAAATGGAGACCAAGCCGGATTTCGACATTGATGAGATATGGAGAGAAGCGGTGCAAAGATACAAGAAAGCCGACGTGGAACTTGAGGAGTCGCAATCATACATCAACAAAAGGAGCGAGATGGAAAAGAGGGTTGACGATCTCTTTAAGGCCGAGCAGGGTCTACCCACGACGGAACAAGCCTTCTCCCCCGCAGTGGAATCGCTCACGACTGACCTCCAGACTTTCGTCGCTTTCCGGATGGGAGATGGTGGCCATCTGAACCGCCTGAAGCACTTTCTGGGCAGATATGTCGTCACGATGAGCCAGATAGCTTCGATGGCTGGGAATGCGGCGAGCCAGGTCTTTCCTCCAGCCTCTGTGATCACCGTTGCAGTCATGCACGTCCTGGGGGCCGCCGCCGCAGTGTCGAAGTCGCGTGACCTGATCCAGGATCTCTTCGACATCATGATTTCGTTCGCCGAGAGACTCCTGATCATCAAGAAGTTGAAGGCCGTCCAGCAGACAGACATCTACCGGCAGCGCATTATGAAGACGTTTGCATCCATGCTAGAATTTTGCATTGACGTCCGTCGCCGGATGAAGAGTGGCTGGAAGGAGGTAGGAAGAGCGTTCATTGGCAGGGACGGCGGGCTGCAGGAGGCTTACGAGCGTGTTGTGCGCTGTATCAACAGGCTAGACTCGGCCACGGCGATGCAAACCTTGGCTGCTCTAGATGAGCTCTCGCTGGAGGAGAAGAAGAGGAACGTTGAGAGCGTCAAGGCCTTCAAGGCCGTTACCGACAGCCTTTCCATGATCATCGATATGGTGAGCGAGCTGAAGCTGCGAGACCGGCAGCCGGACGACAGAGCTCCCAAGTCCCCGGCTACGCGTCTGGGCGTCCTGGGATCTGGCTCGGGCTCGCAAAGGTTCGCTTCCCTCGCAAAAGCGACCAGTTGTTTGACCACTGGCGCCGAACAACATGTGCTGCGGCGTCTCTTGGAAATGCACGAGTTGCATGTCCAAGGAACATTCGAATGGTTTGACGAGCACTACGGAAAGTTGAAGGCGAAAGATGGTGGGCTGCTGAATATTGTGGGCGAGACCGGCATGGGAAAAACCTTTCTTGCCTTCTCCATATTCGTCCGGCTGGCGGCTGATTTCGAATCCGAGGGGTCAACTTCGGTTGTCTTTTTCGCTTTCGACGACCAAGTCGAGGAGCTGCGGACTGTCCGGAACATGTTGTACTGCTGTGCAACGCAGATCACTTCCAAGGATAACGGGTACCGAAAGGAGCTCCAGGAATTCATCGATGACAACCCGCAGTGGACAGACAACGCCTGGGATACACTTTTCGAAAGGATGTTTCTGAAGTCCCACCCCGACAACAGGAGGCTCTTTATGGTCCTTGACGGACTCGATCAGCTGGACGAGTCAAAGGACCTGCAACTTGTCTGAACAGCATCGGAAGCAAGGGGCTTCAAATCAATGTTGTGACGACAAAGACGACAGAGACGACTGGGAAAAGCAAGACGACTGGGAAAAGCAAGACGACTGGGAAAAGCAAGATGCCTTCGCCCAAAAATGACGGAAGGTCCAGTTATCAACACAACAAGGAATCACGTAGGCAGCAAAGGAAATCACGTATGCAGCAAAAGGGATCATCACGTAGGCAGCAAAGCCCAAAACACAATCATTCATCACCAAAGACAAAAACCAACGCGGCAACCACCCAGACCATTCATCTCGACGTGGAGTTGACCCAGGAGAAGATCAAACAGGATCTTCGCATCGTTACAAGCAAGAGATTGGAAAAATTTTCGAATCTATCCCGACTTGAAGCCAAGCTTAAGCAGCGCCTTATCGACGTGATTGTCACGAATGCCGACAGTGAGTCTTTTCCTCCTTATGCGTACATGTACTACTTCGCGCACTTGACTAAAACAGTAAAAAGATTTTTTCTACGTCAACCACATTCTGGGCCAATTTAACGCGATAAAAAGCCATTCACTGATAAACAAGAGACTCACGACACCGCCGGCCGGCATTCAAAAAATATACGATAAGTTGGTTGAGGAATGTGAGAGAACTTGCGTAAACCCAACCCACCAGAAAGCACTAGGATACTTGCTTACGTGGCTGGCTCACTCGACGGAAGGTCAACTGAGCATTTCGGCCGCGCGGAAGCTTTTCGACCTGATTTTCGAGACGGTGCGGCCAAAGGACGTCACAAATCCTGGACTCGACATCGAAGAAGAGGCTTTGGGTAGTCTATCAAAGTAGGGATATCCCAAGCGTCTAGGTGCAGCACTGATTGGCTGACGGCTACTTGTAGAATCCTCACAGTTCATGATAGGGGGAGCACAGATGCTGGAGCTTTCCAGGATGTCGTAGGCGATAGGGGCACCAGGGACAACGCAGAACAATCCCCGGGGGCAACAGGGGAGTTCTGTATTGCCTTTCAAGAACGACAGCTCCGGCAGTACTTTCGTGGGGATCGGGAGCGTGATAATGTCTTGAGCCTTTCAAAGGCTGAAGTCCACGCCGTGATGCTTACAATCTCGGCCGCCATTCTCACTACGACCGACAATGACGAACTCCTCTCCTCAACTGCAGACCACTGGCTCACGCACCTGAAAGGGTTTCTGGGTGCGTACTCCTCAGGCACGCCAGAAGATGTCGACAAGGCCAATCCAGAGCTGGTCACTAAGTGGGAACACAAAGTCGAATGCGCTAAGTTGGTGTTTGCAGGACTGCACAGTCTGCTCTCCGACGGAAGTAAAGTACGTGATGGCGCATTGCGAAAGCTCGAAAGCCTCTGCAACGATCACGGTGATTTTTGCTGCATATTCGGGACGACGCTGAGGGAAGCCCGAGAAACATTACTGGGATTCGGCCAATTCGTGGGTTGGGTATCCCGATGCAACAGTTCAGCCAGGCCATCAGGCGACGCAAATATATGGGCTGACCACATACAGAAAGATCCATCCACTATTCTCAACTCCGTTGGCGCGGGTCACGTCAATAACTGGCTCAGTGCGAAGAACGCCCGGGCCGCCTATCGGTCTCTTTTGCTCGCCACGTCCTCCCTCTACCTCTTTGAAAACCTGGCAACAGATCCTGAGCCTGATGTACCCTTCGATTGGGACCAGTATAAGCCCGTCGCCGACATGTGGGCGAAAAAGGATGAAAAGGTCTATGTGCCCAAGCAAGCCTCCATGGCTCTCTTCTATTTTGGCAGTGACGAAAAGGCTCGCGGTGTTGCCGAAAAGGCTATTGAGGACTTAAAAGAACAGATAGACAATGCCGGCGACGAAGAATGCCAACGCTACATGCGAACAATGGCCGACCTCAGGTACCGACTTGCCCGCACACTTTTCCAGGTCTTGCAGGATAAGCTCGGTGGGACGGGAGAGAATAGTGCCACCGACACCGTGGAACCTTTGCTCAAGGCACTCAGTACAGCCATCGAGCTGATGGAAAAGATCAAAACTACGGACAAGGTCAAGTACAAGAAAAACTTGGCCTACCAGATAAACTTGGCCTACCAGATAAACTTGGCCTACCAGATGAAGGCGAGAGTAGAGAGCCTGAGCTGTTCGCAGAAGTGGGGAGAGGCGTTGGAGAGCATTGAAAAAGCGAAGGGTCATGTTACGTCCAGCTGCTACATGCGCTTCCTTAACGATTTGATCGAGGCCTTTGGGGAGCACGGAGAGTGGGACAAGATCTTCAAGCTGCTGATGATATCCAAGGAGTGGGACAACAAGATCAACGAGCTGCTGAGGACGTCCAACTCCTCTCTCGCCGAGCAGTGCTCGCCTCGAGCTCACGAGTTTATACGCAAGTCGGCGATCGAAACCAAGAACGAGGATTCGGTGCGGGAACTCTACGAATCGGCTATTTCCAAGCTGAGCACACGCCTCGAGCTAGCTTGTCTAAACCGGCTGATTCCGCAAGAATCAGACGCTGTAGAGATTGAGCTCGAGGAGATCTTGCAGCTCGGAAGGCCATCGGATTTCTTGACGACCGAGAGGGCAGCACATGCACTCGCCGACATTCGCCTCGACAAGTTTCGACGTTCCCAGGACCCCGAAGAAAAGCAATCGATACTGGCGCAGACGGAGGCCATGGTGCGGAGGATGCAGGAGCGACACGAATTCCAGTTCAAACAGGATATGGAGCTGTCGGCAATTAACGTCACCCTCGCCGTCATGAGGCGCAAGCTGGGCCCAGCCCGCGATTTCTCCCGGTGTATAAATACCAGCTTCGCAGCGTGCATCACTGCGTTGAGCGATACACGGGAGACAAACGACCGGCCGAGCTTGCAGCTGCTGGCCAAACTCCTCGCACTGGCACCTGACCTGACCAGGCATGCTCAAATTGCCGCGTCCTGCCGTCTGTACGTTGTCACGGGGAGAAAGCCCAAGTCGAACAATCCGCCTGAAACCGAACACCATGCTGCTGGTTACGACGCGAACGACAGCCCCATCTTCTGCGGGGCCTGTTTTGGCGCCATAGATTTGCATTCTCTTTGTGACCAATCGAAGCCTCAGATGTGCGTATATTGCATCTCAACCGATCTTTGCGGGCCATGCTCCGAGAAGAGTATTTGCCGAGAGAAGCACCGGCTCATCGAGATGCCACCCCCGGGTTGGAGGGGCGTCCGGCAGGGAGATTTGCTGATCGAAGGAGAGGAAAAAATCAAGTTTGTCAATTGGGTGGAAAGCCTAAACCACGAGTGGGATATGAGCTGGAACAAGTACTGGGAGCACTGAGGCAATTCCTGCGTCTTGAGATCGGATTGCCCCATGTCACACGGCAAAGGCCAACCACCCACAACCACCACCAACAACACTGTCGATACCACCGCAAGGAGGGGTAACTGCACGTTGTGAACCAGTAGTCAAAGTGAGGCAGACAATCAGAAGGTATAGCGGTTATCAAAGGAAGCCCACTAGCCCTGAAGGATATTGAAGGACTTGGCAGCGGCCTGAGGCCAACAAGGGCACGGGCCAGGCAAGGGAGGATAATATACGCGTTCAGTATCACCAAGACTGTATTTCTTCTTCTTTTCAGTATCACGCTCTTCGAGGCCATTGAAGATTATTAGCCTGAATTGAACCATGAGTTCCAAGCTCTGTTATTACAGCCCTTGTCACATCCCAACACAACCATCATGGGTGCATACCGGGCTCAACGGCAGCTTGACAGCCCAAAGCTCTTCGTCCCCGGCGGCAACACTGCTTCAGACACAGCGCCATATACTGCGAACTGCACCTTGAAGAATGACCACTAGGCTTTCAAATACAGTCAAAAGGCCTTTAAAGATAATTAAAAGACCTTTAAAGATAATTAAAAGGCCTTTAAAGATGTTTACAAGGCCTATTAATTTAGTCTCGATGTATGGTTTACATCATCATATGGTCCAACCTACTTATGTGTATCAACTATTTTGTGGTGGGGGTGCATGGTCACCAACACTCACCCCTGTCCGTCACCCACGGGACCTCCATTTCTGACTAGCCTGGTTTTTCCAGGTTCTGATTCCAAGATCATTGTTTAAAGATTCTCGCCCGGCCCGGCCGTCTGAACGTCCTCCCCACGAACCGACGTCCCGTGCCTGATGATTTGCCCCACTTGATTGGGCAGTCTTGGCCCGGCAGAGTGAGTGTGAAGTGTACGGTCAACTGGCATTTATCCAACTAGCACTGCAATGACTTTCCAAACCAACGCATACCTTCATGGTTCCCTACTTCGGCCGACGGAACGGATGCGCCTCGGTATTAAAGACAAACTCATCAAGGCTGATGACGTCCGGAGGTGAAAACATCAAGTAAAAGTACTTGAGTGTCTCCGCCAAAAAAAAGCTCTCCATCGAGTCCAGCCTTCGTGTCTCGCCCTTCACAGTCACATCAGCAATAGCCGAGTACGCCAGCTTCGTCTCGGTGGACTTCATCACGCTCTCAAACATATGCCACGCCACCTCCCTCAGCTCCTCCTTGCCCGTCATGCGGTATAGCAAGAACACACTCTCGATGGCTTCCGGCCTCAGAATGTACCTCGGGTCGCGCGCGTTGGAGAAGCCTTTCTTCAAGCCCCGGGCACCCTCCTTCTCCCACTTCTCCTCGTCCCACACACACGGCTCCTTCATTGAGCCGCAGCGCACAAGGCCAAAGATCTCGGGCATCAAACCTGTCGGGAAAGCGTCGTACGCCCATCCACAACCACGCGCGATGCGCTCACCGATGTCGACGTGCTCTGGGAGGTTGAAGACCTTGCCCCCAAGCCCAAACATGCCACCCACAAAACAGGACAAATGCTGACTTTCGGGGACGTGATCAATCTTGTCAGATCGCACAAAAGCATCGCCCACAAAGAGGATATCGTGGGGATTGTCCTCGGCCGGTATCATGGGTCGGAAAACCAGGTGTTCCACCACAACCTCCATGGCGGCGCGGTGCATCTTTTCGTAGCGCGGTTCCTGGCCGCCAAGCAAAATGGCCATCTTGGGCAAGTACTCGTACAACGAGTCTGCAAGGGCGCCGAGCGTGAAGCCTGACTCGTGGTTTAGCGTCCCCTCGCGAAAGCTGATCAGCTTGGGCCACATGCCGGGCAGTTTGGACGAGGACTGGGTGCGCTCGAGGAGGTCGGTGACTCGGCTGACGGCATCGTAGAACTTGGGATCTCCGGTAAGCTGCGACAGTCGCGTAAATTCGAGACTTAAGGAGGCCGGACAAGCAGAGGGATCGTTCGTTCCGGCAATTTGGGTGCCCCGCTTGGCGTCCTTGAAGTTGAGCCAGAAGCCCGGCATACGGTTGGGTGTGTCAAAAGCCATGTAGAGCATGTTTCCCAGCTCTGTAGCCTTCTCCAAAAGGGCCCTTTCTCCGCTCAGGTCGTAGGCGCTGAGCAAGCCGCCGAGGTGTCGGATCGTGGTCTCGAACAGATTGGCGCTGGTGACGGTCGTGTCTGCCCAGTCCAGCTGGGCTGCTGCTGTTGCAGCGGACAGGAACTCATCGTGAAGGCCCATTATCCAGAGTGTATCCAGCGCGTCCACCAGTGTCGCAGCCCACCCACCAAATGTCGTCTTGCCTTCTCCGCTAACCGGCGCCAGTTCGTCACGAAGCCATGCGTGCTTCCTGTAGCTCTTCCAACTCTTCTCGAAGGCATTGCGCACTGCTTCCTGTCGCTTTACGGTCGTCGCATCGTGTGTATAATCGCGGAAATGGTGCTGGACAGGTGGGAACTGCTTCGGTGAGCTCGTGGGAAGAGAATGGATCAGCTTCGCAGGATATCGTTGGCGGACCGTGGTCCAGTCGAAGCTACTGGGTTTGAAGCGGATTTTGGCATCAGGCCTCGATGGCTGCGGTGGGGGGTGGATGGGGGAGTCAAATGGGCGGAAGAGGGCGACGACGAGGAGGAACAAGACGACGGCGAAGAAGGTTCGCACGATGCGCCGGCCCTGGATCATTGTGTCGGGCGGTCCAGAGGTTTGTGGACGGGATGGAATGGAAGTCAAGCCACAGTGGCATAATTACCCCACGAAAGACGGGAGGTCAACTGTGGGTCCCCCCAACTTCCCCAGCCGCCCAGCCACAGCAACTGGCAGAGCTGACATATGCCCGGAAGCTCGGAAGTACGGGGGATCTTCTGGGGATTGCGTCGGCGCTAAGGCGCATGAACCAGCCGACTCCGATCTCGGCATCGAGGAGTGGACTCGGCCGTCGCTCTGCCGTGCGTCGGTGCAACGCATTGATAGGGAAGCCGGGTGGGCAGGTTGTGTCACTCATCAAACAGCTGCTGCTGAGAGCTTGTTGGGGTAGCTCTGCCCGATGGATGTTTGGATTTACCATCTCTTTTGTCTCCCAGAGCCATTTCACCTGTGACTGTTGCAGCCCATGACCAGGAAGCGTTGTTAAAAAGCCGGCGAGCTGAACTTTGTGTGTCTGTGATATCCCGCCTCTCTTCACCCACGTTCTGGAGCCATTCGCTTTCGACGCGTTTGCTTTTGATACCGAATCACCAAGCCCCGACTGTGAAGGGGTTCGTTGTCTCTCTTCAATTTGATCACGTCTTTTTCTTCCTCCTCATTACTCATCTTCTCCCTCTTCCCTGCTCAACCGGACAAATAAATTCCACTCTGGATCCCGACAATTTTTTGGCACCTTTTTGGAAGCTTGGCAGACCCCGTCTCCGCCGCAAAAACCAGCATTATTTTTTTGTTTTCTTTCGCGGATAAAGGCGGGCTCTGTTTGTCACTCTCACAGCAGCCCCTCAGTCACTCTCTTCTTCGGTGTGTATGTGTTTCCAGACATCAATTGGCGTGCCACTCCTACAAGACCATCTCACTCAAGTAGAATTGTGAGATGAAGGAGAGCGGAATAAACGGCGGCTTGGACACTCTCAAACCGCCTCATCAGATTCTTGCAGTCGCAACTTCACCCCTCACCACCACAACCACCGCAATCATGGACGCCAAAACTACCACCACCACCACCAGTGCCGTCCCCCCAAGCGAGCAAACCACAAAATGGAACACCAAAAACCTCCCCTTCCGCCTCGGCGCCGACCTCGCCTCCGCCGCCTCAGCAGCCGTCCTCGTAGCACCCATCATCTCAGTCATTGACCGGTATTTCTCCCCCCTTTTTTCCCCCGTGATCTCACCCACTAGGTCACTAACATCCTCCAGATCAATAATGGAAAACGCCTCAGGCCGCTCCCCCCTCCTAACCTCCCTCCGCACCTCCCTCACCACCTTCCTCACCTCCCCCAAAACAATGTTCCTCTCCAAACCCTTCGGCCTCATCTTCGCCCTCTACGGCGGCACCTACCTCACAGCCAACACCCTAGACACCTACCTCTCAACAACGCAATCCCTGCCCCCCACATACGTCTCCTCCGGCCCAGAAAAGTTCATCGCCTCCTCCACAGCAAACATAGGAATCTGCATCTACAAAGACCAAGTTTTTGTCCGCCTGTTTGGTCCCCCGGGCATCACCCGCCCTGTCACCCTCCCGTCGTACGCGCTGTTTGCGATGAGGGATTGCATGACGATTTTCGCGTCGTTTAATGTGCCGGGGCTGCTGGGGCCGAGGATACAGGAGAGGCTGAGCGAGGGGTGGAGGAGGTCGGGGCCGACGGGGGCGACGATGGCGCAGTTTGCCGCGCCGGCGGCGGTGCAGGTTTTTAGCACGCCGGTGCACCTTTGGGGGTTGGACATTTACAACAGGCCGGGGGTGGGGGTGGGGGAGAGGGTGAGGTTGGTGGTGAGGAATTGGGGGGTGAGCACGGCGGCGAGGGTGTGCAGGATCGTGCCGGCTTTTGGGGTGGGGGGGGTGGTGAATTTCAAGGTGAGGGGGGGGTTGATGGGGGGGTTGGGGGAGTGAAGAGGGTTCGGAAAGGTGTGGGCAGAGCCCGAGGTTGGGGCTCGAGGATTTGGCGTGTCGGGGAGAAAGAGAAGAAGAGGTGGCGGCGGTTGTTGTTGTTTTTGTCTCAAACTAATGTGGCATGATCATCTGGCGTTTGACAAAGTTTGGTTTTTTCTTTTCTTTTTTTTTCTTTTTTACTTTGTAGAAAGGTTTGGGATATTTTTTTCTTTTTCTGTACAGGCATTTTTGGGGCGTTGATACCACACCGCGCGGGTTGGAAACAGTCAAATTCCTGTTTCGAATGTCGATTTTGAGAATTGCCTTCTTCGTGAGTGGACTAGCACCGCACCAGCTTTGGCCTGTGTACGGGGTGTGCTACCCTGTGCTGGGGGTGTGTTAATGTTAATTGTAGCGATGTTAGACCCCATTCTGACACCCAGGTTAGACTTGCCTAAAGCTAAAATCGGAATTACAATTCCTTAGTTGAATGATTTCGTGGCCCATAAGTATCACACCTGAGTTATTTTTCCCGTTGTCTTACTTCTGTTGTAAGACGTAAGTTTTTGCATGTTTGATGTTAGCATCCCTAATGCAATTTTCTTGATCTCTTAAAAGCTGAAATAGCGAAAACACGCCCTGTATTATATTCTTAGCGTCAAGGAACCCTTTAGATGCTCTAGAAAAACAGTGTTCCCTAGTTTACTACGGCAGTAAGGTGGATTGGCGCGCCTAACCCGGCTTCAGGAGAGTCTTGCCTTAATGCCGAAGGGACAAGGACTGGTACGGCGGCGGCAAATTAGGCCTCAAGTAGCCAAGTTAATAAACCGTCTAGTTAAGAAAGGGGTGACCTAAAGAAAGAGAATGCCGAACAACTGCTTGCTTTGCCTGTGGTACGGTATCGTCGTTGCTGTCTAGCTGTCGTTTTCGCGACGGCGGATTTGCTAGAACTTGCTCTTTTTGGGCTGGTGGAAATTCTGCTTGTAAGAGCTTCGGGGAGGTTTGATTCTTGTCCATGGTGAAGGACGAAAGAAAGGGGGGCTTCCTTTCTTAAAGAGCTGGTTAATAGAATAGGCCGCTTATGTTTGGAATTTCGTTCGGGCGATATGGTTGACTAGTCGTGAATGAAAAGTATAAGAAACAGTAGGGGCGGCTGCTAACGATTGGTTCTTGTGATTTCGTTCGTAAAGGGTTACTTACGTAACCGTCCAATGAGGTGGCAGAGTTAGTGTTGCGCGCCGCGTCGCGTCTTCTTTAATCGGTGGTATTGCGCCAGTATGCCCTGCGCGTTGGTTAAATGGTGAAGCGGCTACTATATATTCTCGTCGTCGCCTTAGTCCTTTTCCTTTATAGGTACTCTATTTGCGGTCCTTCTCCGCGATAATCGAGGTTCTTCTTGATCTTTTGTTATTCTCTTTTTTCGTTTTCGAGCTCTATAGTCTCGTCGAGCTTTACCTGTATGGTGCCGGAACCTGGGTTCGTTGATTTGTCAGATAGATTAGATAAGGATTCTGTCATGCCGCACCGCCTTTACGGTGGGGCCTGCCTGCTTGTCACAGTTAACCCAACGGCAGGTCGCGCAGTATGTGGGGCGCAGGACGTCCCCAGCCAATCATTAGAAAAGTCAGGAGACAGCCAATTGGGGCTGGCCCAGAAGTGCTATGGCGCCAAGACACACGAGCACTCTGCAGGATGCAAGATGCTCGGGGTGATCGAAGGCATAGCACGACGAGCACTCTACAGGATGCAAAGTGCTAGGAGTGATCGGGGTCATAGCAGGGTGAGCACTTCACGGTCCTAAAGTTCATATATACGAAGGAACTGGCTGGTGTAGATAGATAGTTCCGTAGTATATAATTTACGTTATAATCGTTAGTATCTAGACTATTGTGATTAAAATAAGCCATTTATTATACACTGTTTAGCTGTACTGAACCATGATGTTCAGAAGTGCCTTCAACCAGTATCCCTTTCAGAGGTTCTGGATAGGGATTCGTTATAATTAAAAGCTATTTAGGTAGAGACAAGTGTAAATAGCGAGGGAAATTCACTGCTCCTAAATAATTCTTAAGTAGTAGGCTAAGCCTATTAGGGAGCTATATCCGGTAACTCGCTTAAGATACCGCATTACAGGTGCTATTCCCGGTGCTATCACTACTTGGTCATCTAGTATCTTCCTGCCTATAGGTCTTATGCAATTTGTCTCGGGTCGCTCCTGGCCTCGTAGTTCGCCGCGGTTGCGTGACCAACCGTGCTACAACGCTGACATGGCTTGGCAGGTTGTAACACACCTATGAAGAAGGATCGAGTGTTCTCCTACCACCTGGCGAACCGTCTCCCTATGCAAGGCCTCACACACCGAAGGCTAACCGGTGCGGTTGTGGAACTGTGCATTGAAGTAAGCCCAGCGTGCGGCTCTGGTGCGAAGGGTTTCCGAGTAAAGCGTTGTGGACGTGACAGTGAAAAGGCGCAGGAGATGGCCGTACATTTCCTGGGCGATGGCGATGAGTTTGCACGTGTGCATCAGCCTGAGATCGATCGGCTTGTTGTCGGCTGTCCTCAGTTTGTTTGCCTCAAAGCCATAGATGTACTCATCGCCATCTTCGGGGCCGGCGCCGAGATACTCGTTGTAGATGTAATTGCGCAACTCGCCGGGTATGTCCAAGAGGTGTGACCGAACCATGATGTGGACGTTGGACGAGAAACGCAGAGAGTATCGGGGCAGTGGAAAGGGACGATGATGACTAGACCGCTGATGTGGCCTCAGGTAATGGAGACTACATAGGTAATCTGTCGTGGGGAAAAGAGAATTTGGTTTGGGGACAGAAAAAGAAGACAGTGGTTTTTTCGCACATGCCGTCCCGCTATGCCTTTCGTGACGGCGGTTGTGGCGCTTCACAGACTTCAGGCAAGCGTCAATCGATAACCCAGACGGGATCCGAGGGGGGAAGGGCACACAGAGCTCAGTTACTTACGAGTCTCGCAGTTTACGGGACGGTAACGAAGGTGCGGGCAAAGGTAGTGCTAGTGGTAATGAGGTGTGAAATAAAATAAATAAAAAAAGAAAACAAAAAAAGAAAAGACCGTGGCCTACTGCAAGATGACGAAGATGGGAGCAAGGCAGCAACCCGGTGTCCACTCCCCACACCGCTGTGAGCTGGTACCGTCCCCTTCACAGATGACTATGTCGCTAAACCTTAGTACACGTTTTCCATCTCAACAACCCGGACACCTGGCCGTGGGTTTGCGTCAGATAGGTACTATACGAGCCCTGCCTGGGAAACAAGCTCAGTGACTCTACGATGACTCCTCCGGCGACAATTTTATCCATGCCTGAAACCACGAGCCGAGACTTTCGAGCAGGAGATGTGATTTGACAATAAATAGGTTCTTACCTGGCCAACCACTCAATATTCTCTGCTCTTCCGCATCCTCCTCTTCCTCTCTCATCCAACAACCCCGGCTTCGAGCGACCGAAGTCTATTAGGGCTGGTTCAAATGCAAAACAAAAAGAAGTGTACATCCGTCAACCAGACAAGTAAGCTTGCCCTGCCGCTGATCATGGCTGTGACTGACTTGATGATATTGCAGCGGAACGATCTGCCACAAGAATGACCCAATGGTTGGCAACAAGACACCAGAAACTTCTCTCCAGATAAATCTCACCAATCATGCCGTGTCGGCGTCAAACGAACAATCGGCCTCCACCTTCGCCCACCGCCTCCCCCGTGAGTTAGCAACAAGACACGGGAAACTTCTATCCAGATGAACCTCACCAATCACACCGGGTCAAACGAATCGCCTCGGGGTCCCGGTCCTCCAGGGGGGAGGGTCGGTGGTCGTCGAGGACTGAAGAAGGTGGTTAGAACTTAGCAAGACCACTACAGGTAATCAACTTCGGTACCGCAACCTCCGTACAACGAGAAACGCCATCAGGAGAATAAAGTACCTGAATTTGACAAAGAGCCAATTTCCGACGTTCTGTCAGTGGGGTTGGGGTTTGTTCAAACAGTCTGTTGCAAAAAGACCGTTCTTGAAAAAGCGAGTGGTTAGCCATCCAGTGTCGCTGACTAAGAAGTGGGAACACAAAAGAAAAGCACCAGAGGGGTGACGGTACCTAACTGGCGATCCTGGACCTGACTGTCAACAAGACAAGCGTTGCCAGCGGCGATCCGTGAAACCTCAAACCTCTTGGATAAAAATATATGTTGCAAGCAACAACAAGCGGACGCGCTCAGCACTGCCTGCGCAGCTTCCGGAAGCGATGGGAAGACGCGCTGGGGGTCTCGAAGGTCTTGGGCGCTTGGAGTGATGGATGTCATCGGAGGCGATGGACAGGATGACAAGTTGGGGAATATCGATGGTTGAGGCGAGTTGATGGGTGGTCAAGAGCGAGCCACTGTTATGAGGTTGAGTATCCAGCGCCCTGCCATGGGCGATGTTGTGGGGTTGTGGTTGTTTGTGTGTGTTCCCCCAGTTCACTACTCTGGGCGGGGGGGGTGGGATTTGATATGGCCCAAAGCGAGCCCACATCCTCCTAATGGTGCGTATCTT
The DNA here is from genome assembly GCF_035222485.1 of Podospora pseudoanserina. NCBI lineage: Eukaryota > Fungi > Ascomycota > Sordariomycetes > Sordariales > Podosporaceae > Podospora > Podospora pseudoanserina. The sequence continues at coordinate 2,336,348 of NC_085925.1, forward strand.
TCTTACACCAAGGCTCTTGTTGTTTGGATAAATAGCTGGGTATATAAATACAGTGATCTGTCTTGTTTCATCTGCGAACGAAAACCGAGATACCTATGATGCGGTTCTTATACTTCGCACCCTAATCTTTGCATCCATGACCCCCTCACGAACCTCATCTACTCGTTCTTCTGTCAATATAAAATCATATTGCGACATTGACATCGAAGCCATCTATGTTTTAATATTAATTCAAATAAACCCACTCTCCCTCAACATCTTAAGCGTCAACTCCGCCTTCAGCGTCGCCTCGTCTTTATACCCCTTTCCTTCCCCCGTGTCAATAAAATTCTCCCAAAACTTCAACCCCTCTATCCCTTCCTCCCGACAAAGCACCCCCTTTTCCTCCGCCATCTCCAACTCTTCCTCGGCAACACCAATACTCCACCCAAACCTCTCCGCCACATCTCTCGCAGTAACCCCCCTCCCAAACTCATGCCAATCCCACGACACCTCCTTCTCAGGAGGAAACTCATGCAAATCCTTCATCCAATCCAGTAACGCCTTGATCGTCGACTCGTCCGTCCTGTCCTTGCTCTGTACAACCTTCACCCCTGATTTAAACACCCTCAGCCTAACCGGCAACTCCAATTTCTCCCATAGATTCGCTGCTTTCTCAAAGTCCGCGGGACTAACCAGTTCGACTCCGCCTCGGGCTCGGTTGAACATAGCCCATAGATCCACAAGTGAGATTACTCCCCCGGCCTTTCTCAAGACCCCCCTCCTGTCATCCGTCAAAAACTCGGCCAACGTCCTTGCCAACTCACTCAGATACAAAGAGTCGCCCCCATTACTCCCAACAATATCCTTCGTGGTGATCAACCCAAGCTGACTTGCCGACTCGGCCAACAGAGCATTCTCACTCGCGGACGAGCCCCCAGCGCCCCTGACTTGCTTCGCAAAACTTTCCGCCAAAGCTACAATCTCCTTCGCCGATGCCATGAGCGCTTCCAAGTCTTCAAAGGCGTTTCCAATGACGAGCTCGTTATTCTTGCGCATCGCCTGAGTTTGCCGCTCCAGACCGGCAATACCACCAATCTTGAGCCGTTGTCTCTCCGGTTCTGATGACCCGACAGTACCAGCACCACCGTTGGTGCCATCGGAGCGAGATGATTTGGGGATGGGGGGCGCGTTCTGGAGAAGCCATTTCCGCTGCGTCATGCAGCCTTTGAGACGTTCATAGAATATCTTCTCACCACCATGGCGGAAAGAAAGCTTGACGTTCTCTGGGCTTTCCAGGCCAACTGGGGCGGGGGCGGTGGAGTTGAGGAAAGGGCCGGGAGATTCCGTGTTGGTTCGGGGGCTCTGAGTGAGACTGGCTGGGATGTCGTGGGAGATGAGTGAGGCGCCGCATATTTCGCAGGATAGGAGAGAGGGATGGTTGGCAAAGGTACATCGTGGGCAGTGGAAGGAGGCATCGGGATCTGAACTTCGGGGGGGTGCTGTGAGGCCTGGAGACTGTGGTGAGGTTAGGTCAGAGATTTGCTTCGGCCTCACGGGTAGCGGCGTTTGGAGAGCCGGACTCGATGGTCCACGGGTTGATGCATTGCTGATTGCGGCTTTCAGAACATGGGTTAGGGTTGGCTTAATGCCGCATGCCAAACACGGAGGCAGAGGTGTGTGAGCGTTGGCGGCAGTAGGGTCAAAGTTGGACGGGACAGGGTTTGAGAAGCTGCAGATGTTGCAAACCCAGGTAGCTGCGCTCACGGGCGTAGGCTCAACTGGTGATACCCGGAGGACGCCCTCTTGGCGATGGGCTGGCGAGGAATTGCCGCTCCGGGAAGGGATAGAGACATGAGCTGGAGAGCGCTGTTGAAGGGGCGCACGCTTTGTTGCTTTGGGTATCAGGGTGATCTTTGGAGAGGACTTGAAAAAGCCAGCCTGAGATAGCGATTAGCAAAGAGCTTCAAGCCGCAAATCCAACACGGCACTCACATAGAACTCATAGCGTTCCACATCTTTCAGGTCCAGCGCAACCGAGTACTTTCTTGGCTCTGCCTTGTCGACGTAGCATATCCGATGCGATGTCAAGTAGACCTGGCCATTTTGCTGATTCGGGAGTTTGAACTTGCTAGCGAAGGTCAGTCAGTGGTGATAAGGACGATCCCAAGCAACTCACCCCTCATACAACCCCACATTGTCTTGCACGAAAAGCAGGTCTTCATCGGGCAGGTACGAAGGCCGCAGTGCGGTTGTCAAGTCGATGTGCTTTAAGAACATTCGTCATAGTCATGGGAAGACGGCCCCGGCGCTTTGGGAACAGTTTCAGTGCGTGTGCCGTGGTTTTCCACCATGAGTTTGTTGATGAGAGACAGGATGTCTGTCGTTGTCGTTTGGTGGATCCCGACCATTGACGTAACTGGGAGACGGGGTAAGCACCTATCCACCCGCCCCGATTGTTGCATGGCTGACTCAGCGCCTCCCCAAAAGACTCGACAAAGACTCGTTAGAGCGCTCCAGCCACTCAACGCGACTCGCCGCCCACTTTTCCGCACATTGCAGCCCTCTCCTCTCCGCTCCGGTTCTCCCGAACTGCCCAACCCAACTCAACTCTCTTCGCACACTTGAGTTCGCACCATTCACCGCCATCATCAAGTTGCCATCGCCGCTTCGCTGACCAGCACTCCGACCGTATTTTTGCGACCTACTTACCTCTCTGAACAGCTACCTTTGGTTTTTTTCTCTTCTCCCACAAGAGGCAAAGCGATCACAGCAGCGACAACATGATGCCGACGTGGCCAACCGCATCCCCGCCCCAGGGCGTTCCGCCCTCAACTGCCTATGCAGCAACCTATTCAGGTATGTGGCCGACACCTCTAGACCTTCTATCCTCAAGTGAATCTCTTGCTGACTTTTTCCCCTACAGCTCCTGCTTTCACCCCAGTCCAAGTCCGACAAACCTTCGGCCAGTCCTATTCCGCCCCACAAGCCTCCTATCCCACCACACATCCCTACGGCCCAGCCCAATCCCCTCCACCTGCCCCAGCTAATCACCAGCCGACCGCTGCTTCTCCTCCCACAGCTGATGAACAGCCCAGGAAGAAGGTTCAATGGCCTGATTCCGTCCGCTCCTACGTCCAGCGCTCTTTTTTCCCCGCCAACATGGATCCTACCGTCTCGAAAGAAGAAATGGAGGCCAAGCTCAAGGAAACCATCATGCGCGCCAGCGAGGACAACCTTCTGTATTCCATCGTGTGGGAGACGATGCCGCTGCCCCAACAAATAATCAAGCAGGAGCGTGAACAACGTGCCAAGGCCATGGCCTATCCCACTCAAGCACAAACGCCCTACTCCAATGCGCCAATGCCCATCTCCAAGAAGAGGAAGTCCGCCGACTTGGAAGATGTCGCCAATCTCAGTATCACCCCACCATGGAGGACAGGCCAAGGCGCCCGCCTCGAGGATCGCGTCACTTTTTCCAAGGATAAACGCCAAGCTACCGAGGAGAGCTCCGATAACACGAGTAAGTTGAACAAGTACGAGAAGCGCCAAAAGCGCTTCAACGGGGGCTACGTATCGACATATCGCTCCCCAAGCCCTCCCCCCGGCGATGGGCCCGTCGTGGGGACGTGCGAAAAGCTTGAGAAGAGCTATCTACGCTTGACTGCTCCTCCCAAGCCTGAGAACGTGCGTCCGCCTCGGGTGTTGAAGAACACGCTGGAGCTGCTGAAGAAGAAGTGGAAGAAGGATTCGAACTACGCATACATATGTGATCAGTTCAAGTCCATGCGCCAGGATCTGACTGTGCAACGCGTGAGGGATGATTTTACTGTCGAGGTGTACGAAATACATGCTCGCATTGCTTTAGAAAAGGGGGATCTCGGTGAGTATAATCAGTGCCAGACTCAGCTCAAGGCACTGTACAAGTTGGGCCTCAAAGGCAAGGCCAACGAGTTCAAGGCCTATCGGATTCTTTACTTCATTCACACAGCCAACCGCACAGACTTGAATAGCGTTTTGGCAGATCTAACCCCAGCAGAAAAGAAAGACAAGGCGATCAAGCACGCCTTGGACGTGCGGTCCTCCCTGGCCCTGGGGAACTACCATCGGTTCTTCCAGTTGTACAATGAGACCCCAAACATGGGTGCATACCTCATGGATATGTTTGTCGGCCGGGAGCGTCTTGCTGCCCTGTGCAACATTTGCAAGGCGTAAGCTCATTCTCCTGTCATGGTGAAGATCCAATGCTAACTTGACAACAGATACAAGCCTGACGTGCCATTGCGATTTGTTACCGAGGAACTCTATTTTGAGTCCGACATGGAAGCCGCCCAGTTCATCATTGACAACGGCGGTCAGGATTTGCTCCAAGAAAAGGAGGACGGCACCATTGTCATCCTCACTGGCAAGGCTGGCCAGACATTCGAAAGCCACAAAGCGAAAGCCTTCGCCCGCGTCGACATCAAGGGCCAAATCTAGTCGCCCCTGGCTGTGCTTCTCTTTTCTATTTTGTTTTCCACATCCACAAGCGCCACCCCTCCCTTCGTTGGAGGCTACCTCCCACGTCTTATCACGTCGTAATTATTCTTTCACCCTCACCCCCCTGAGGCTCGGGGGGTGCCTACCCATACGTCGCCTGTTCGCCGGCCGCCATGCATAGGCCGCTCATCCATCTTTTTTTCTGGAGTTTCCACGAGATCCTTGGAGAGCCTCACGACTCTGACACCATCGACTTTTGTTTTGTCGGCCACGAAAAGTAGTTTTTCTTTTCTTCCTGACTTTAATTCCCAGCTTTCGCCATCCTCTTCATCTTCTACGACTTTATGGCTTCACGAGGGATCTCGCTCACACTTCGAACCGGTGGTGCTCTGCTACTGGCCGTGCCGTGAACCAACTGCGATGATGACGATAGATGAGTGTCGACAAGGGTGGCTCTGCTTCACTGTTCGTGCTCAGTAGTTATCTAAAACATCGCTTGGGGTTTTGGGCTGTGCTTTGTCAGGGCTGGATCTGGTAGAGGAGTTAGCTAGCTTTGAATCAACGGCAGTGCTGTTGAGGAATTTTGGCACAGGGGGTTTTTTGGTTTCGTTATCGGGGGATTTCCGTCACAGTGATACCCATGGAAGAGGAGGTTGGCCCGTTTTGATCTAGCAGTCATCTGGGGGATAGTAAAGTTTGACTTGGGCTGGGGCCACCGACCCCATTTGGGCGAGGAGTATGGAGCTGGAGTTGAATTTGTGTAACCATTCACAGCGGACTAGTCTTGGGGTCCTATCAAGGGATATATCGTTACAATCATGGTTTAATGAAGACGACATTTGTCACGTCTTGGTTTCTGAACTCTCGTGATTTCGGCTTTGCCCAGCTTTTGCCATTTGATGATGATTTTGAAGCTTGAACTGCCCCCTACGCAAGAATACATGAGTAAATTCTCATGAGATTCGCACCACGATGTCGTTCCCGTTAGAGAGGTATGCAGCTGTGACGTTACGGTATTTTGTGCTTGTTTTTTCTAGATAAGTTACGATGGTAAGGGTTAAGGTTGTGGGTTGGTGGAATAGTCCTGGGTTTTGAACTGCTCAGCGAATCGGATGTCATAGGGAGAATTTGGAGATTGTTCCTTTTTGCTTGTTGGTGAAGGAAGGGGTTTGTTGGCGGTGTGTCTCGCTTGGACGACGCCTGTCCCATGTGGCTGCTGGTAAGGTAGAGGTGATATACTCTAGTGTCCCCGAGCCGTCTTACAATCTTGGTGCGGTGGAGTTATATTAGGCAACTCCGAGGAAAGATAGGTGGTTTGGTTGTTTGTGATATTGGCATGAGCGTTGAGGGGATGGTTGTGGGGTTTACTACCTGATATGGTCTAGATAGGTATGCTGTCTGATATGGACTCGGGTTATGGAGTCTGAGTTTGGATAGATACTGGGCTGGTTGGTTGGATTTTGAGAGGGAGGGTTTCTTTGTGGGGATGATACTGGAGTTTAAATGGCGGAGTTGTGATGGTCTGAAGTGGAATGCTGTATGTTTCTTGATGGGAACCTTTTGTGGTGTACTTGGTTATATCTACGGGAGAGATCAAATCATATGGTGAAGGACAGGGTGGCTGAAGCGAGTAATTATTGAACTGAGGATAGATCTGTTCAGGGCTGGTTGCTATACCAGTTTGCCCTGGTTCTCTTCCTCTTCTTTCGTCAGTTACTGGACTGCGAGACCTGGATTGGTTCTTTTCGTCGGTGTGGAAAAGGTCTATGGATCAGGGTAACAGATCTGCAGCCTTGAGTCGTCCTTCCATGCCTGGTTGTTGAAGTTTTACGGTGAGCGAATCAAGTCGGAGAGAAAAGCTGCACCTGCAATTCCGTGAGGAATGCCATGATATGTGGTTCTTTTCAAGCACAGAAAACCCAAATGTGCTCTTGGAATTATGGACCTAGTACAGTTTTACTCGTGAGAAGGGGGGGATTTGAATGTTGGTCAATCAAGGCAAAGCTAGGTAATTCAGGATTGCTATTAAAATGTCCACAAATCTTCTGTTCGTCTTCTCGTTTAACGCTTTTGTTTTGGGAAAAACTTATAGCGCCAAAGAGAGAGGGGGAATGGTGTGTTACACTACTTGATGCGTGTTGAGCTCCGTCTTTAAGAGATGCCGGGAGGAGACTTCTTTATGGTTGGTATAAACTTTGAGCTTGTCATGGGAAAGCAATGAGGAAGATACCAGGTAGCTTGAATTGTGGATGTAAGTCTACAACATATCTCGTGACTCCCCACCCCCCCCCCCCTCCCCCCTCCTCCCCCCCTGCTTCTACAACGCTTTTCTCTGGCTACAGCGAAGCCGTAGGTTTGATGGTTAAACCCCTATTCCCATTTCAGGGGTAGTGTTCAGAAGGGTTAGGGTTGTGTCATATTGGTTTCTCTGTGTATTCCTTTCTCAATCTGACACGGTTGCCTTTAATCGCCCCTAGGTAATATGGGCAGATCTTTGGCGTGGTGACAAGAGGCTACAGTGGCCAGGAGATAAGATGTATGTAACCATAAACTGCCGGATCTCCAACAGGCTATAGAAGTGCCAGGCCGACTAAGAGGCCGCTGGATCCAAGACCGTTTCCACCCTCTTTGGGGTTCAGCTCTGCTATTTAATGATATGTCCTGATCTTGCTAGTACCACAAAAGACACATGTTACCTTGGTCCTTTGTAGAGACACCGACGGGCCATGAAAAATATGGTTGTTATGACTCTCCGTGCACCTGTGATCATCTTGGCAGCCCTTCTCCTTCCTATCTGGTAATAAAACCTCAAGAAATCCCATTTTTGGTAAAAGGGAACGTCGTTTCAGACGTTTCAAGTTCCGTGTGTTCGGGAATCGGGAGGGACAGGATCCGAGGGCGTGTCAACCCAGGGTTGGATTGGGGGCTGGTAGATGGGTGGTGGTCAGCGAATAGAGGCCGAGTGAAGGAGGCTACATCGGTAGCTGTATTTGGCATGTCGGTACTTGGTCTGCTTCATGCGTAGCAACGGCAGCAGCACCCCGCTTGGGGAACTTGGAGAGAGGAATAAGGTTGTTCGAGAATGTTCAGCGTTGGGTGAGGCTGCTCAGCCTCTGTACCTACTGTGGCAGAGAGGTTGGACGGCGGCGGTAGTGGAGGGTGGTTGCCGTCAATGGCTTGTGACAAGGAACCGTTGTGTTGGCGAGTCTGTGCCGCCAAACGTCACCGCGGGGTCATCACTTGATGTCAGAGATGCCCGCCTCTGTGCAAAACCCGCCGGTGGAGAGGAGAGTTGGGATGAGTGGATGGATGGCTCTGGCATCTGCGCCACCATGTCTCCATCTGATTTGAAGAGACGAACGTCCACATGGGCGTATGAGCGAGCTCGGCCTTTGCATGAACCGTCATCGATGGGAATGGTGACGCTGGAGTGGCTTTCTCAACCACCCCGCTCCATGAAGCGGATGCCCAGCCAGGGGTTCCCAAGGAACGGGAGCGGGGTAATGGCCCCTCCAGATTTCACATCCCGACCCCAACATAGCGAGGTCGGGATGGCAGGTGAAAGGTGGTTGTGGGTGAGCTGGGTAAGGTTTTGGCGATGGCATGTAGAACCATGGAACAGGTAGAGGGAGTCAGCAAATGGACAGCTAGAGCGATGCGCGCGCGTCGACAGTTGAGGAGCGAGCGCCACTGGTTCCAGACCGAGATAATTGGGTGACATGCGCGATACAGGTTGGACTAGGCGCATGAATTGTTCAAAGAGAAGAAGGGGGCTGCAAGAGCCAGGGGCAGGCGAGCTTCTCGAAGAGCGCATATGCAGCGCAACACGTTTACATGGCGGGATGCAGATGAGGATGAGATGACGTTGGGGGGAGGGAGTGTTGGACGTCCGAAACCAGCCAGCCCAGCCCAGCCCAGTTTCATGCCGAGACTTTTCAGAAGACAATTTACACGGCATGGTGTTGGACGACCGGAGCGTGGACGTGGGCGGCGAGGCGGGGGGTGCCACCGTTTTCCATCGCCATCCGTCAAAGTCAATTGGCGCTAACATGACCGAGAAAGACAACGTTGAACGAAGGTCGAGGCGCTTCTACCGCACCAATGACCCTTTGGGGGAGGGCTCTGGTGCGACCGACAATGGGCCATCCGAACAGAAACTACTGTTGCTGCATGAATGCCATGCGCGCTGGGCTGCGTCACGACACCTGCCGCCAGAGTTTTCATCTTTCGGAGGAGGCACGTGAGGCAAAGGGAGAGAGTATGTACGGATAACTGAGAGTGCTCATCATGGTCATGGTGATGATGGCCACAGGGATCCAAAAGTCTGGACAAGCAATTGCGCACTGTGGATCGGTCCATGGCGGGAACCTTTTGCGGTAGCACCTAGGGCACGGGCACGGGCACAGTAGCCTGTTGCCATCGCCGATTGTTTGGCATGATAATGTTTTTGTTAAGGAAATGAATCATGTATATACGGTGGCAGACTGTACTCGACTGTAAAAAAGATAGAGCACCTTATTAGTTGGATAATTACTTATCTCACTAGATATCTATCGCCAACCTTGAATGCCGGTATGATCCGGTGGAGATGCTGCTGAGGGAACGGGATTTAGGGACCCCTGCTGCCTTTTTATTTTGGCCCGCACGCAAGCCGACCGACCGCGCAATCCTGACCTCTGCCCTGTGAGCCCCTCCCTCCCCCCAGCCTAGCTTTCCAAGCCTTCCAGCATTTTCCGTGCGCTCGTCCACAGCCAGCCCAGCCCGCCCGCACTCATCTCTGCGCCTTGGCCCCTGGCTCACCCCCTCCCAATTTCCTGCCTTGTCTTTCTCTTAAGACCTTCTCGGTGCCCATCGCATCGCATCGCCGCTCTCCACCTCACCTTCAACAGCACACCGGCGTCGACTGTGCGGCTGAACAAAGGGCAGAAACACCACAAGCACCAGTTTGGACCGAGTTCAGCACAAAGGCGGAGACCAACGTTCTCGGAGGAGTCAGCCACCGAAACCCCCGACCGACAGACAGACACGGGACAATCCAATCCATAATCCAACAATACCACGCGGTCGCCGCCAGTTGTTCCCAGTCTATCAAAGAGAAAAGAGGAGGCAATCAATCAACTCCGTTACACTGATCCAAGACCACCCGAACAACAGCATTGCGCTGGCGTAACGCAACAGCCCACGCCCACGCTCCCTATCGGCCGAATCGATTGTCCATTCCTCGCTGCTCGCCATCTATTTTTCTTCGTCGATACCAGCAGGCAGAATCTAGTTTGAGAGAGGGGGCGCCTGACACCACCAACCATGAAGGTACGTCATTCCACTTGTCCTGTCCTGTCCTATCCCATCCTGTCCTGTCCGTCGCTTCCCAATGAGCGGGATGCGGGCAACCACAAATCTGGCGTCAGCGCCAGCGCCAGTTGCCATCGCTGATAACCACATGATCTTGGCCGTTGGCATTTCATGGAACTTCCCCATCACTTGGCCCATCTGTCTTGGACACCTTTCGTGCTCCTGCTCCTGCTCCTGCTCCTGCTTGTGCTTTTGCTCTTGCTCTTGCTATCCCTCTTCTTCTTGTCACTATCCGCATTCTTAACTGCCCGCTAACCTACGATGCGTGTTTTGAAGGCTTTACGGAGGTCCATCAAGGGGGAGAAGGAGAACAAGCCACATATCAGCATTGCTCCAAAATCAGCTGTCGCCATTCAGCCTCCCAAGAAGGTGCGTCTTCTGTCTGCCTGTTCTGCTCATTCTGCACACTGCTTGGCCAAGCTGCCTAGGGGTCCCCTCGGTGGGCCCCGGTGTGCTCCCCATCCGAGTCACTTGGACAACCACTGACGTCGGCGGCCTCTTCAGGTGATCCGAGCACTCTACGATTATGAAGCCTCAAATCCTCAAGAGTTGAGCTTTTCCCGCGGTGATTTCTTCCACGTTATCGGGCGCGAGAACGACCAAGATTGGTATGAGGCCTGCAACCCCGCTCTTCCGGACGCCCGCGGCCTAGTGCCCGTTGCATTCTTCCAAGCTCTTGGACGCACCGAGCGTGATAGTGGCCAGTCCCAACCCGACACGACCCGCTCAACAAACTCGACAAAAGGCCCGGATAACGATTCCGGCTACGGAGATGCATCCACCGTCGGCACGGCGACACCCGCCGCCAGCCAGCGGAGCTCCAAAATCTCCGGAAAGTCTGGGGCTATGGTGTATGGTGTTGTCATGTACGACTTCCAGGCGGAACGCGGGGACGAGCTGGATGCCAAGGCGGGCGAAGCTATCATTGTGATTGCCCAGTCCAACCCCGAGTGGTTTGTCGCAAAGCCGATTGGGAGACTCGGTGGTCCCGGTCTGATTCCCGTCTCTTTTGTCGAGATCCGAGATATGGCGAGCAACACACCCGTGGCAAACCCTCAAGAGTCTGTTCGCAGGGCGGGCATCCCCAAGGTGGAGGAGTGGAAGAAGATGGCAGCCGACTACAAAAACTCCAGCATCACGCTTGGCAAGTTTGATGTTGGCGGCACACCAATTGAACAAGGCATGGAGCGCATGAGTCTCCAGCAGCAACCGAATGGGCGAACGAGCCAAGTGTCGGCGGGTAACTATGTGAGTGACACTCGCGCCAACTATTGTTTTAGTATCATCTGCTAACCGTCATGGTCGCAGCAGCAACCGCAGTCACCACCACAGCAACAGGCGCAAGTGCAACCCCAACAAGCATACAATGCGCAGCAACCAGTCCAGCAACCAGGCTACGGCGCCCGACAAAGCTCAGAAGTTGCCGCTCCGGTATCCGCTCAGATTCCCAGATACTGTTTCGCCGAGGAAAAGTACTGGTTTGTGATCGAGGCCGAGCTGGAGGATGGACGGACTTGGGAGCTTTCCCGATACTACGAAGATTTCTACGATTTTCAGATTGCGCTCTTGACCGAGTTCCCCGTGGAGGCTGGTACGACCGGAAAGAAGCAGCGCACGTTACCGTACATGCCCGGTCCCGTAAATTACGTCACCGACGCCATCACGGAAGGGAGACGCCACAACCTGGACGCCTACGTCAAGAGTTTGCTCGCACAGCCACCATACATTTCGAAATGCGACCTGGTGAAGCAGTTCTTTGCGCCGCGGGAAGGAGACTATGAGATTGATCCCACAGCGCAAGCAGAGGAATACCGGTTGTCTGGCGGATCCCAGCCATCCTCGACAGACTCGCCAGCGGATGGAGCATCGCGGCAATCATCTCGCCAAAACCTCAACTCAAACGGTAATGGGTACGCTGGCCTTTCCGCGCCGGCACGACAGATGGGAGGTGGTCAGCCAGCAGTAAGCAGACAAGTCTCCTCCCTGTCACAACCCTCGCAATCATCCCTCTCACCAGGCATCCAGCAACCCGGAGCCCAAATGAAGGTCAAACTCAGCTACAACGGAGACATCATCGCCATCAAGGTGCCGCAAGATATCAACTTCCGCTCCTTGTACGACAGAATCACCGAAAGACTCAAGATCCCAGGAGGAGAGATAGTCCAGCTATCATACAAGGACGAGGCCACGGGTGACAAGCCACCGCTGATGAGCGACAATGATCTGGACATTGCTCTGAGTCGAAACGAGAAGCTGCTGCTCTATGTTGAATAAGTGGTGAGAGCGTTTGCACGCACGCGTTTTGTTCTGTTTCTCTCCTGGTTTACTGGGATTTTCTCACTTGCGTTTTTACGTTGCACCAAGTATACCCAACCTCTTTTCTGTTTTGTTTTGTTTTGATGCTATTCGGACCCCGCATTGCAACCGACGACGACGAATCTACAAGAACGCGTTTATGTTTTTTTGGCCACGGGAATGGAGAAGGTGGAGAAGGCGGGCCTATTTATACCCTCCAAGAAAGAAAGACAATACCTTGGCACGTTACCGCATCAGAGCTTGATATGTTATGCCTTTTCTTTGCTTGGATGTTGGTGGAGAGGGAGAGGGATGGGAGGAAGCTGTGGGGCTGGAAGGTGGTCACGGAGGGATGTTGCCTAGGTTTTTCTTTTCTTCCCCTGTTGAGTTGCTTCAGTTGTGATGGATGGGATGAAATGAAATGTACATGTGTTTATGGCAGGCGGGGATAACAAAAATGATGAATTGTGATTTTCCTTCTCTGGCTCTTTATGTTTTTGTGTTTCTGATGGGGAATATTATGATCTTGAGTGGTTGGAGAGATCGGAAGGTGGTTGAGGGCAGGGGATGGTGGATGAATACGGTGGGGCTTTGACACTTGTTTCTTGGTTGCGGAGTAGACAGATGGATTTGCTTCTTGTTAGGGGTAATTGAGAAGATGGTTTGTTTTTGATGACCGGGTTGTATTCATTGATGCTCTTTTGTGGTATTGCGTAGAGGGAGGTTTCCTTTTGCTCCCTGTGCATCTATATATCCCTTTTCGCACGCACATATCCACATCCGATCAAGAAACCACAACGAAGGTGATAACCCCAGCCTTACTCCAAGAGATCCCACATCACAAAGGCCACAACCCAGAACCTTGGAGGGACGGACATATTGACCAAAAAGTTTATTTTCGAAAATAAAAATCACCGCCATATTCGTTCGCTCTTTTGCCCAGCAGACTCGTCCCAAGAAATACACACAAAAGGTTGGAAAAAAAAAGACCCGCCAACAACCGAACCCAGTCCCGGCGAATTCCCCCCTCCCCCCCTTCCCAAACTCCGTCCAAGAATAGACACACGAAAAAAACAACACAACCTTGCCTTCCCCCAGAGAAAATGCACCTATAACACCCTCCTTGCCCTTAACCCGTCATCTTCCGGCAGAGAAAAGCCAAAATATAAACACAAGACATTAAAAATCAGTGGTATCAAACAACCCCTCCCTTGTCGCATCAGAAAAAAAGCACCCGCTTTTTATTTCCCGAACCCTTTCTCACACAAAATCAGACGTAATCATCGCCAAAGCAGCAGTCACAAAACATCCCTCAAACAACAACATGACTGCTCATATGCTCCACCGCCTCCTTGATCGTCCTCAGCATCCTCTTGTTCAGACAAAACGGACACCTGACCGGATTCTCCACCACCGACACCGGCGCCCCGCTAGGGATCGGTGTGAGCGTCAGTTCTTCCCCTTGCTGTGCACCGCCACCAGCATTCCCACCGCCATTAGCAGTCTGAGGTTGTTGCGGTGTCTGCTGCTGCGGTTGGACTTGCTGCGGTTGAACTTGCTGCGGTTGAACTTGCTGCGGTTGAACTTGCTGCGGTTGGACTTGCTGCGGTGTATTCGGCGCAAACTGCGGTTGCGCCGGAGGAGCCTGTTGCGGTTGTGCCCTCGGTCCGACGCTCGCGTTGCGAGTCCCCGGGTTGGGGGTCGTCAGGCCAGCTGCGTTCATGGCGTGCTGGGCGTAGGCTTGGTTGGCTATCGCGCCTAGGGCAGGTAAGCCGTTGTCAACGGTGCGATCGCCGCCGCTTTGGGGTTGTTGATGGTCAGGGGTGACTCCGGCGAGGTTGGCGGCGCCGCTGACGTTGTTCTCCTCCTGTTGTTGATAGACACGGAGTGCATTCTGAAGTACGACTTCTGGGTCTTCTTCTGAGTGGAAAATTCCCGTGTTTTCTGCATTGCCACCCATGGGATTGTTGTTTGGTGTTCCCGGCCCGCCGTCGGGGGAAGGATTGTGTTGACGGCGGAGGACCTCCTCTTTGACACGCTCGCATACTTCCAGAGTGGTCATTACACCGAGGAAACGTTGGAGGTATTCCATAACCGTCACTGGGGGAAGGTCGGCGTTCACGTTGAGGTAACGAGGAAGGTTCTCGGCGAGGTAGGGGATGTCGTCGCCGAGGTTTTGGAGTGTTGTGGTCCCGGGGGCTGGATTGCCGCCTTCGCTGCTAGTTGGGCGACGCTGGCGTCTAACTAGGAGGCCGTAACGTTTCTTGAAGCGGTGGATCCATCCGGGGGAGAACTCGGGCGCGGGTTCGTCCTTGTATCGGGGGAGCTGGTGGTAGATTGTCTTGGCTTTGTCGGCGAGCTCTTCGTTGGAGGGCTGGCGGCCATTGGCGAGCATTTGCTGGTGCCAGAGGAGAACAAGCTTCTCGACGTCGGGCCAGTTGCCAAAGCGCAGACGGGAACCCGAGAGCTGGGGGTCGCCGTCGAGACGGGCATACTTGGGGGAGAGGGAGTGTGAGACGGTAGACTGAGAGATGGTTTGCTGGTACTGGCTGGCAAACCAGTCAATGCAGGCCTTATGGCTGGGGCGGACAGGCTGCGAGTTGGCCCATCGGCGGAGGGCGCGTCGCTGGTCGAGGGTGAGGGAGTGGCGCTCTCGCGTGGCCGAGCCGGGGGTTGACCCGATCTGGTCCATGGACTCGAGGGGCACGTCAGGCTTCATCGCCGACATGGTGCTCGCTCCTCTGAATGGGAGCTGGTAAAAAGGCGATAAACGCCCTTTTGTCGGCGCAATGGAGCGCGGGGGGCTGTATATGCAATGGCGGGCGAGACGAAGCTCTCGAATGCTTGGCTAGCCCCGATGCGAAATCGCTATCTGTGTGTATGGCGATTCGAGACAATTGAATATGCGGCGATGGCTGGTCTGGTGATCGTTGTAATGAGGTGTTGTGGAGGGCAAAAAAGTCGGCAAAGCGGGGGAGCTGCACGTGCACCACAACAATTGAGTTCGGTTAGTCAGCTGCCAGTGTGACTGACAGTTGTGGCACAACATCTGATTGGATGGCGCAGAAGGACGCATCGCCAACTTGCATGAGGCCGCCACTTGCATCCACGACATTGCAAGCAATGAAGTTCTCGTCATTACGCACGAAGCAGAATTCATCATGTTGGCTTCCAAGGTCTGTCCTCATGTAAAGAGCAAGGCGGCCGAGTCTCTATCGTCATTGCTTTCAAGAATGTAGTCTTATGGCCCCTTTGAATCCTCTCATTCCCACCTCGTTTTCGTGATTGCATAAGCCACCAGGTAGGTAGACACCCCGTCTTTCCGGTAACCAGAACCACTGTCTGCGCAAGAGCTTCAATATGTGCATTGCTAGACTAACACTCTTCCATACTGTGTCCATCGCGATTCTGCAAGGGGATAAGAACCTGTTCGGCATCACTCCACGTTTCTGTTGTGATTGCACCAACTAGCCGACAGTTGTTTGTTTTGAAGTTTGTAGTGCAACACGTCGATCTTCGACCCTAGCCAAGTCCGTGCCTCCTCCGCATATCTCCACTTTGCCCAACGACATCCGTACTCTAATGATCGCCGGTCCCGGTCCCGGTCCCAGAGCAGGACTCCCGTCTCACAGATCAAACACAAGCAATCGCTTCGGGTCAAAGCTACAATACAACCATTTGTCATCGACTCCTCAACGCCATGCTATCGACTAAGGTATCATCGCATCCCTATTACTAACTAAAAAAGTCCCTCAAGAAGTCTTCTTCTCTGGCGTAGGACTCCTGCCCCCACATGCTTCAAGAAGCTCGGGGGATAAGGAGACCATTGATGGTATCAGCATCGGCGAATAGCCAGGCTAGCGTACACACCCCGCTACCGTATACCGAGGTTGAGCCAGAGTCACCTCGGAACTTGTTGATGAGGTTGGCCCCAACAACACCATTCAAGAACTGCAAGCCATGCCAATTGCGGGAGAGTGAAACCACCAAGGCGAAAAGTCCCTGGCAGTTCGGTAGACCCTCAAAGGTATAATGCCCCTCGCAAAATATCTGAGATCGAAGGCAGTGGTGGCAGGTCGTGGCCAACAGGGCGAGCAATTGTAAAATTTATTGGAAGTGGAAAGAATTGAAAGAGGAAATTTTTGCAAGAGAGAATTGAGGGGGAGATGTGGGAGGGAGGAGTTGAATATATAGCCGGTGGTCGTGGGTCTTTGCGTGCCTGCAAATTCTGGGAGCAGTTATAAATAGTCTGTGCGTGGCCTATAGAATCTCATGGACAATACCGTCGTCATCTTTAATGCTTTATTGCTTTCTGTTGTGGTCTTCTTTCAGTACCTGCCGCTGTGGGAGCAACCTTGATGTCTGAGGATCAGACGACAATGGGATAAGTGGGCCCAACAGACGGCGTGGAATCTCCTGGATGCTACTGTCATCAGCTCTGGGGCCTTCATTAGCTGTTATTGACGTGGGAAAAAGTACCTTGATGGCCCAACATTAGACGAAGTCGAGATACGTGGGACCGACGGAAGACACCTTGACACCTACGACTGTGCTAGCCTGCGTGCCTGTCGATCAGAAGACAACGAAGAGCTTGTCTATAGATTGCCAAGTTCTTCCTGATTTTACGTAACTCCCAAATTTCCACTTTGTTAGCTCTCTCTTTCGCTATTTCACCTGTCTATTTCCCTCTTAGCTTATATTTTTCAGTCGGCATTTCCCTCTTTCAAACAAAACTGCAATCTTAAAATAGTCTTAACCCGCAGAAAGGCTTACCCTCGAAAGGTGTCCAACTTTAGTATAGTAGCTAAAAGGTCTTGGAAGCGCCGCGTGAAGCGTGCTTCTGCTACTACTGCTACCGCTGCCAGTAATACCACTAACTCCTCGATTATCGTCACTTCCGTCGAAACCGATAATTATCTCGTATCCGGGCCCCCTCTCTCGTCTAGTCCCGGCCCCGGCCCCGGCCCCGGCCCTGCCCCCTGCGATCCTTCCGAGACTACTGGTATCGTTAAGGCTGACTGTCCCAACTTGCCTAATAAAGCGATAAACCTAAATAAATCTGATATTGTCTTAGGTGAATATCTTAATATATATTAATATTTATAACTTGTCTTACCCTTTACCTAGACCCCGCCACTTTGAATATTTGTTATAGTACCATATATTATATCCTGTAACCTATTTATTAATTCCCGTTTTCTAGGCTACCATTGGCTCTAATCATAATGCAATGTCTAGTTCCAACCTATCGTCGACTGTGCTCCCCGGACAAGGCAAGAAGCGTTACATTAAGGAACAGCGAGAAAAGCACGAGCTGAGAAACGATACTAAGATGCTGGTCAGAAAGAACTTGGATCTGAAGGCCCGGGTGGAAAAGCTGGCGAAGGAGAAGGACCAGATGTTAAAAATGCTCTCGGGTATGTAGGTATATGCGGACGCTACTAAAGATGTGTTGGCCTACCTGCTAAACTAACGGGAGGACAAGTACAAAGGCGCTAATAAATTAGTAAGAGGCCCCCTTATATTATTTAAGTTAGGTATTATATATTAATTACTTTTTTTTAAACTATAGCCGAATAGAAAGTGGAAAGATTTTAAGAGATAGAGCTATTAGCGTCGTCTATTTAAGATAGGCGTGGTGTAGTATAGCTATATAAATCTGGATTGGTTTTAATTAAGGTATTAGAAGGAATGTACGGTAGATCGGTTAGCTTAAATAGCTAAATAGATATCTATATTAAGTAGTAGTTTTATTTAATACTTAAGATCTAATAAGGCCGGTACGATGTTCTAGTTCTAAGATTATGGTCTAAGGGGGCTCTAACTCTGCTTTATTATCTCCTAAATATCTTATCCTCCAGCTTATATTTAAAGTACCGTAGATCTTTAAAAGAAAGTCTATATTTATTTCCCTACGATATCGGAGTAGAAAGATTATCCGAAGGCTTATAATTTAGTAAGCTGAGATAAGCTATAATAACTTTAAGATAAATTAAAGTATTGGGTTATCTATTCTCTCTTTAAATTCTAACTAACGTCCCCCGAAGTTCTATCCTAACAAATATCCCCCTAAGTAATAATTAAGATTGAAAGCGAAATTACAGTTTTCCTATCTTGGAACCTATCTAAATCTTTGCCCAGAACTTTACCAAAACTTCTCCCAGATTCATCCCAGAGTTGGCCCCCTGGCAATATTAGCAGTATACACAAAGAAAACCAAACCTATTCCATCATTAAACAAAACCACCAAAAGAACACCACCCCCCCACCCAACCCAGTCCAGGTTTCCATACTGATTACTACTACTATGAGAGTAAACCACCATCTAACGCCACCTCCACAATCTGGGCATCCTCACCCCCTCAAGTCCACAATCCCAGCCTTTTTCCCCTTCGGGCACCAGCGAGCCTCCCCATCACAGAAGTCAGAGTATCACCTGTTCGCGCTGCTGGATATTGGGGGTTGGAATGCAGAGATGGAGATGCCCGTCTGCGCGGGACGGTTACGGAGGGGTTGCTCAGAAAAGCAGCGACAGAATGCGTCTAAACCCACGACCAAAAGTAGCGTGAGCAGTTGCCGATACTGTTATCTAAGTATATGGGGAAATGAAAATAGCGGATTGAGACTTCGTTTCTAAGATAAGAAAGAGGAAAAGAAGTGCCAGTAATAATAGATCGATATAATAGAGATAAGTGTGAGAACATTACGACCTGGAATAAATGGTTAAAGTATAATTGTATTTAGGATAGATAGTAGGCTAGAAATATATAAAGTTAGGAGAATAATCAATATAATTTAAATACCGTTCGCAGTAAAGATATAAGAGTAATAAAGATAAATATAGTATTAGGAAGACATCCGGAAAAATAGTAATGGCCTTTAGATATAACAGATAAGCCTCCGTAAATAGGCAATGTCCCTTAAGAGATAACTACTCGGCCTTTCCAGGTCGTTTAAGGGGTTCTAAAAAAGTATTTTCGGCCTTTAAAAATGTTAAAAAGGCTTTATAAATATAGTTTAAAGCCCCCAAACGATTACCTAAAACGTCTTGCGAGGTAGCCTTGAGGTATAGTTCTAGTTTTCAAAGCCTTTCAACCTTATGCCAGTCTTTATTCTCCCACCTAGGCAACCTCCTCTCTGACCCCCCAACTAATACCATAACCATAATCCAGACTAACCTCTTTACTACCCAGTCCAACTCCCGTATATTCTCTAGCTCTATATTAGCTACCTTACTCGCGCTGGCGGGAGTGAAAATCTCAGGAGAGGTAGGCTGGTCGGGAATAAAGACGTATTTTTGCCTCCCGTGTGACCACTACGCAGGTGATTAACATTGATGGGTATTATGAGCAGGTGAGGGAGTTGATCATTCGGTGTCCCAGGGCAAAGAGGGTTTTATTTGGGGGGGGGGGGGGGGGCGGTGACGGAGTTTGCTGAGGGGGGAGGGGTATGAGATTGAGGGGAGGTAGTGATTGCTTATCGGGTTGTGGTTGTCAAGAGGGTGGGATGGTGGGGAGGGAGAAGAGGGGTGAGTTGGGGGGAGTATAGAGGGGAGGTAGGGAGATGAATGTTGGGTGATGATGAGGAGGTGGACAGGGAGGAGGGGATTGAAGTGGGGCATATGGACTTTGAAGAGGAGGAAGAGGAGGAGGAGATGGGTATTAAGAGGGTTGTAGTTAAGAGTGAGGAGGGGGGGGTGGTGGTTTTGAGTATGGACGATGAGGTGGACTGAAATAAGAACGTGAGTTTCCATTATGGGTGTCTTTGATATTACACAAGAAACCAATTAACGCTATAAGAGTTATTAAAGATAGATATTCGCACGATTCGCGGCTTAACGGCTTAACATACATTTACCTATCTTAATAACGAGGTATCCTCCCACCCCTCCCATCGCTCCGCTCCCTACTCTATCCCCTTCCATTTATTCTACTGGCCCTCCAACGGCTAATACTAAAGCCTATCCCCCTTAAGCTCCTCACTCTTCACCTACAAAACGTAACTTATCGCCCCATTTAACTCCTTCACCTGACTCTCCAAACTCTCGATCCTAGCCTTCAAGCCCTCCCCCTTAACCCTTAACTTCTCCCCCTCCCTCTTTAAAGCCGCATTCTCCTTTTGCATGTCCATGAACACGGCGCGGTTCTGGATGTTGATGGTGCTGATGTCGCTATTAACCTGACATTTGGCTTTGCGGAAGCGCTTGGACATGTGATACATGGTTTTGTAGGTAGATATTGCCCTGCGGGAGTTCTCCCGATCCACGACGCGCGGACCGGGGGTGGTGGCGGCGGGAGCGGCAGCGGTGGCTTCCGGTTAATATTGGCAAGGTATAGGCAGCATAAATCTTTGATAGTACATAATGCTTCATATTGAGTGAGTGATTCCATGTCAGACAAGCCTTTCAAGTGAGGACCAGACATCCGGATAGGTGTATGACCAGTGTCTCAGTTTGTGTTCGTCCAACTCTTGTTTGAATTCAAGTGTGGCTGACATCGGGATTTTGAAATGGCTTGAGCAAGAATGCAAGGAGACAGAAATGTAGTATTATCATGAGGGAAAATTTACAACCGGGGCAGCAGGAAGATCGGCCGCGGTGGGAGCGGCAGCAGGAGCGGCACCAACGGGCACGGCAGCGGGGGCAGACAAGCCAGCATCAGCAGCGAGCGTCTGGCGAGCGCCCTTCTTCGCCCGTCAGGTCGCATTCCTTCGCGCGAACCATTTTTGATTTGATCGACTGTAAACGCTCAGATCAGTAAATATCCCGATCAAAGTCTCCAAAAGATTGAAAGCTTACTTGTTTGTGATTAAAAATAAAAATAAAATTAAAATTAAAATTAAAAAAAAACGTCACGGGCTCTTTTGCTGCTGTTCTGGCTGCGGCTTGTGGTGTTTTGAAGAAATTGGGGACCACAGCAAAAGAGTTCCTGGCGACAGGTATTACCATTCAGTTGCGCTGGGGCAGCGAGGAAGGTGGTGGGGTACGAGCTGTTGAAGTTGTTGCTTTTCCTCGAGGTATCCCTCGTGCTTTCTTTCCTATCTAACCAGGAGCTATCTTTTCAACCAGATAGCTGGTCGGACTGGCTCGCTGAGACAAAAGCTGGGATGAGAGGGAAAGGGGGTTGAATGATTTCTTCTTTGCACCTGTTTGTATTTGAAATGCCTATTGAGCGATCTGAAGAACCAGACAAAGACTGGTGATGGGAGCTTTTGAGGCGAGAGCCATATTGCAGGTGTAACTGAAATCGACATCTCGGCTTGGATCGAAGCTTTCGTCGGGTTAGTTCATCGAGTCCAGCATCACCCAAAAGTCTATACCTTTTCCTTTTCCCACCCGACGTGTGCAATTCAAAGCGATGTATATTGGAATACTCCCTGTCGACTCTTTCGCTTTGGCAGGGTGAAAGCTGAAGTCACGGATGTATTGCTTCTCACTGGCGTATAAAGAAATAATAAAGTCAGAAGTATTATTGTTACTGATGCCTGTGATGCAGTGCGGGAAACACGGCCAATCAGGCCTGACTGAACCGCTAAAGTACTCAGACAAACCAAAACCCTATGACAGAAAAAGAAACCACCGCCCTGTCCTTACCATCCAACACTGCCTCTCTCTGGTCAAAGGCCCCTGTCCTGATCATTCAAACTCGATCCATTGTGTCTCCTCCATAAACCTCTGCACTTGCAGATCCCCTTGCAAAGCTCTCTCCAACACCTCTTTAACTGACTCCTTGTCACCCTCGATCTTGAGTCCGTCAAGAGTCTTGGCCCGAGAGAGGGCCACATACACCTGCTTGTCCTCAAAAACGTTCTCGAGATTGATAACGACACGCTCCAGTGTCATGCCCTGCGCCTTGTGAATGGTAAGGGCATACCCAGCCATGAGTGGGATCTGTGCCCGCCAAACAGAAGAGTACGGGGCAGGATCCCCCACCTCGTTGACCAGGCATTCCGGAAGAATGGTGCGCTCAATCCCGTTCTGGAAGCGAACCACGGGCAACGCGATCATGCGGGGCTCCTCGGAGTTGAGGTTACGGCTTGCAAAAGTGCCGATTGCTTCTTTCTGAGTGTAGGTAAGTCCCGGTCTGCCTTCGAGCGTTCTCATCAAGGACCCAACACTGTGAGATTCGAAGTCGACAATGATGCCCTGGCTACCGTTGCAAAGACCCTCGCGCAGATTCAGATTGACGAGCAACAGAACTGACATGTCTTTCTTGAGCTTGAGAACCTTTTCAAACCGGTGATTGTCGTCTCCAAAGTTGATTACTCTGTGGTTCCTGTCATCCCCATTTTGTTCGAGGGCGTATTTATACTCCAGGTATCGATGGTTTTCTTGTATGTGGCGACCATCAGAACATTTGTACGAGAACTCTGGGTCTGGAAGCTTCTTAAAGGCCCTCTCATTTGTCTCGTAAACCTCTTCTCTTGTCGGCATCAAACGGACGGCGTCTTCGGTGCTGGACTCATGGTTCATTAGAATATCAATGTCGGCTTGGCTGAAGGCAATGCCGGTTCGGCACTTTTCCAGCAAAGCTCTGAATTCTTCGTCTCGTTGGCGGTGTATCGTCTT
Organism: Podospora pseudoanserina; assembly: GCF_035222485.1. NCBI lineage: Eukaryota > Fungi > Ascomycota > Sordariomycetes > Sordariales > Podosporaceae > Podospora > Podospora pseudoanserina. The sequence goes on from NC_085925.1 coordinate 2,359,020, forward strand.
GAGGTGAACATAGTTGAAGTTGCACTTCTGCCATGCTGCGCTGGAGAATGCGAACTGATCCTCAAGTCTGAACTGGCTCTGGCAACAGGCTCGATTGGCGCAAGTCTTGGTCGTGCTGAGCTCAAAGCCACACGTAACACAGTGTTTGAACGGCTTTATCGGTGGAAGCTGGCAAAAGTCCCCCGTCACGATAAGTTGAATGCCCCCAAATGGTAACGATGCAGGGTCTGGCCCTGTGTGCCGGCCTTCTTCGGGGTCCCTTTTCCTAACGAACCTCAGCGCGCTATCCATTCTCTCAAAGAAGTTGCTCTCCACCATGCTGATCTCGTCGATAATAAGAGTGTGGACCCGACGGAGAGCTTTTCGAACTCTTTCATTGGCCTTTGTTACCCCGCATAGCTTGTCCAATGGCATCTTGTTAAAGTCCGGAGCCCAGCCCATGAAGGTCCAGGTGGTTGAGCCATTGATGGCCAAGGCGACAAGGCCAGTTGGGGCAATGACTTTGACCACTTTGCCTTGTGCCTTTAGTCGCCGCTTAATCTCGTGCAGAACAGTTGACTTGCCACAGCCAGCAGATCCGGTGTAGAAGATGTTTCTGCCTTGCTCCGCCAGTTTCACAACTGCTTCTTGTTCCCGGCACAGGGGAGGTCTTTCCTCCAGCATTGGCTCTGGTCCTGGGGTTGGCTCTTGCGGCTCTTGAGAATTGCTTGATAGCTGCTGGGGGGAGACTTCATTGGGAACTTGATGCGGCGGAACAGAAACATGAGAACCCACCACACTGTTGTACTCTCGTCTCCGGCGCTCCGCCTCGACCAACTCGTAAATGGGCCACTGTGTCCCGGACCTGGGGTCGAAGTCATCAAGGCTTTGTTTTAATTGTTGATATTTGCTGACACAGTCTTTGATGGCCTGGTTCCGACTTGGGTCGACGAAAGGATCTAGGTAAAGGTCGGGTTCCGGGAGAAAATCGTGTTGAACCAGCGGAAGAGGCTCATATGTCCGTGACTTTGGTTGCAGGACATGATCGAGCATTTTCCAGCCAGCTGCCAAGCGGGTGTACTCTCTCCTGTGCTCAGCTTCAAGAGTCAGAAGACGAATGACATGCTGAGAATCCAGGTCGGCATCCTCAATATTGTCGATCTGCCTGCGGATCCTCCGCCATTTCTCTGCCGCATTCGAAGCTTGTGGGGTAAGGGGACGATTCCATGGGTCAAATTCAACGGGTGCCGGTCGACCATTGCGTCCATGACTTGCATCGGGGCTGGCCCTTCTCTTCCTGCTCATTGTGATGCTTTGATGAATCTCGCGTGTCGCTTGGGCGTGTTTTGCTGTCGTTCGGATAGCGACCGTGGTCTGGCTGGAAAAAGAAAGTGTGCGGTTGGACAAGGGGAGAAATGACATTGTGGACTCCTATCAAATCGTATATGGGGTGCGAAAAGGTGTTAATTCTGTTGTTTTCACGAGGGTGAGTTGCCCAGTTGGCTGGAAAAGGCCGAACCCAGCGGCTCAGGTCTCACTCCCAAGATATTAATTCCTTAACAGTGGGCCTCATTGACTATTCTGTTAACTCCCAGTGAATTTCTTGTGGGGCATTGCACGTGAATGCTACCACGATTAGCGCCTTGGCATAACTTTATTTTAACGTCTCTCCAATATACATATAAGTATATATCGGGCAACTCTCTGATCCATTACCGGCACTATTTCCACCTCTTTAGACACACCCATCAGGAAGCATAATGGTCAGCGGGGGCCATTAGTGAACCACAGCGGAAACCTATATATATTATATTTATCTATGATCCTTAGAGTCGACGAAGTCTTTAGACCTAATAGGTATATTAAAGACATATATTCAATGGGATTCTGATTTGCAGCCGGTGCTAATTAGGATAGAAGCTTTCTTTTTAATTGCCCTTATTCCTTCTTTCACTTTCTTTTAAGTTCGGATGGGTTGATTTGTAATGATATGTTTTACCTGGTAATGGGATACCTTATCTTGGAGAAAACCCGCGAATTGCATCAGTTTCTATAAGAAATTTACTATAGAGTTTGCTTCTTCGGTATATATTCTCTTTAAGCAACGGTATTTCTATAATCCGGTTACACCGCCCATAAGGTGCTCGACTTTTCCTTTTGCTATATTGGGTATAAGAGGATTATCCTTCTTTAGTAACCAAAGAAGGATGTCTGAAGCTAAAAGGCTTAGCTAATCTCAACGAGTAGTAATAGAGGTACGTCCCGTTAGCTGGAGCTCAGAAGCATTAAACGACACTTAGGTAAAAGATTATAGGGTCTGGTTTCTTAAGTAAGGTCTTTATATTAAAAGAATAACCCTGAAGTCGTTCTGGCTAGCAGATATAGAGACTTCGAACAGCCGTTAGGCTAAAGGTTCTATTATTGGAAGGTTCATATTGGTAGTTCATCTTTCCCCCCTACATTACTAATATCATCACTCATTGCTCTATCCAGGGCTTCCGTCATGACCCTTCTCGGAGCTGCTCTTGAAAGATAGGTCCGTGTGACTCTCAGCAGTCCAGCTGAAGGAGCAACATAACCATCCTCACTACCCCAACCACACCAAGAGCAACCTGGAATAGAAACATGTCCAATGACCTGAAGGTGGTCAATTCGAGCAAATGTGAAGTTGCAAGCGTGCACAGACCATCTACGTGGGGGTGTTATGTTGTATGTGTAATTTTTGTAGGGGGGTGGATGTGTGGGGAGAAAAGGGGGATATATACTCGACTTTCTTCCCACCAAATTCCCAACTCTTCCCTCTTCTCTTTTCTCAGCTCTCGTCACAATACCTATCTTTGCGTTTTGCCGCCCTTTTTTTCTGTTCCATTTTTTCTTCTTTTTCGGAAAAGAATCCCGCGCTGCCTGCTCGTCCGCAATAACCCAGCCCAACTGACACAAGCGTTCTTCCGAACGCCCAGACTTGGTAAGTCGCTTCCGCATCCTTTCCCCTCTGTCATGTGAGCCATTTCTCCTGCAAGAACCTCTCGGTTCCGGGGAAGTTTTCCGTGATAAGCTGCTTTGTCTCACTGGGATCACATCGTTGAACTGTTGGCTTCGCCCGACCAGAACGATGCTGATCTCGTTCAAAGTTGGAAGGTGATGGCCACCCAGGAGCCGCACTTGTGTTGGATTCGTGTGTCTGGTTCCAAGAGACCTCAGTCGCCTCACACAACGCCCCTGATGATAGGGAAGTGGTTCCACGGTCTCGCCGCCTAGATATCCTAGTTGCCGGTGCCCGGAGGGCCAAGAAGAGGTTCAGATTTGGAGGGTGCGCTGTCAGGTGCAGAGTAATGATAGTGGAGTCACTTGCATGGCAGCTTGGAAACCGACTTACTCAGCCTTTATGCAGATTCGTAATTGATGACTGGGTGAGCAGAACCTCTTCGAGCATTTCCAATTTCGCCCGCCGACGTGCCGCGTACAAATGTCATCAGCACGTAGGTTTGTCTCCAATGTATCCTCCATCTGATAGACACCAAAGCTCCAGAACCGAGTACAGGATACGAAGAAGTAGCAGCGCCGGATATATCAGCACTCATCTTGAATCTGTTTTTGTGTCTTTTGGCTACTTCATCAAACCTCAAACCTCACAGTTACCACTTGCTGGACATATGCTGGGATAAATATCTATTCGTCTGCAGGCGTTTCTTGAGTATTGGCTCCATCGTTTATACATGCCACACCATAAAGCTGGGATGCTATACATGCGCCACGCTAAAACGGCCAAGATTAACATTGACGCTCCCGCAAAACGTTGCTACAAATTTGTGGGCTTCAGTTCATCTTGATCAGAATGTCAAGAGTGTCACCTGACAGCTTTTCATTGCGTATCAATGTCTCAGCTGAAAACACTTAGTTTCTGTTCAAACAAAGAGTTACATCCAACGGAGACTTCTCATCAATGCGTCCAAGCTGGGATCTACCTCCTATATCCTAAAATCTCCTTCACCAGTCCACCTGACCTGCCAACACTTTTTCAATTCCAACGCAAAATCGACCACGCGAAAATAACTATTCAATTGACTCCCTAAATATCATACATCTACCACCAAACCCACAACAACAAATCCCACATCAATCTACTATCTTACCTCCCCCCGACCCACAATAACCAATCTAATTCGACCTCTTCTTCGTCCCCCCAAGAACATCCTGCACGGTACCCCCAATAGCCCCCTTATCAGTAAACTGCTTCCCAATCATCCCCTCGCTATGCAGCGGTCCACCAATGTTTTGACCAATGCTCCCGATAACGCCGTCCTCTGCTCAATTCATCACCAGTCAGTTCTCCCCTTTCTATCTATCTTGCAGTGAAGCACTGACCGGTAAACTGCTTCCCAATTGCGCCCTCGGAATCAAAAACCTTGGGCTTGTCCTCACCCAACCCTGCTGTTGCGCCTGTGGTGACGGAGCCGACCTTTCCGCCGGTGGCCTTGGCGCCTGTGTGGGAGTTTTGGGGGACTTTGCCTGAGGAGCCGAGGCCGGAGGGGTTCATTTTTGGTTGATTGCGGGGGTTCAAGTGATGTTGTGTTGAGATGCAAATATGATTGAAAATTGGAGGGAAAAAAATCAATGCTGTGAAGGGGATGAAAGAATGTTATATAGGTATGTGGTGGCCATTGTTGCTACCTGTTGTTTGGGGTCCAAAAGTGGTGACATAATAGGGGTTGAGCTGGGTGGGTTGGTGTGGTGATGTCATCATGTCGATGCGCCATATGTCATTGTTTCCCCCTGGGCCGCCGCGCCGGAGATAAGCCCGGATAGATCCTGGGCGGGTTCAAAGAGGGATTAAAGGGTCGGGATGGATAGCGAGTTCTTTTCTGACATGGTGGCGTCAAATCTGGTTGAACTGTTGTCTTTTGCACAAGGGGGGGTTGGTGCAGAGATTAGGGCCTACAAATGTGCATTGTTAGGCAGGCATTACCAGTACATAGGCAACTTCCACAAAAGCCGCCTTAACCCCTTCCCTTCAGATACGTCCCGCTTATTCCCTCCTCACTCCCCCTCAGAAACTCCCTCCAACCCGGCCAGCTTCACCCCCCACTCCTCCGTCTCCTCCCTCTTCATAAACCTCCCCATCACCCTCACCGCCAACCCAGTCGTAACAAACGGATCCTCGCCCTTCTCCCTCTCAACCTTCTCGTCACTCACCTCCTCAAACCTTATCTCCCTCCCCGTCACCCTCCCCAGTATCTCCATCACCTTTTCCGGCGTTAACTCCTCCCCAACAATTTTTACCTCCATCCCCTTCAGCCTCCCCACCGGATCTTTAAACGACTCCACGGAAAACTTGGCAATATCCACAGTAGCAACAAAAGGCAGTTTCACTCCCCTTTTGAAAGGCATCCTCCAGACACCGGTTTTCTTTCAGCCCGGGGTACATCCCCACCTTTGGCTCAAGGAAATTCTCCATGAAGTTCGCGCCTCGCAGGATCGTCCAGCTGTCCCAGTCCCCAAGCTTGATTTCATTCTCGATGGCTTGCTTAGACTTGAGGCTGGCGACTATGACAGGGCTGCTGTCTCTGTCGACGTCGAAGTACTCTTTCAACGAGGACAGAGCGGCGGCGCTGGAGTAGACGATTTGTTTGATGCCGGCGGATATGGCGAGGGAGAGGATGTTTCTTACTTGGGTGAGTTCGTGGGTGGGGTTGGAGGGGTCGATGGTGAGGTTGAGGAAGAGGGCGGTGCAGGATTGGAGGGCGGAGGAGAGGGAGGGGAGGTCGTCCCATGACCCCTGGGTGAGGGTGACGCCGAGGAAGGAGAGGGTGGTTGTTGCGGGGGAGGTGAGAGAGCGGACTGTGGCGTGGACGGGGCCAAGGGGGGGATTGGGAGCGGAGGAGACCAGCGAGGTTCAGGCCCTGGGATCCGGTGGCAGAGGTGAGGAATATGGTTGGATCTTGGGGGTTGGTGGTGGTCATGTTGATTTTGGGGGGTTGGGTGAGAGTGTGGCTTAGACGAGAGAGGGGGATCATCTGGAAGTGAGACGGTGGTTAGTTGGCTGTCATGGCAGTCATGGTGGGCGGGGAAGGTCAACTTATACTCTTGTCATGTTCTTATCTTTGCGGCTTGCCGCCCTGGATGGCATGATGGCGGCATGAGATGGTACCTTCACACCCAGAGAGTGTCTTGCTTCGTTCAATTTGACGTTTCCAGTGTTTTTGCAACACCAACAGGCAGTCAATGCCGGACCGATATGAGGTAGCACTATGCTTACACCGTGAGTAGACGACATTCCATTAGCCAGTCACAAGTTCCGCAGCGGCGGAAATCCGCCAGTTCTGCTGATAACAGCATGAGGACTGATAAACGCCACCGCAGCTCGTTCTACACCTCTTCAACTCGACGCCAAGTGGACAGCTCCCCAACCTCTGGCATAACTGCGCCGTTCACCCCATCCCCACGACTGTGGCAGTAGAGTCTCTTTTTGCCCGTTTTGCCTGGACCATTTTAAGCCCCCGTGTTTTCGATATATTCCTCCCCTCGACGTTTGTACAGAGGCGCCTGCTTCTCTAGAGTCACGAGAAGGGTAAATGGGAGACCGAAGAGGTTAGCCCTGAGCTGTGCAGGCAGATGTGGAAGAATGCTAGGTCGCGCTCTCCTAGGAAGAGAAGCGCACCGAGGTCCGACGATGCCGCTGATGAAATACTAGTAATGGAAAGCCCTAGTCCACATGATAGCGGCTGCTTTGGAAGGAATACCCTGGAGAACGATGACTGTTATAATGACGAGTTCGTTTATGCTAAGCAATATCAGGGGGAGCGTTTGGGGCGGCTACGGAAGCGGAAGCGTAGCTCCGAGGAGCTTGGTGATGTTGAGAGCTCATTTGCTACAGCAGTCTAGGAGCTTGGCCACTAAGATATAAGCTCCGATCCATACTCATTTTGAGGACCAGCCTTGTCTGTCAAAGCTTTCAAATGTCAATCTCAATTGGAGTTTTCGCTGACAGTCCCTGTTCCTTCCTCCTCCTCTTTTGTAAACCCTGCACTTTGACCTCCAAGTTAAGTCTTCCAGGTTGAGGTCACTTTTATTCTCAAATGCCCGTTACCCCCTCTCGACTATCCGTTTAATTACCCTCTATTTTATATTTTTAAATAGTATAGTAAGGTGTCACGATTCAGAAGAAGCGGGGACGCCAGGACTAGTGGGACTGGAGCGGGCGGTCAAGTGGGGCCTCCGGGGCAGGAAATAGCACGGGCCAGAAGATCTAGGATTTGGAAGGTTGATCCATGGATCTAGAGATTCAGAGCTAGATCCAGAGGATCTAGGAAATAAGAGATAGATCCAGGTACGGAGGTACTTGGAGCCCTAGGTCTATATACGCGGAGGAACTGGCCGGTTAGATAGACAGTTCCGCAGTATACAATTCAAGTCACAGTTGTTTGTATCTAGACTATTGTGATTAAGACAAGCCACTTATTGTACACTGTTTAGCTGTACCTAACCAGGATTGTTCAGAAGTGCCTTCGACTAGTATCCCTTTCAGAGGTTCTAGAGAGAGGTTCGTCACATGTTATAAGAGGAGAAGGCCGGTTTAAGGAAGCTGAACATTACTTTAAACTTTACTTAAAGTCGCCCAGACTCTCCGAGTCTAACCGGCTCCTGATATTATCTAATTTAACTGACTTTAACTACGAACTTAAGTACCGGTACACTTAATATTATAGGGAGAATTTAGGGCCGAGGTCTAGCTCTTTTTTTTTCCCCTAGTTAGGTAATAACTTATAGAAAAAATATAAGCTTTTTTAAGTTATGAGCCTTCGAAAGGATACCGACGGATACTACTCTCCTTGGTCGAGATAGGGATGAGGTTAGGGTATAAAAAAGAAGCCCGTCATAATGTCGATCAACTTCTATACACATATAGAAGCCTGATCGCACCAGATATCGTCGATCGACTGAGACACGTCAGGGCGATTATAGTTACCGCGCGCGTTTCCAGTCTTGAGAATGCTGAGAAGCTCTAGGCGGATACTTTACACCAAAATACCTTCCTTAATTCTTTAGAGGAGGAGGTTTTACATGCGGCGTAATCTACATGTATATATCCTTGGGGCAATACAAGCTTGGAAATCGCAATGAAGGTAGATAATATCTGGAACGTGCTCAGAGGGTCTTTAGGAAAAATGGAAGGCAATTCTTGATACCAGGGGTTGGGACCTATTTACTTGATTTTATCGTTAAGGAGATAGATAATTTGAATGGGTGGAATTGCGGGATCTAAAATCCTCTACTTCTTTCATAGTTATGATAATGCCTTGGGTGAAAAGTCTCTATTACGAGGTTTCTCTTACCTGGGCTCGATGCCTAGAAAGAGAACGCGATAGACGGCGCGGCGCTTCGAAGACAAGGAGAAACTCGATCCCGTCAGGTAAATCACCGAGGGGTCACAACCCCTCCTCCTGAAGCCATCCGAGGGCATTGAGTGGCTCCTCATGGTTGACGAAGAAGTTCGTATTGACACCTGAGACAAGATCCGCGCCCGGATCTGTTTTCTCGGGGTGGAAAAGCGAGCCGCAGAATTCAGCGTCTTTAACGTAGGCAATCGGAAAGCCGGCTATCACCTTGCTCGCAGAGGTTTGCATAAAACCGAGTGGGACATGCGGAAAAGAAAAGTCAATTAATAAATCTGAATGGGAAATATAAGGTGAGCCAGACCGGGTACCCACCGGCGCATGCCTTGGAGATGGCGATAAGAGCGGCCGGATAGGAGCTCATTATTCCAAAGATTTCATCATCTTTCTTACGAAGCTTCTCCAGAAGGCGGGTTGCGAGGCGGCGCTCCCTGAAATCGCGATGGACGACGAGTTGGGTCACCGGCACACTTGTCGACCCTCGTGGGCCCACCGGCAGGCAAATGCATTACCAGCGAGGGTGTTGTTAACATGGATGCTAACCTAGGAGGACAAGGCACCGACGGGTAGGTAATCCCTCCGGAGCCGAAGCGGGCTCATCTTAACACGGGTACCTAAAGCTAGTGTTAGCTACTTGCAGCGTTTCTGACCGGGAGAGGGCAATGGAGCGGCAAATACCTCGCTTGCCTCCCTGGCAGCCGTCAGGTGTGTCCCAGATGCCATAATTTTCACTGAACAGTTGAGCCGCCTCAGTGAGCATTTCATCCGTGACATGATTCGGCCCAAACTCCTTGAAGATCTCAGTAGTGATCTCGGCTGCCCTCGTGAGGCGATGCTTGCTGGTCGTTTGTTTCTCAAACTGAACAGTGGGTCTCCGAGAATCCAGCGCGGAATCGCCAGTGAGGCTGATATTAGGATATTGTTAGGGACGAAATAAAAAGGTTACTCTAAAGCTGGCCAATGCTCCCACCAAATTCACTAGTATCCAAATAACATCAACCGCAAAACTTGATCGCAAAGCAACTTCGCCACATCCGGAAAGTTGTCACACCCCACATGCCTGAGAAGGAAAAAAAACTTCGGCAAGTATCGGCGGGGATTGCCCCAATTAAAGGTGTAAGAAACGGGGAGAAGGCTCGACTGCGTGCGGGCGATTGGACACTACCATAACTGCACAAAAATAAGCTGCATGGCAGATCAACCCTGTGGCTGCAGTGTCAATAATTTCATCCAGACTAATTTGATTTAGACCACATTCGGCGACCAAGGTACCAAGGAAGTGGCGCTGAAAATGGCGCTGAAAACAGCACAACTTCTCGCAAGCCAGATTACACCCTTCCACCTCGAACGCTAGTCCCCAATGTGGCGTTGCTTTTCAGAATCCTTTCTTCTCTTCCTAACGGCTAGGCTCGCCGTAGCTGGTCGAGACTGAATACGTGTCAGAAACCACCTAGGCCTTGGCCACGGAACAACGCTGGGGGGATCAAGGGGTTATCAAGAGGGATCAGGACGTACGATTCTTGGCATAATTCCGACAGAATCCATGGTCACAGGCCTCGATCCACTCCCACTCGTTGGTGATGGTACTCTTTTCCCATTTGGGGTTGGGCGACATGTTCTTGAACCACCCACTCGTGTTACGCCCTCCGCAGTTGCAACAGGTCCAGCCGGTGCCGCCGCTGCGGTAGTCTCAGTTGACAAGCACACAAACGGCATTGGATGGCCGCGGAGCAACGAAGGTGACATTGGAACACGCTGTCTCGCATCCCGTCTTAAGGTCGATCAAAGCTGACGGGCAGCAGTGCAAAGTCATGGATTGGTGGCCACAACCGTGGATATGTGGATGTCCGTGACACATGATGGGCTATGTGGGGGGAACGAGTAATGGCTAAGGAGCCACTTTGGGATGCTTGAGGATTGTTGCGGGTGCTGCGTTGGGGGGAGTTGCTGGCGTGCGCTTTACTGCGGAGAGAAGGGTAGAAGCTGCGAGAATTGAGAAGTGAGATTTGGCAAATGGACGAATCCCCAGTGCTCCCTCGTTTTCAGAGTTAGGTTGAAAAGAGACACCGGAAGTGGCTCCAAGTTCAACAGAATCCCACGGATTTTTGACCAGGCTGTGGTACAAGCTGGAATCTGGCTCCGGTGTCGTATTCACACCCATCAGGGCGGTGAGTCATCAATGAATAGAACAAGGCGCGGAAGCCATTAGGGCCTTGCCCAATTCGATCGCGGCATCCATGGCAACGCCACAGCGTGGAAAGACAGATCGTGATGCTTGGTTCGAAGCGCAGAAACTCCATTGACTGATGGGATGACAAAGGAAAATAGCCAATGAACTAGCGTCTCCGGACAGTCGAGCCGCTATCGTTGTCAATGCTAAGATATCTGGTTTGCCAAGTTTCTTCAACCATTCACAAACTGTCGTCGCCCATCGTGTGCCAAGATTCGTGAAAATGAATTTCTTATTGGACTCCTGGAATGTAAGGCGGGACCATATCTTTCGCGCGTGCAAGAGGTCAAGATCTGGCGAATTCTGATCAAGAGGATTAGGTGAGCGGGACTTGATCTCGGCCATTGATAGAAGACAAATAAGGTGAGGGAATCCTCCGTCAGTACCAGAGGCAGAGAGGCGACAGACCCAGGATGCGACCATCCATTCGCTTAGGGTTTATCACTGACCTTGCAACAGGATATTCTCTCGGTACTGGTCGAGCAGGGGTGATTTGCGTGCGAGAAAATTTACTGTCGGGGAGAGGTTGTGGAAGGCCAAGGAGGCGGTGGGGGTTGGGGTTGAGTGGGGGAGGGGGAGGTGGTGGTTGTGAAGGATGTGGAGCGAGCTCTTTTGTCTTTTTTTTTCTTTTTTCTTGTTTCTTTCCCAGAAAGGGACTGTGAGTGATGGGGTTGGCTAACGATGTGAGTGTATCTAGTTTTCGAGATGTGCTAGGTGAGGCGAAAGTGGAGGAGGTGGATTTGTTAGGCAAGATGGTGTTGAGTAGCTTTTGGGGGATTGATGAGACGAGGGGGCGGTTGATGGGTGTTGGGGGGGATTTGTGATGGGTTTTTTGATGAAATGGGCTTGGATAGGGGTGGGAGTGGTGTGGCATCTTTTTGTTTAGCTTGGATCTTTCGGTATCAAGCATTGTTCTTTTGTTTATAATGAGAGATAAATGTCGACTTTGCTGTGACTGGGGTGGTTAATGTGCAGAGCCAATTCCATCCTTCTCACAACTTAGCTTGCGGGCTTGCCTGCCCTGAGGCTTTTCTTTAAGAGTCTTACTTTGGCCATAGGTCAATTCAGACTCGGGATGAAAAATAACAAGATCGGTGGTAAGCTTGTACCTAGTGAAGTTTCCAGATAGGTCAGATAGGTATCCCATTGTTCAAGCCGAAAGCTCGGTATTACCTACATTGTCGGCAAGCTACTCATAAGTCTTATCGGTAGTCTTGCAATTGGAAATTGGTTCTTAGGGGGGGCAGTTTGATAGGATCTTATAGGCCCTATACAATTTCAAAATTTCGTCACTTATGTAGCATCAGAGGTTCTATTACCCAACCAGCTCCAGCCAGCTTTTTCCCTGACAGGTTTGAAAGCGTCATTTGTGCGCGGCCATCAGCGACGAGGTCGAGTTGCGGTCTGGGTGGGAGCGAGCAGAGGTCATCTGCGCTTCGACGCTGCCCCACTTCTCGATTACCGCGTGATATCAACCTGTTCACCTGTCTACGACAATAGCAACAACAATAGTGACGCGTGGTGGGTCGCGGAAACTGTGAGTACTCAGTCGTGTGTTCTAGATAATGGGTTTTCACTGGATGACGGGGATGTTCTGGACATTGAGGTATGGCTGACTGGATGAGATAGGATGACCAGACACTGGCGTGGACGAAAGACGGCGAAAACGAGGTCACTCTGCTGAAGTAGTTGACATCATTTGGGAGGCTTGCGTATCACGTAGGTGTCAGACTTTGTTTTCTTGGACTGATTACCCTGACTTGGTCACCAGAAGCGTCCTGTGATTCATTGTACGACAAATCATCATCTTATGACCGTAACAAAGATTCTCCTCCCATCCCAATATCCTTTGACTCACCTGTCCTTTAAGCCCACTCCCATTGGCTTGCTCTTCGTCCAAAGTCGATCAAATCTACGCGACTACAGGTTTGCTCTCTGTCGCCGCCCCACTTGTCAACAACTGCCTATCGTAGCAGTAAAGAAAGATAAAGAGAAAGATTTATAATAAATAAAGTTAGTTATGATCCGGGGAGAAATGGAATGATCTAGGTCTTGGCATTATGTTTATATATACGGAGGAACTAAATAGCTTCTAGATAGTTCCGCAGTATGCAATTACAGCTTATATTCACTATATCTTATATTTATATTAAGATATCTTATTGTACACTATTTAGCTACACTGATCAAATTGTTAGAAGTAGCCTTTAACCACTATCCCATTCAGAGGTTCTGTATAGGAGTTCGTCACGCCCTCCCCATCCGGCCCCATTTTCGTCCTTGTAGGTGAGCGAGGCTCTAAACTTGAATATGAGGGCATCGCGTAAAGTTGTCGTTTTTAGAGAATGGCGAGCGTAAGGTGAGTGTAGGGTGAGCGGTGGTAAGCTAAAGGTGCGCCGTTAGCTGCTCCCTCCAAGCCCGCCAATGAGAGCTCCCATGACGAGGTTGATAACACCTCCCCGTGTCGGCATTGGGTAGTTTGCGTACCTGCTGCCTTCCTTAGATGCAGTAGTCGTTTCTCAAGCTCCTTCTCCGGAGTCGAGTCCTAACTCCCCGTTACCCGTTGTCGCCATAGCTAGCCAAAACTTTGCCAGGCAATTGGCCAGCATTAAGCAAAGCACCAACTTCAATGCCTTCCAAGAAGGCCGACGAGAAGAAACAAAAGTCGGTGAAGCAGTCTCGTGCTCAGATTATCGACGAGAAGGGGGGATGGGAGCCGGGTAGGTATCTTAGGAGACAGTTGTTTTCGAAGCCTAGGTGTCGGGCTTTTTGGTCCAGAAAAGACAGGTCTTTGTTTTTGGTCTCGGGGGATCTCGGAACGTCTGGGGAGTCCCATGCACCCATCCGGTAGGAGACGAACCACCCTGCTTCGTTTGGTGTCTGCTGGTGATGGAATAGGATGTCTAGGATGGGACGGGAGTTGACGGATTTCGGACTCGGAACGGATGAGATGGGGGTTCATGATAATCGGGTTGAAGGCAGGCCAGAAATCTTCGAAAAACATTCAGGGTACATCGGGGTGCATTAGGGTGCAACATCATTCTCCGTCCTTTCGGTTTGAACCCAGTCTCAAAATCTCTTGGCCAGACTCTTGCTTTTCTTGCTGGAAACGGTGGTCAGTGATGTGTTCCTGATCCATACTGTATTCCTTGATGGTAAACTGTGACAACATGGTCACGCCTGCCAGACCGCACATGGTCGCCCAGATAACTTGGAAAGTTCGGACAAGGGCGCCTCTCAACGCCATCACCAGCGGGGACCCCGAGGGCATGTTCTTCATCATGGATGCCAGCGCTACGGCTCCAATATTTGCAATGGCTGGTGGCAGCAGCGAGGCGATTTCTGGTTGCTGGAGTTCCACCTGCATGTGATTTTCTAGAATCGATCCACCGATGGCCACGCCGACCGCTTGTCCGAACGAGCGGAAGAAGAGAACCAGCGTTGCGGCCGTGGCCACGTCTGCGGGCGGGACCGAGGCTTGCAGCGCGAGCGTGATGGACGGGAATAGGATCCCCATGCCCAGCCCGGACACGGCAGTGAGGAAGATCCACGCCGGGATGCTGGTGTCGGCGCCCAAGAGTATCAGGAGCCCGCAGCCCAAGGTTGCCAGCACCCAACCGGTCCAGACAGCCCAGCGGTAGCGGCCGGTCTTGGACACGACCACGCCGACGAAGATGGCGCATGGAACTACCGTTGCAGTCTGGGCGAGAGCGGCGACGCCTGCAATCAGCGGGCTGTAGCCCAGGACGGCTTGGAAATACTCGGGCATGTAGTACACGAGAGAGTAGAGGATGAGCCCGTGAACGAAGCTGCCGGCGTATACTGCCGTTGTTGAGTAGTTCCGGAATATGTAGACGGGGATGAAGGGCGTGGACGTGCCGTAGCACTCGAACACAGCAACACCCGCCATGCCCGCAGCACCAAGACACAGGGGGACGAGCGTGTGCCAGCTGCTCCAGGGAAACTGCGAACCCCCCAGAGTCACCGATACAAGGAAAGCCGTGACGGAGGCGATGAAGAGGGTCGAGCCGAAGTAGTCCAAGTTCCGCAGCCTGGCCGTGGTGTCACCGCTCGGCCGGGTAAGCTTCAGGAAGAAGCCAATGCCAATCAAGCCGAGTCCGACGACGGGAAGGTTGAGCCTGCCGAGTACAAAGGTGAGCATGTAGTTAAGTACACAGGGCCATGTACGAGCGCAGCTCACCAGAATATCCATCGCCACTGGCCTGCTTCAGCACAAGCACCACCAATAATGGGTCCGGTAGTGCTGCCCACGGCCCAGATGGAGCTGATCAAGGCATAAAGACGAGCGCGCTCCCTAAGAGGTGCCAGATCGGTCACCAACACGGTGGTGAGACCAAGCACTCCGCCGCCGCCGAGCCCCTGAACGGTCCGGCCGGCGATCATGACAGTAAAGTTTTGGGAGACGGCACAAACCACGGAGCCGGCGGCAAAGATGACCAACGCCAGCATCAGAACGGGACGGCGGCCAAAGACGTCGCTCAGGGATACCCAGAGGAGCAACACGACGGTGCAGGCGAGTAGGTAGGATGTCCCGGCCCAGAAGGCCTCGGTCTGTGTGTTGCCATCGCCGCCGATGGCCGCGGATATTGCCTGTCCATGTTGTGTTAGCCCGGTGTTCACATCGTTTCTACTTGTGGGGGAGAGGTCGGAACGCACCGGCAGGGCGACAGATAGGGACGTGGCGTCCAAGGCTGCGGCGAGATTGGTCAGGGCTATGGCCCAGAAGGCAAGCCAGAAATGGAGCCCCGGCCCACGCCGAGTGTTGGCCCTGTCGGGCTCATTCACGTTGATGTCGACGCTGGCCATTTGGGAAGACTGCCACGCCGCGCGAGGTTAGGCAGAGGGTTCCAGAAAGGATGGGAGCGAGCCAGAGCAGTCGATGGTCTCTAGTACGCCTCACTGGGTATATTCACAGGAAAGTACGCTCGTCGGCAGCAGGATCCAAGGCAAGGGCAACGCGGAACTAGACTCCCAGTGGGTAAAATTGCCCTGCGTTACAGTTGGTTCAGTCGAAAAGCCATACCGGTGGGCCACTGCATCCACGCACGATAAGTCACCAGTCGAGCGGGCGTCATCGCAGTCCCGACTCTGCCGTATCAGCGACCCACTTTGGATCGGAAGTCCGATGTTGACACATGTTCGGAAGTCCGACCGCTTAGCGCTGACATCTTCCTGCCGACCTATGGACGGAAGCCGGGGCCGAATTCTGCCTGTCCACGGCAATTTGGCCGCCGGGCGGCTTCCGGCATCGCTGCGGATGTTGTCGTCTCTTACTTGGACTTCAAACCTGTTGGAAGGCCCGGACCATGCCGCATGCCCGAGCCCGTGGCATCAACACATTTGCCGCCTTGGTCTCTCGACTGTCATCAGAATCCTCTGCTCTTACCCAACAAGACCTTAGATGAACCGAAACGACATCGAGATGCCATACCCAATCTACTACTACGTTGCCATTCTTTCCATAGCTGCTCTCTTCACCCGCTCTCTCTATGTACGAATTAGTCTCTTCCAGCGCAAGCGGCGCTTTGCCCGCAAGCATGGCTGCGCGCCTGTGACGCGAGTGCGGGCGTGGGATCCCCTGCTTGGTCTCGACCATTTCGTCCGCCTAGGGAAGGCCGCCGCGCAGCGCCAGTACCTGGAATACTGGCGGAAGAACATGTTCGGGAGGTACGGCAACACGTTCGAGATCAACCTCATGGGCCAGCGCCTGCTCTTCACCAACGAGCCGCGCAACATCCAGGCGGTGCTGGTGACGCAGTTCCCTGACTTTGACATCGGCCAGCGGCGGCGCGACAACTCGGCCCAGCTGTTGGGCGTGGGCGTCTTCAACGCCGACGGTCCCACGTGGGAGCACGCTCGCGCTACCCTGCGTCCAAACCTCACGCGGGCTCAGGTGGCCGACTTGCAGCTCTTTGAGAAGCATGTCGGCGTATGGATGGCGGCCCTGCCCAAGGATGGCCAGGCGGTGGATATGCAGGAATGGGCTTTCCGATTTGTAAGCTGTCGATGGACAACGCACTCGAATTCATCTCGGCACGTCCTTTGCTAACATTGGCCACAGACTTTGGACGTGGGAACCGAATTCCTGCTCGGCACATCTTCCGGCGTACTTGATCCCCAAGCCACGGCGTTGGGGCGCCGCTTTGCCTGGGCCTTTAACCTCGGGGTGGACGGAGTGGCGCAAAAAATCCGCCTCGGAAGCCTGGCACCGCTCTACTACAATGCCGACTACGGAAAGGCCTGCAAGATGGTGCACGAATACGTCGACCCCATCGTGCTTGCAGCGATCGAAGCAACCCAGAAGACCGGGTCTGAACAACACAGCAACGTCGGAGACGAAAAGCGGTACACCTTCCTTGCCGCTCTCGCCAGCGAGGGTATCAGCCCGAAGAAGATACGTGACCATGTATTGAACATACGTAAGTAGCACTTACAGGGCATCTGCGTGTTTATTTGGAATTATCCGACCTGACCAACCTCTCAGTCATTGCTGCGCGCGATACATCGGCCTGTCTTATGAGTGCCGCCTTCTTCGAGCTCGCAAGACAGCCCGCCATCCAAGCCAAGCTCCGAGCCGAGGTCGACAGACAGCTCGAAGGACGGCTCCCCCGCTACGACGACCTCAAAGACATGACCTACCTTAACTGGTTCATCAAGGAGGCCCTGCGCCTGTACCCCCCAATCCCCATGAACATCCGCGTAGCGAACAAAGACACGATCCTCCCCGTGGGCGGCGGTCCCGACGGCTCGGCGCCCATCTTCGTCCCCGCGGGCCAGGAGGTCGTGTACCAAATCTTCTCGACACACCGGCGGAGGGATCTTTGGGGCGAGGACGCCGACCAGTTCCGCCCGGAGCGGTGGGAGACGATCCGCCCGCACTTCCAGTACCTGCCCTTCAACGGGGGTCCCCGCATATGCCCTGGCCAGCAGTTTGCGCTGCTGGAAACGAGCTTTGTCCTCGTGCGGTTCCTGCAGGAGTACTCGCGGCTCGAGGCGCCCGCAACCTCGCAGCAGCCCTGGACCGAGAATTACACCTTGACCTGTTCAGTGGGACAGGGTTCGTGGGTGAAGCTGACGAAGAGGGGGGGTGAAAAGGGGTCAGAAGTCTCGGCTTAATTAGGTAGTCTCGTAGCCAGCAGAATTGTAGTTGATGCAGCTTAACAAGGCCAGCATTAGCTAGATTACTGCTTAGAACAGAATGGAGTGTATTAGGAGAGACATTTGCTGGCGGACCTCCATAACGAACGGCCATGCACGGTGATGATAATCGAAAGGGCTTAGATACATTCAATTATCTGTGATTATGCTCAAGTTACATTCGCAGCTCTTATCTGATTATACTCAAGTTACATTCGCAGCTCTTATCTGATTATGCTCAAGTTACATTCGCAACTTTTATCTGCAGGGCCAAGTGCAGTGCAAAGAGATGGAGAGTCGCCCCAGGCTAAGTACTTGGGCCGGCAGGCCAAGCATCACCGACAACCGGTCAGTCCTTCAAGCCCCCTTGTCGTCTCCAAAGACTGCCACCGCGAGGAAAGCGGCAAGACACAGCGAGTGCAACGCCAAATGCACAGCCGGCCCTCCCAACGCGGCGCCTTGTCCTTCGCTGTCGCCTTGTACCTTGTATTGTAGACGCGGGAGAGCACGATGGATGGGCCAGGCGTGATAAGTGCCTAGAGCCGCAGCGAGAAGTCTCGTGGCGCCCGTGCCGCAAGAGGGTGGCTGGTGGTGGAAGATGGCGACCAGACAGACGAGGTTTGTTGAGAGGAGAAGCCCGCCGTACTGGCGCAAAATCAGCTTCGCAGCCGCGGAGCAGTCGGGCAGTTGTTGTTCCGGCCGGAAGATGAAGGACGCGGCTGCGGCTGTCTCGATGAGAAGATGGAAGACGAATGGAAGGGTTTGGGAGGCCATGGCGTCTGGGCAGGACGGGGGTTGGAAGGGTGGGACAGCAATGGTGCGGGTTGCCAGGACCGGATATTGAGGGTGCAGGCGACCCGGACATAAAAGACACAAGACGGTCTAGTCTCCCTTCATAGCTTTGACTCGCCATTTAGTTGCGGCAGAGACTCCCCCATCCAGCAGCCTTGGATGGCACGCCAATATTTGGTAGCGTCCTCGGTGACGAGTGCACAGTGGGGTGCCTCTCGGAAGAGCACAAGCCCAACCTCACATCCAGCTTCTCGCGCGAGCTGGGCATGGGATTGAACGTCAGCGGGTCCCACCATGCGGTCAGCACGGGAGAAGAGATAGAGCCGACGGGCGGCGGTGCCGAACAGGGTTGGCTTGTTCAGCTCACGCCGCATATCGTTGACTGAGGACATGAAGCCGGCCTTTTGCAGCGCCGTGACGGTGGCCACAGCCGCGAATACGGCAGCCGTGCCGAGCGCTCGGATGGGGGCCGAGCTGGTAGCGGGCAGTGACAAAATCGCCGCATTGAAGGCCTTGGCGAATGAAGTGTCGCCCGGGCAGCAGTCGAAGACAACCTGGCGCAGGTGGTCGCACAGAAGCGTGCCGGCCACCTCGGATATGGACAGGGCCAGTTGTATGGCCGTATTGCAGCCGCCGTGGGAAAAGATGTGGAGCAGGGCCTGAGGAATGACAGGATTGGTGGTGCCGGACTCGGTAGTCCGAGTTGTCGTCGGCGGCGGCTGCAACGCCTTGATGATGGCGTCTCGGGCTGGCCGCAGCCGAGAACGGACGGCCGCAAACGAGCGAGCCGAGATATCGGCAAAGACTGTACGGACCAAGACAAGGGTTGCATCGGGAAATGCTTTCCGGTAGCCCTCGACGTATTTGGCGACCCGTGGCGTGGTCGCGCCCCCAAGCCACGTGCAGAGAATGATCAGGGACGGCGGCGGGCATCCGCTGGCGCTGCCACTGCCACTGATCTTGTCGTGTGCCGCTGACGGGACACTGGGTTCAAACAGGAAAATGTTGTTGCCCAGAGGCACCAACGGAGTTGGAGGTGCTGGCAGTGGTCCCTCTGGGCTGCCGTCGTCGCCCTCCGTGTGCGGGAGTGTCATGGCTGTTGTGGCACGCCGGATGGGATGGTTGACGGTTGATGGCTGATGGATGTGTAAGGGGATAATCGAGAGTCTGTGAGTGTGTGTGCAGTGGATGTTTTTGTTTGTTGGAGCTATTCTTAATTACAGGCCTTGGATGATGTTTTGGTCCTCAACAAAAAGACCCGAACTCTAACCCTAACCCTAACCCTAAGTCCTCAACAAAAAGATCAGAAGCATGTAGATCAGACTCTGCAGAATACCTTCCTCATTCGTTGACTCGGCGATCGATTGGTCACTGTCGTCAACCCATGATACGTTTGGCTTCGTTTTAAAGCAGAACGTGACGTATTAGATGTCGAATGGTACTAAGAGTGACTACCTACTAATGGTAGTATTTCAAGTAACTTACCAGGTAGCGATTTCACTTGGTAACCGGGCCGGATACAAGTGACACTGAGTAGTACGGACTGCAAGCGTGTAAGTCGGTCTTGATTCCTCCTACACACAATTGCTGGGTAGATAACTAGTGCTCGCAAGTATGTCCATATCATTCAAACACCGTCGCCCGCCCGGCACCGTTTGAGTAAAGACATTTCAATAGCCAAGCCAGGGCCAAAAGATGTCGCAACAACATGATCCTTGCCGCGGCCCATCTTCCGCAACAGGTCCAGCACTGCCAATACAGTTGGACTGGATGAGTTGCCCCGCGTCCTGTATATCTCCCGAGTAGCCCGCAGCTGTTCGCTGGTCAAATCCAGCATCTCCTGCGCCCCTTGGATGATGGCCTCTCCGCCCGGGTGCAGAGCCCAGTCGAAGTCGGCCACATCGAGACTCTTCAGCCCCGTCTTCTCCCGAAACCCCGGCAGCAGGTCCCTGAACATGGGCCCGATGGCCGTCTTGGTAAATGAGGGCACATCACGGGTCAACACAGTACGGAACCCGGTGCCTTCGGCGTAGAAGGCCATGTGCTGCATCGTGTCCGGGATAGTCGCGTTGTCCCACTCGAGCAGCTGGAATAGCGGCTCAGCCCGACCTGAGTCCCTGCCGCCGTCGTCGTCACCGGCGTCGTCCTGCGGTAACAGCAGCCCGGCGTCGTTGCAAAGCACAAACGCGGCGGCGCCATCAGCAAACAACACGCCCGCGATGCTCACGTCGGCCGGGTCTGCGCAAGCCGCGGCCTCGGCCAGGTCGTGCCGCACGTTGGGCGTGCACAACTCACACGCGAAGGCCAGCACACGCGCCGGCTTGCCGGGACGCGGCGCCGCTGGCGACCTGGGCCGCCGCGCGCATGATGGCCAGCCCGCCGGCGCAGCCCACGCCGTGCAGCAGCATGCGGTCAACCGTGTGCGGCAGGCCCAGGCGGCGCGCCACTAGAAGGTCGTAGCCCGGGTTGCCCTGGTTCGTGCAGGTCACGGCGATGGTGTGCGTGATGTCGCGGGGACGGCCGCCCCATTCTTTCAGTGCCTTGCGGCATGCCTGCGCGGCGAGGTCGACGCCTGCCCGGCGGTAGAATTTGTCCAGATCGGCAAGGGTTGGGGCCTCCGGGCGGCTGGCGAAACCGGTTTGGTAGTCCCCGATGGAGGCGCGCGTGTCGATGCCACTTGTTTTGTTGATCTGGAGGAGCTTTTTCAAACTATTGCCAACCACAGCATGTCAGCATGGCTCAGAAGCGACAGAGTCAAGCGGGGAATGGATTCGACCTGCACCACTTACCCTGGCTTCTCCACGTCAAAGAACCTCTTCGCAAACTCATCCAACTTCTCTGGCCCTAGGAGATATGGAGGATATTGGGAGGCAATCCCCGTGATCCAAAGTCCTGGCATTGGCGGCGTGGCATGAGTGCCGTTAGCCCCATTCGTTTCACTCTTTTCACCCATCTGAGGTGCCATCACTGCCATGCTGAGACTGTCTGTGGAGTGCGATGGAATTGACGAGGCGCGTTAGAGATGTTGATGTTGGTAGCTTGGGAGGCGTATCGTCTTTAGGGACAGTTATGAGTGCAAATACCTGCAGGTCATTAGCAGTATTAGGCAAGCACTTCGCAACTAAGTCTGCTGGCGTTGGACCACTAACAGAATGGCCGCTGTGATGCCCAGGAATCCCGTCCGTCCGGAAGAGCCAGCACATCATCACGTCCGGCAGACTGGCTGTTTCGGTGCTGAGTGGAACAGCCGAACAGGCAACAATCCGACAAAGTCGGTGTCGTATCGGTGATCCGACTTATCGGTCTGTTGGCTGCGGGTTGCGGTTTGCGGATTCCCGACGCGTGTCTGCGGCGTGCTGCGTCAGAACCATGAAGCGTTCTTTCGACGCCGATGGGCTTACCGAAGTCTACGGAGGATTGCCGGGTGCACCAAGATGAATATGCCACGTGCAAGCGTGACATCCGGCCTCGCTGGGTTCGGAAGCCGGATTAGGGGAACAGACCAAAGGAGACATCCCGAGACGACGGATGCCACTATAAGGCTATTGATATTAATGCCATGTCTGGTATGTAGACGGGAGACTGTAGGCTGCTGCTTACTTGACTCTTTTGTTTAGCGTTCCGTACCTTGCACATTCGTCGAAGCTTTGTAACTCTTGCCTTACTACAACACAGCCTAGCAGTTACTTAGCACTCGTCGCCATACCTTCGCTTCTCGGTGCTTTCCACAGGAGCCATGGCCGACCTGAGGTTTGAAGATCAACCCGTGTCTCAGGAAGGACGGAATGGCCGAACCAATGGCAATGGCATTATGAATGGGGACCACCATCCGACGTCTGAAAGGACCACAAACGGAGACTCGGTGAACGGCC
The DNA here is from genome assembly GCF_035222485.1 of Podospora pseudoanserina. Classification (NCBI taxonomy): domain Eukaryota; kingdom Fungi; phylum Ascomycota; class Sordariomycetes; order Sordariales; family Podosporaceae; genus Podospora; species Podospora pseudoanserina. The sequence continues at coordinate 2,381,444 of NC_085925.1, forward strand.
ATCCCAATGGCAACGGACTCTCGAATGGGAGTGGTCTCCCCAATGGCAGCAAGACCCAAACCCCACCGCCGGTCGAGCCTATCGCCGTCTGTGGCATGGGCATGCGACTCCCAGGCGGCATCACCGATGCTGCAGGCTTCTGGGACATGCTCTACAACGGACGCAGCGGGCGGTGTGAGGTTCCAGAGGACCGATACAACGCCGAGGGCTGGTACGGCCCAGGCAAGATTGGGCACACAGCCAGCAAGTTCGGCTATTTCCTCGACAACGTCAACCTGGCCAACATGGACTCCTCGTTCTGGTCCATGACCAAGAAAGAAATCGAGGCCATGGACCCGCAGCAGCGACTGACGCTCGAAGTCGTCTACGAGTGCCTACAGAACGCTGGTCAGAAACCCGACCAGCTCCGAGGTAAGAAGGTCGGCGTGTACCTCGGCACTTTTGAAGGCGACTGGCTGGAACTCGACGGCCGCGATCCTCAGCACTACCACATGTACCGCTTGACGGGGTACGGCGACTACATGTCGGCGAATCGTATCCACTACGAGTTCGGCTTCATGGGCCCAAGGCAAGTTGTCACAACACAACTGCTTCGTTGGGGGTGAGCGAGGTGACTAATTCCTCTATAGTGTCACCATCAGGACAGCCTGCTCGTCGTCGCTGACGGCACTCCATGACGCCTGCCACGCTATTTTCTCCGGAGAGTGCGAGTCGGCCATCGTGGCATGCGCCAACGTCATCTGCTCGCCGCGGACGACCATCACCATGCAAGAGCAGGGCGTCATGTCTCCGAGTGCTCTCTGCAAGACATTTGATGCAGACGCCGACGGCTACGCCCGCGGCGAGGCCGTCTCGGCCATCTACGTCAAGAAGCTCAGCGACGCCATCCGAGATGGCGATCCGATTCGGTCCGTGGTCCGGTCGACTGCTGTCAATGCCGGCGGCAAATCCTCGACGCTCACGGCTCCGAACACGGCTGCTCATGAGGCTCTCATCCGGCGCGGCCACCAGCTGGCGGGCATTTCCGACTTTTCTAAGACAGCTATGATTGAGTGTCACGGAACCGGAACTGCTGTACGTGTATCCATGCGAGTGTGATATTGGTGTGATATGATCCTTATTCCGCCGTTCAACATCTAGGTCGGGGACCCCATTGAGACACTCGCGGTGGCCAACATCTTTGGAGATTACGGAATATACATTGGATCGGTGAGTAAATCCCCGCATTTTGATAGCTGTGCCTGGCAGAATCTGATTGAGGCAGGTGAAAACAAACCTGGGGCATAGCGAGGGAGCCTCGGGTCTTTCGAGTCTGATCAAGATGACGTTGGCTCTGGAGAACGAGACGATTCCGCCCAATCTCAACTTCACCACGCCAAATCCCAAAAGTAAGACATCAGCGCCCCAACCGTGCAAACCGCTTCTTTCTAACCATGTATGTTGCAGTTCCGTTCAAGGAGTGCAAGCTCACAGTCCCGACTGAGCCCCAGCCCTGGCCCAAGGACCGAGACCATGTTGTTGGAGTCAACAGTTTCGGAATAGGGGGCTCTAACGCTCATGTAAGAAACAATGCATAAAATGCACGCTGCAACTCAGACACTCACCTGTATCTTTATCCAATCAGGTCCTACTCTCGTCCGCTTCCTCATTCGGAGCTGCAAATGCGATGGCACACAAAGGCGATGTCGAGGCCTTCGATGCCGACCCCGACTTGCGCCTGCTTCTCTTCTCCGCCAAACACCCCAAAGCGCTCCAGTCGATGGTGTCACAGCATCAAGCCTACCACCTCTCTCACCCGTCACAGCTGCGCGACATGAGCTTCTCGCTGGCCCTAAAGCGCGACGCCCTGAGCTACCGGGCATTCTGCGTAACAGATGGAGTGGACGACTGGACGCCAGTTGTCTCGCCCCGCCCGGCTTCTCGCGAGCCGTCAAGGCTCGTCTTCGTCTTTAGCGGGCAGGGGGCACAGTGGGCGCAGATGGGCATGGCGCTGATCAAGAATGTCCCCGAATTCAGACAGAGCCTCCGAGACATGGACAAGTTCTTGCAAACACTTCCCGACGGCCCGCAGTGGAGTTTGATTGGCAAGTCATGACTAAGTTGTACCCCGAGTCCCAAGTTCCCAAGTACTAACACGCTGCATAGACGAGATTCAGGCTCCCAAGAGCCGCAGCCGCATTTCCTCAGCTGAACTGTCACAGCCCTGCTGCACCGCTATCCAGATGGCGCTCGTGGACCTTTTGACGAGTTACAATGTCACGCCAGGCGCTGTGGTCGGCCACTCGAGCGGTGAGATTGCCGCGGCGTATGCCAGCGGCGCCATAACGGCGAACGAAGGTATCGCAATTGCGTACTACCGAGGCAAGGTCATGCTCTCGGTAGATTCGACAAAAAAGCCAGGCGGCATGGCTGCCGTGGGCCTCGGGCGCAAGGAGGTCGAGCCGTATCTCAGCAGCGGCGTCCTGATCGGCTGCGAGAACAGCCCTGAGAGCACAACCCTCACTGGAGATAAAGACGCGCTGGAAGGGGTGATGCAGAATATCAAAGAGGCGAACCCGGACATCTTGGTTCGGGCATTGCAGGTTGACCGGGCATATCATTCTCGTGAGTAATCTCTCGTTCCCCCCTCGCCTGGTTCTCTTTGTGCATACACCAGCACAAAGCAGCCTCTCGGGGCACCTTCACGTTTGCTAATGACATGAACAGATCACATGCGACAAGTGGCACCGCTCTATGAAGAGCTCCTCAGCAACATGATCAACGCAAACGACCCCAACATACCGTTTTACTCCACTGTCTCCTGTAAAACAGTAAAGAGCGGCAGGGAGCTGGGGCCTGAGTATTGGGTTAACAACTTGGTCTCGCCCGTTCGTTTCTCCACCGCCGTCAGCCAGATCCTGCGGGAGCCGGGGCGCAAGACGTTTGTCGAGATCGGGCCGCACTCGGCGCTGGCCGGTCCACTGCGCCAGATACTCAAATCCGCCAAGTCCACCGACGAGTATATGAACATCCTGACACGCGGGAATAACTCCCACTCTGACCTGCTCCATGCAGTGGGCCACCTGTGGTCCGCCAACCAGCCCCTACATCTCGCCCCGGTTGTCGGTGAAGGTAAATTCCTCGTGGACCTGCCTCTGTACCCCTGGCACTACGAAGAGCCCATGTGGTACGAGAGCCGCCTGGCACGAGAGTGGCGCCACCGGAAGTTCCCACACCATGATGTGCTGGGCTCCCGGATTCTGGAAAGCACCGATTCCAGCCCTGCCTGGCGGAACCTGCTGCGGCTTGAGTCGGTGCCCTGGATCAAGGAGCATGAAGTCGCTGGCGACATCGTCTTCCCCGGCGTGGGCTACGTCACCATGGCGGGCGAGGCTGTGCGGCAGCTCACGGGCGCCACCGACTTTACGGTTCGGCGTGTGCACATCAAGGCGGCCATGATCCTAGTCCAAGAAACCGCGACGGAAACCATCACACAGCTCCAGCGCGTGCCGCTGACCAACTCGGCCGACTCGGTCTGGTACAACTTTACCATCTCCAGCTACCAGAACGGCAGCTGGCTGAAGCACGCCTTCGGGCAGGTCTCGGCAGGCTCCGAGTTCCCGCACGAGGCCCCCGATCTGGCGCCGTTGCCGCGCGTGGTTTCGCGAAAGGCCTGGTACCGCAAGCTGCGTTCGCTTGGGCTCGAGTACGGTCCCCGGTTCCTCGGACTTAGGGACATCACTGCCAACCCCGTAGAGCCAACGCTGCTGACGCACATGACAAACGATATCCGCGACGGTGAGTCGCTCTACGCCATCCACCCCGTGACGCTGGATCTTGTGCCACAAGCAATAGCCCCGGCATTGACCAACGGCCTGACCAGGCGGTTTGACCGGGTGGCCATCCCCACGTACATTGACGAGATGTACATTGGACCCCCGGCAACACCAGACATGGCCATGGAGGTCCGCATCACCGAGGAGCGCAAGAATGCGCGCATTGCAGATGCTGTTGCCGTGTCAGACGGCAAGGTAGTCATCTCGGTGAAGGGCATGCAGGTGTCCGTCATCAGCGACGCCGAGGGCGACGGCGGACAAGACCCCCACGCGGCTGTCGAGCTCGAGTGGAAGGAAGACGTCAACTTGATGGACACCACCACCCTCATCCGCCCGGCAAAGGACCGGCATGACGTCCACAAACTACTCGACAGGTTCTCGGCGCTGTGCATGCTTGACGCCGCCGAGCGGCTGCGGGTCGTCGAACCGTCCAGGCCCCATCTCGCGCACTTTCGACAATGGCTGGACGGCCTTTGCGTTGACATCTTGGGTGGCCGCTACGGATGCTTGTCTTCTCAGCAAAGCGATGTCGACATGTCCCCGGCTCGCCGCCAAGAGACGGTCGACACGCTGTACGCCCAGCTCTTGGACACGGAGGCGCACGCAGCGGCGACGGCCGTCTACCGCATCGCCAGCAACTGCGACTCCATCTTCAGCGGTACCACGGACGAGCTGGCCCTCCTGCTTGAAGACAATGTCCTCCACCAGCTGTACGATTTTATGCAGAATTCGGAGTACTCGGCGTTCCTTGATCTAGTGGCTCACCGAAAGCCCAACCTCAGGGTGCTGGAGATTGGCGCGGGCACCGGTGGGACAACGGCGACCGTCCTGCCCGCTCTCAAGTCAGCTTATGGTGAGCGCATGTACCTGTCGTACACCTACACTGATGTGTCCCCGGGCTTCTTCCCCGCTGCCAAGGAACGCTTCAAGGAGTATGAGGGCCTCCAGTATGCCGTGCTGGATATATCCAAGGACCCCCTGGAACAGGGTTTCGATCCCGAGAGCTTCGACCTTATTATCGCCTGCAATGTAAGTGACAGACCACAGCCACAGTGATGGTGGTGGAAGAGTGAGTGCTAATATCGATGCCATCGCTAGGTCTTACACGCAACACCAAACATCCACGAGACCCTGTCCAACGTCCGCAAGCTCGTCCACCCTCGGGGAAGGCTGTTCCTGCAGGAACTTTCTCCAGGTAAGTAACCGCATGTTCCTAGACGTGATGGCATCAGTCACTAAATACTCGGCTTGCAGAAACCAAATGGATCAACTTCGTCATGGGCGTCCTGCCGGGCTGGTGGCTCGGTGGCGCCGATTTGCGGTTTCCCGAGCCGTACATGGACAGCGCCCGCTGGGACACAGAGCTGCGCGCGGCAGGCTTCGCCGGCGCAGAAGCAGTCGCATACGACGGCTACCTCAACAACAACATCATCACCACGCCCGCCGCACCGCAGCCACCACCCCCGAAACGAGTCACCCTGCTCCATTCGGGAGAGACCGCTACCACCACCGCCATAGCCGTCATAGCCTCTCTTCGCGCCCAGCTCCAGCTCTCCGGCTACCAAATCGACCTGCACACCCTCGACACCCCGTCCCTCCCAGAAAACCAAGACATTCTCGTAGCACTAGACCTCGCCGAACCCTTCTTCCACAACCTCACACCGGGCCGGCTTGCCTCCTTCCAGGAGCTGGTGCGGCAGGCGCGCGACCGCGGCTGCGGCGTGCTGTGGCTCACGGGCGCGAGCCAGGTCGGCTGCGTGGACCCGCGCTTTGCGCCCGTGGTCGGCGTGGCGCGCGTGCTGCGCACGGAGACGGGGTTGGATTTTGCGACGCTAGAGTTGGATTGTTTGGGCCAGGTCGATGTTGAGTTTGGGGCCGTGCCGGCTGTGTTGGCCGAGTTTCAGCGCCGGGGGCCGGAGGAGGAGGATGTCAGGTCTGAGGCGGAGTGGGCGTGCGTTGGGGGTAGGGTGCTGATTGGCCGATACCACTTTGTTGATGTCGCAAAGGGGATTACCACGGCGGGTGATGGAGAGGATGGGCCCGCGAAAAAGACGGTGCTGAAGCTGGAGCAACATCGTCCTGGTCTGGTGAATACGCTATTCTGGGAGCGGAGAGCCGAGACGGCGCTGGGGGAGAATGATGTTCGGGTTGAGGTGCAGGCTGTTGGGCTGAATTTCAAGGTAAACACGGCCTCGTCTTTTCCGCCCCTTAATTTCTTTCTTTCCCTTCGAGCCGCTTGCTAGGTTGTTTGGCAACTTCCCTCACCTCCCTCACCCAACATACACCCCGTGAAGGCCAAGCTGACAGTATTATTACAGGATGTCCTCGTCTCGCTGGGGATTGTGGCCGAGCCCTACTCCATCGGGCGCGGCATGGGCTACGAGTGCAGCGGCACCGTGACAGCCGTCGGATCCAGCGTCACCGAGCATCGTGTCGGCGATCGCGTCATTGCCAGCTCGAGCGGGTCGTTTACCACTTCTCTGCAAGTGTCAGAAACGCTATGCGTCAAGATGCCAGATACCCTGACGTTTGAGGAGGGTGCCTCAATGCTCGCCGTTTATTGTACCGCTATATACTGTCTCCTCGACGTCGGTCGCCTAGCAAGGGGCATGGTAAGTCAGCCCAGTGATGATTGCGTGCTTCTCACAGCCAATACTAACAGACGTCTTTAGTCGGTGCTTATTCACTCGGCCACGGGTGGTGTTGGTATCGCGGCTATTGAAGTTGCCAAGATGATTGGCGCTGAGGTACGTGTTGGAAACGCCTCCATGTCCGGGGTCGTCGACATTGAAAACTAACAAAGTTACGCGGCGCAGATTTACTGCACCGTCGGCAACGAGTCAAAGGCCGAGTACATTGTGGACCGCTTCCACATTCCGCGCCATCACATCTTTAACTCCCGAGATGCGTCTTTCCTTCCCGCACTGCTGCAGGAGACCGGAGGGCGCGGCGTCGACGTTGTCCTCAACTCCCTGGCAGGCGAGCTCCTGCACGCGTCCTGGAAGTGCGTAGCCAAGTTTGGCACCTTTGTCGAGATTGGTCGCCGCGATCTTGTCGGTCAAGGGCTGCTGGCCATGGACGTGTTCGAGGCGAACCGGGCATTTGTTGGCTTTGATCTACTGCGCTTCTCCACTGAGCGACCCCTGATGATCAAGAGGTGAGTGGACTCGACGGCAGTGAGCCTGGCACTTGCTTTTGAACTGTGTACTGACGCCGCTAAAAGCCTCATGGAACGCGCCCTTGCCTTCTACACGCAAGGACATCTACGCCCCATTTCCCCCCTGACAACCCTGCCCGCCACCGGCATATCCGACGCCATTCGGTTCATGCAGAAGGCTCAGCACATGGGAAAGATCGTGGTCACTATGCCCGAGAATCGCAACGAACTCGTGTCTGAGGCGACCCGCAATCCGATAGTGTTGCGGAGCGATGGTGCGTATCTTCTCGTCGGTGGTCTGGGTGGCCTGGGTCGCGCCATCACAACTTGGCTTGCCGAAAAGGGGGCTAGACATTTTGTCTTCCTGTCCCGGTCAGCCGCGTCTGTTTCTGACCATGACCCTTTCGTCCTCGAGCTTGAAGCTCTGGGCTGCACGACCGTAAGGGTATCAGGCGATGTGTCCAACTATGAGGATGTGTTGCTGGCCATCAAGGCAGCGGGAAGGCCGATTGCTGGTGTGCTGCAGGCATCCATGGTCCTCCGGGTATGTTGCCTCCTATCTACTTACTAATAGTGCCAATGGGCGCTAACGTTTATTGTGCAGGACAACAGTCTGGTCGATATGTCGTGGGACGACTGGGTGACGGCGTCCCGGCCCAAGATCCAGGGCACCTGGAATCTGCACAATGCACTCGCCCGCGAGCAGGCCGAGCCGCTGGACCTGTTCTTCCTCTTCAGTTCCGCTGGCGCCATGAGCGGGCAGTGGGGCCAGGCCAATTACAACGCCGGCAACACCTTCCTCGACGCCTTCGTGCAGTACCGTCACTCGCTCGGGCTGCCGGCCAGCGTGCTCAACATTGGCGTCATCGGGGACGTGGGCTATGTCAGCGAAAACACGGACGTTCTCGACTCACTACGGGCCACATCCCAGTACATCATGGAAGAGCCCGCGCTGCTAGACTGTGTCGAGCTCATGCTCAAGCGGTCGGCGGCCCGAGCGACGACGCCGGCCGCCCCCGGCGGTGATGATGCCATGTACCGCTATGCACAGCCTTCGCAGATGGGTATCGGCATGCGCTCCCTGCTGCCCATCACGGCACCCGCCAACCGCACCGTCTGGCGCAAGGACCCGCGGATGCTGGTGTATCGCAACCTGGAGGACACGGGCGGCGCCGGGTCGGGCGGCGGAGCGTCGTCGTCGGACGAGGAGCTGACGCGGTTGCTGCGGGAAATCAGCTCTAACATGACGCTGCTCCGGTCGGCAGATACGGCGGCGCTGATCGCACGCGAGATCAAAAATACGCTCCTCGGCTTCATGATGCGGTCCGAGGACGAGCTGGACCTCGACGGCCCGCTGGCGTCGGTGGGCATTGACTCGCTGATCAGCATCGAGCTCCGGAACTGGATCCGTCGACGGCTTGGGGCCGAGGTTACTGTGCTGGAGATTGTGCGCGCGCCGAGCTTGAGGGAGCTGGGCGTGACGGTGCAAAAGAAACTCGTGGAGAAGTACGAGGCGCGGGTTGGATAGGAGTTGTAGATAGAGCACCACATGGTGGGAGTTTTGGTTGGTTTACTTTGCCAGTTTTCATGAGCACGCTTTCTCGTTTTTTCGGGCCATATCGGCCATCGACACACTGGTGTTTGAGGCACATTCAAAGACCTTAGAACCTCTAGATGGGTGCTCACAAGGGGCACTCTTCGTGGATACAAGCTGGAAAACCTTGTTTGGAGAGGGGGGACTGGCATAGAACCGCCACCGAGACTACCCAACGGCTTGACATAGGTACCTGTGTACATATTCATGTATAGCTAGTGTACGTCTGGTACCTATCATTAAATGGATTTTTCGAGCGATCTCCCGCCTCGTGGGGTCGCCTTCGGCAAATAAAAGCTCACAACAACAACGCTTTCTCGTTCGTTTCTCAACGGTGGTTGATGATTATTATATCTCATCATTGTTTGCACATCTCCATATCTAGCTCTTATCTTGTCTGGATCCGAGTCTAATATTGCTTCAATGCGCTTCTAAGCTTGTCTACAAGTCCCGTCACCACCGAGCGCTCCGCGGGCACAATGCGAATACCTTCATCCAACATGCCAAAGGTGGGCCACTGAGACTCTGCTTCCTGCCCCCCAGAAGATGTGGGGTCCTTCTCGGTGAATCTTAGTTCAATCTTCATCGAGATGTCGGTAAAGACACGCTCGGAAGCATCGAGCACCATCTCGGCCTGCAGCCGCTCACTCCCGTCGCCGAGACAGACTGACCCCAGCTGCACGCGGGGGAACAGGCGAAACAGCGGCGTCTGCGAGATGGTGCTGCCCTCGTCGAGAATCCGCTGGAGGCACTCGAACACGTTGCGGAAGATGGCTGCCAGGCGCGAATAGCACGAGAGGAAGAGCAGGGCCGTCGCCGGATCATGGGCCGGCGCCGACTGGCGGAGGATACTAAGCAGCTGGAGCGCTATCCGCAGCGTTTCCTCCAAGTTCAAGCAATCGCTCTGGCGGCCGCCATACGCCTGGGCTTCTGGCGACGCCCGCAGTGCGTGGATGGACTCTGCCGTTGCTTCCTGCTGACTCACCAGAAGAATGTTGAGGCGGGCGAGCTCGTGGACCTGAGCATCCAGGCCGGTTGTCCGGCTTTGTCGGTGCCCAAGTGCTTGTTCGCTATCGTTCATTGTGCGGTCAATTTGGCTCGCCTGGCTCCCCTCAGCTTCACTCGCCGAGGCATTCTGGAGCCCACCCAGCTGAGGCTTGCCGCCCAATGCCGTCGGCACCTCTGTGAGATGGAAGAAATCTTGGTACAATAGCGGATTGATAGGGGAGGAAATGTCAGATCCGCTCAGCCGTGGCCACGAGTCCATGGCCTGGAGCATACGTGAGTCGAGTGTATCGAGAGTGCCAAGACTGGACGAGTCCAATGCCTTGATATTATCAGGCGGTGTTGTTGAGCTGGTAGTGCCGCCCATGCTTAGATCCATGACCGGCAGAGTGGAGCCCGTCCCTTGGGTTGGATACACGGCATTGTTTAGATTCGCCGTCGTACTCGCAACCTGCTGGCCCCGCCGCGAGGGACGAGGGGAGCATTCGGCCTGGGCCCGGATGCACCGGTTGCATGCTCTCTGGTTGGGAGCCCTCCTGCAGCGCAATTTGGAACTGTGACACCGGTGGCAGGCAGGCCACCTGGTATGACCATCGCTGTCGTCATCCATGGCCCATGTGTTATTGCTGAAGCTCGGGATATTATTTGCTTGCTCGTAGCAACGAATCGGGCCGGAGGTGAATATTGGAGAAGGATTTCCGGTAATGTCGCCATTAAGGGCGGATCTCACACGGTTACTAGCATCTTATTAACCATGGGCCCCAGGGCCCGGTCTGTCGGCTTGGGGCATTCTTATATGGGTCGGAGATAGGCCGGCGTAGCCCCAGGCTACTGCCCCCAAAGCTCGCTTCTACGCCCTTAAAAGGTCGTTGGATGACCTTCACCGGCACCAAACTGCCGAATTCTGTTGGAAGAGAGTGGGTTTGCGAAGGCGCAGCCCAGAGCCAACTACCAATTGGAAGGTCCAGCCTATCTAAGCCTATAGTACGGTCCGGTGGCTGCAGTTGCTGCTCTCGCTACGCAGCCAACGTACTTATCAATGCGGTGCTATGTTACCTTGCATGCTTACTTTAGTCAGCGAGCGGAATCTCTGCGTATGAGGCTCTCCTTTGGGGTTTGAAAGCTGATAGATGTGGAACCCGCACCTTGTCGCGCATCCTTTATCACTCAGCACACCGATATTCTTTTAGTTTGCCACTTGTACACCGTTATGGATCCTCAAACCACCTTTGCTCTGGATGCTTGCAGGACGGCACCTTCCGTGGCCCGTGGGATTTGATAACCCTTTCAAGTGAAGGCGGCAACTCCGAGGTGAAGGAAACTATGGAACAGGCCCCTGAAACTCAGATGCAGACACATCCATCAATGGCGCCAACCCTTATAGGAATGAAAAGAAGATTGGCGAGGCTATCAAGCAGATCGGCGTCCGCATGGATAAGAGCTTTGTCAAATGACCCTTGTACAGGTACCAACGGGCAAGGGTTTGCGGTGGCCTAGTTGATGAGACTTGAGAGGCTGGTCCAATTAGCATACTTTACGCTGGTGTTCAGGGGTAATAGGGGTGCGGGACCTTGGCTGTGTGTGGCCTCGTGGATTTATTGTTACCTGTAGCAGAAGAAATATTGGAGCAAGAGCACGCCGCTCCCGTTACGTCTTTGCCAATCACAATTCGAAAGCCACGGGGCTACATGTTATCTTGATCTAAATAGGCAGTTCAGGCAGGAATTAAGAGGGATCAGTGATTACCTATCCCTACAATCCCTCTCCTTCTCGTCTCAGCTCCACCATATCCCAATATACTCTCCTTTGCTGGGTATAACCCTTACCTTGGTCCCCTTCAGCCCTCAACCAGCTTCGCCAACTCAGTAGCAGCTACATATCTCCACGGCAAGCCCTCCCGAGCTGCTGTTTATCCATCCGAGGTTCCATTGAATACTAAAGCTATTCCCAAGTCTATGACGCGGCTGAATCCTTCCATTGCTTGGCGTTGCACTAGGTACTACTTTTCCTGCTCCACACACAACTTAATTACGCCACTCTGACGCTAATCAGTTCAAGCAGAGTCAGCAGAGAAAAAAGAACAGGGGATACCGGACAATACATAGGCAACAGCTGCATTGTAGCAGCTCGACCCGCTATAGTGCACCGACGCAACGACCTCGTCGAGCTGCAGTAGCGGCAGCATATCGACGCTCAGCCAGTCCATGATCTGCACCCGGCTCTAGCGCAGATGCCCAGGCAAGACTGAGAGAAGGCGTCGCCGATGACGTCAGGGTTTCTGGGCATCTTCTATAGAACTTGGACGGTAGAATTGGCGAGGACGTGTTGGATTGCCTCGCCCGTTCTAGGGTATACTTAAACAATCTACCTACCTATATAATCACACCCGAAAATTTTTTTAGCTCAGTCCGTATTAGTCTTACGAGGTGAGCAAATGGTGAGCGCAGTGAGCATTACCCTGAGCTGAAGTAGGTCCAAGGACCGTTCGGCTATACTTGCTGCAACTAAAACTGATCATGACTTCCGTTTTCTTCTTACGCGTGCCAGGAGCCCGTTATTAAACTCACTAAAACCACCATTTATATTAAAATTATAACTTTAAATATAAAAGAACTTCTGCATTTTTCTAATAGAAGAAGATACTTTTAAATTAACGTTATGGTACGCTGTTCAATGTGGTGTTGGGGGTGATGCATGCGACCGGGGTTAACCCCAACTGTTTGCACTTACAGCTATCTTCAACCTTCCATTTCAACACCTTCTATACATCGTACAGGGATACAATCTGGATTTTTAAACATTGATTTGAACTCTATCAGATTGTCACATTTTCCTTTGTTTTAGCCCAAGTTTATTAACGGATCGTACCCCCTGTCTCCAAAGTGGGGCGGAGCTTTTGGTGCACTTTTCAACGGATTGTACTACAATCCGTCGGATAATAATACCTAGGGTTCGATGTTGTTTTTTCACGATATATATTCTCTCTTATTAATGCCAGTGTTATCTGCTACCCCGTTCAGGCGCGGGTAACACCATCCCTGCTCAAGATCAACCTAACTCCCAACTAAACGATCGTCCTTTGTCTATGAGAGAATTTGACAGAACCTGAAAAGAATAAGCTGTGGCTAACGTGCAATGACTTCAGTCCGGGAAGGTGGTACGCGGCTGATTTGCTCAAGTATACCATTGTTCATCTGCTTAAGACATATGACTTCATGCTACTTGATCCAGAGCAGGCTTGAGAGCCGATGGTTTGGACGACAGCTATAGTTCCTTCGTTTGGTGCCAAGATATCGCTTCGACTGAGGTGATGGGAGTCACAGGACTTAGACAAAACCGCATGTAGAGTTTTGCTACCTCTCCCTGTACAGTCCGACCAACAACCGCAGAACCTTCAATTTTGTGTAGACTAGATATCTGCCTCACCTGTCATTCATCCTACTGAAGCGAAACATAATATTTTTATATCGCAACTCTAAACCTAATTCTCGGTATCCATTCCTTCGAAGACTCTGGTCTGATATGGCCAGGGCCTGGTTCTTTTGTCCTATTGGTCACACCGAAATCTGTCAACCGAATGCCGCCGACGTTGCCACTGCAATCCTTGACTAAAAGCTCCCTGCCTCATTCCGAGGATACGAGGACTCCTGGCTCAAGCTGGTTCGCCATCAAATGTCGTCAACCTGGTTCGTCCCGCTAAGCTGCAGTCGCATGTACGGCACAGCAATGCACGCAAGTTGCATTCTCCCCTAAATGTACAAAATTAGCGAGGCCCCCCCGCTTCGTCAGGCCGGGCGAGACGGTATACCCAGCCAACGTTCCAAACTTTGTTCTCAAGACAGCGGCATCCGATGCAGTTTCATTATGACCACGAGATGCTCTTCTTCCCACGAGGGCCAAAGCTCAAGTCCGCTTGAATTCTTCAGCAATATACTCCTTGAAGATAGCCCTGAATATATTTGGACGGAACTGGAAGCTAAACTATCTGGCTTATTCATCACGCCCAACAGCAATTGTAGACTGGAGATAGTCGAAATAGTCCGTCCCTCGCACTGCTCTCATACGCCGCCGTCTACGACAAGTAAATCCCGCACATCTAGCGGCGAAGAAAACGTGCAAGAGTGGGCGGCATCTACAACAGACGAGCTCAATGCAGCCTTGGCGGTATGCGACTCCCTTCCACCTTGGTATTAGGCTTCCATTGAACTTAGTAATAACAAACTTACAGAAGACGCTACCGCTAGGCTCCTCCAGGGTAGTGTAGGTGATCATCCTACGCACATAACTATATGTTTAACAGCTGATAAGTTACTATGAAGGTTTTTACATCGCTTGAACTCATGGAGCCGGATAGATGTCACGCTTGAGATGTTTCAACGGATATACGTCTCACAACAACTTACTCCTTAGTTTCTAAATTTTGTTTCGGGGTTAGGAAGAAAGCTTTCGTCCTCGGATAAAGACTTCATGGTATGCTATAACTACTTTTCGCCGTCAAGACCCGGCAGAGCGTCGCGGAATAAACGTAGCAAGGCCGTGGAAGAAAATCCGGTATTTAATATATATCTCCGTCTTGGTTTCCATATAAAGAGACTAAAAGGTGATTCCAGACCTTTGCTATAACGTTCGTTATTTCGAACGCTATAGGCGTAACCTCGAGGATCTATAGTCTTATCGCCAGTCCGCCATTTAGCAAAAGTACTTCTTTAGAACTGGGCAATCGTGCTGGGTCATTATACAGCCTCCAGTACTGTTCAAATCAAGCCTAAAAAGCATTAACCCGACCTATATATTATATCCCATGAGCCTACATATCCGGTACCTCACTGATTCTACCCTATCTTGGAGGGGATATTTTAACTACATTGCCGATAAATTACGAACTTTCGTAAGTCTAATATTGTCCTGGTTCAGAGATTTCAGCGCATTTATGCATTATAGAGACAGTTCTAACTCAAGTATGCAATTTATCGCGATTGACAGGACAGCAATATAGCGATCTACAAGCCGTATAGCGAGTTTGGGCTTAGTTTCTTATCTAAGTAGTAAGTTTACCAATTACAACAGAAGCTGCACCACTCCCGCTCGATCCTGAACAACACACTAAGCACCGTATCTACTATAAATATACACGCAGAAGACTTTTCCCAAGCTTACAATCTCTCTATATCTACCCAAAATGTCTTTAAGCTGGAGCTTCGAAACCTCACTGGGGAACTTAAGAACTATCAGGAAACGATACGGAAACTGCTGAGGCTTGCGGATAATATTAGATTGATGGTAAGGCTTATCCGTTCGGATGTAGCACGCACATTATCGTTAACCATAATCTTATTTAAGTATAATAACATCTTGAGGTTTCACGGACAAGAGCTCTTCCACCACAACGGCATGGAGCTGACGCGAATTTCCCACAACCAATTAGTCGAAACTAAGCTTATAGTCTCACTTACTGATAAAACACGTCAAGATTTACGCACAATGCGTATAGCGACAGTTATTGCCATGTTATACTTGCCTGTAAACCAAGTCATGGTGTGTTCTCTCCATCTTGTTTTGGTTATTAGATGTCTGAAATAACGCGATGCTAATCCGGCTAATTCTATTCTTTCTTCAGTACCACCTTAGTGTGGTTTAATAATAACAGTGAGACAGCAACAAGCAGTGGCCAGGGCTTTGTATTGCGGATACATCGAGAGATTTGGATTGCTATTTTATCAATTGCTACACTCGCTTCTTGTACAATCTTAGCCTCTTCGTGGTGGGAACGAAGAGAGACAAGGCGCTGTCCCGAGAGGATTTGTTAAATAGACGATTGACGCCACAAACAGATTTCCTCCAGCTATGCTGTAAGCTCATGTTTGCTTAACCCATGCTCGCCAGCGTAGAATGATGATCAGTCCCAGGCTTATGTAATGATGGGGATTTCAACATTTGTATTGGTTGCTAGTGTAATGGGGGATGTTGTTTGGAAGTCGGCCATGAACCGTAACTACTATTGTTGTCCACAACCAAATCGGCTTCTCTGCCAATCGACTTTACGTCTCCCGCACGCTTTAACTAATAAGGTAGGTACCGAGTGATTTCCAATGTCTCCATCTTGCTATCATCCACATCAACGAATACCACCCGAAGTCTATCCTCGAGCCAGGGCATGAGAGGTAACTTTGTGGCCCTGTTGCAATGCAGGGGGCAACCTCCCCATGGTGAGTAGCCGGGGTCAGTAGTCTGCTCTTACAAATACTTCAAGCTCTTGGAAGAGGCGCGATAGTTGCTTCTCGTCCGGAAGACTGTATATGCTCTTCCTGAACATTTGGCTGACAGGATCGTTGAATACACAATACTGGTTCGGAAACGACGTCCCAGGCCCTAGAATACCGCAGAGCCCTTCATCTAGCTTGCTCTTGCCGGACACAAAAAATCCAGAAATCCGCAGATTGCCTGGAAAGGATGCAGCACAGGCTGAAAGACCGGATTTCTCATTCTTTGGAAAAGAGCCGCATGAATCACGTCTTACATCTC
Source organism: Podospora pseudoanserina (assembly GCF_035222485.1). Taxonomy (NCBI): domain Eukaryota; kingdom Fungi; phylum Ascomycota; class Sordariomycetes; order Sordariales; family Podosporaceae; genus Podospora; species Podospora pseudoanserina. Next base: position 2,397,537 of record NC_085925.1, read on the forward strand.
CCTCCAAACATTGTTCATCCCGGTTCACCGAAACTTTGGATAGTTTCTAACTTGATCAGGCATGTAAGATTGCATTTTTACGCTAGTTCATACTTGCCTTACGGAGCCGCCAGCCATCGAATGCTACCTTTTGAGTGGGTCTGTTTGATTCCTAGAGCTATGTTTGGAGCAGAGCCATTTTTGAGCAGAGCTAGTTAGCTTAACAATATAAAAAGGAACTTCTGCCCCCTGCAGAGCCAAAAACAGCTTCCACATAATTACAACGCAAACCATTAAGGCAAAGACAACGCTAGATTATAATATAAAATCTCAGCCTCTGTTAAAGCTAGAAACAGCTTCTTTTATTTTGTTTATATAGGCAGCGATGGTCTGCATTTGTTAGAGCCAGAAATAACTTTTACGTTTTGACTTAGGTAATAAGTATGGGGAATCGCTGCCTCTATTAAAGCTGTAAATAGCTTCTAATAGTAATATTGTGACGAACCCCGATCCAGAACCTCTGAGAGGGATACTCAGTTGAAGGTGCTTCTTGACAATTGATTCAGTGCAGCTAAACAGTACACAACAATGGCTTGTCTCAATCACAATCGTCTGATACCAACGAATGTGACTTGTATTGCATACTGCGGAACTGTCTATGAGCTATCTAGTTCCTCCGTATCTATAGACCTAATGCCAAGATCTGGATCATTCTGTTTCCACGAGGATCATGACTTACTCTCGAGGATCATGACTGATTCCTGGGAATCACTCATGATCCCTTCATGTCCTGAATGATCACCTCCTATTGGTCTATTCTCCTCTCTTCTGATTTTCCACCGAGTCTCCACTTCCCAATTGGTTGTTCCTTTCGAGTGTCCACATTATATTCACGACACTATTCCCTCTATATAATTTTCTATGCTCCTGTCTTTTCCCTGGTAAAAAACCTCTTAAGAGCCTTTTTTCTCAGTATTATAGAAGGCATAGTAGAGAGCTAGTGTAATAAAAATATAAGGCCGATAACGATCAACTAACGACATCTCCCAGATCTGGGAGGATCTGCAAGGTCTACAGCGACTGGGGATCTTGGTTCGAGATATTCACCTGCGCAACTATGTCGCCGGAAATCTTGTCGACTTTGGCAGGGCCTGGACCATGTTTCATCCATGCCTTGATCAGATTCACCCGTACTACTTGAAGAGGGAGCGGGAAGGATATCTCTTTGCGTTTCAGGAGCTGTTGATTGACTACTGGTACAACGAGGAAGTGACCACGGAGCTAGAGTGGCCGAAGGGACCTCGCTCGTGATCTCATGACCGAATCAGCCCTACACTGTGCCTATTGAGCTTGGCTGCTTTGTGATGACCTTGGCACTCCATATTTTGCCCTGCGGTTGGTGGCAGGACGGGGAGAAACGTGCCTGGTAGGTTATTAGCGCCACAACGTCAAGTTCCCCGTTGCCAAGGCCTCATTTCTTCTCTTTCATAGTCGCACTGTACATCTTGCCGAGAGACCCCTGTCATCACAAAGCTGAGCTCAGGTCTTGTATGCACCGGACTGGCCCTGCTGTCTTCGTTACGGTCTCTTCTCTTTTTCACAGACCATTTCGACTGCCGTATCCTCGCGATGACCAGTGCCCTTCAGCCAACATTGGCCAGTGAGTGGACAGGGTGGACTGGCACAGAGTTACAGGCCTATGCAACAACATACTTACCATATGGCTGTGATCCGGAGGACACTGCCGAACTAACATCATGCTACACAACATTTATTGCGGACCGCCCTTACAAGGTGAAGCATACCAACATACCCTCCGGCGTTTCGCCGAGGTCGACCACAATGGTAACCAACCGTGACTGGGACGTTGAAATGGTAATCATTATCCTGCCCGCCGACTCTATTCCCCGTTCAGAGCTCGAAAGCTGGTCCCGGTTCCATATTATGTCGACCCGGACCGAATCGACAACCGACAATTGGATAATTCACCACACTCTCACCGCCCCCGCCAGCTGCCCGACCTCATTTGAGTATACTACATCTACTCCGCTCGGTGACTGGGGCGACTACCTCCCGTCCGAGTTCCTCACCGAATATCTGCTCCCCAAAGCCACCATCCTTCCAGTCAAGTCGCACACAAGTACTTACCACGAATCCCTCACGATAACAAAAATGACCAGGACTATCCACGTCAAGGCAGCAGATCTACCCCCAACCCGCTACGGTGGGCCCCCTTTGAACGGAAACTACCCGTTCTACAGGTTGGATCTCGACATGCTCAACACATCCTACGTCCAACACTGCTATCTCCCTGGCGAGCCGCGACCGCCGACCCAAGCCGAGCTCTGCCCTTACACCTACGCGGGGAAATGCAGCAGGCTCGAGCCGTGGATGATTATGGTCGCGGCTGTCATTCCGTCTATCATTCTTCTTGGATTTGTCGAAAACTTCTTCTGGTTCAGGCGGCTGATGCTGGGCAAGACGTGTCTCCGGATGGGAACCGTGTGCTGGGCTTCGATCTTCATTTTCGTGGTCGGTTTCACGATAATAGAGAAAAGGAGGAGCCCTGAAGACCGGGCCGAGTTCACGCAGCAGTGGAAGACGATGCAGCTGAAAACGAAGATCAAGTTGTGGTGTCAGTTTGGATTTAGGCATCGGTATCCGGTGGCTTGGTTGGGGGAGAGGAAGGCGGTTCGTCACGAGGAGAGGATTGAGGTGCGGAGGGGCGGTGGTACTGGCGGCGGTGATGGAGGTCCTGCGGGAGGTCAGAGGGAGGAGGACGATACGCCTCTGCCGGCTTACCCCGGTCCTCCTTCTTCGGTGACTAGTGGGACTACTGCTGCTTCTTCGGGGCCGGTGTTGGTAATCCCAATGCAGTCCTCGCCTCAACGGGGTCCGGGGCAGCCGTCGTTGGGCCGACGTTGCCACCTGTTCAGCCTCAGTCACCTTCGTCTCCTCAGCAACCTGACGCGAGTCTGGGGTCAGCAGGTGATGGGTTCCGAGTTGTTTAAAGGACCGAAGGTTCATTGGTACATCCACGTCTAATGTTTATTGTTTTCTTCGAGAAATGTTTAGTCTCGGTGCCTAGGTATGTTAGATACTTAAAGACGTTAATCACAATGATAGTTACGTATAATTTCTTGTTTGCCGTCAATAAACTCCAAAATAAATTCCAGAAAAAGAACTGGATGGGAAGTCGAACCCACCATCAAGCGAAGGGTCAGGCGGGTCTACACACACAACTCTTGACTGGCCAGGTCGGGTTGCTCGCGGCTCTCTGACCACTGCGCTATACACAAGCTGCAGTGTTAGATACTTTGCTGGTGTGATGAGCCAAAAGGTGGTATATATTTCGCCGTCTTGTCTCTGTTGCTCACCTACCACCACCACCACCTGCACAAAACCGTCACTGCCACTGCCGCGATGCCCAGCTTGCTCCCTGCACTCATTCCAGGTGATGCTGCCGCTGAAACCTCCTCTCCTCCACCCGCCGACTTGATCGCCCTACTCAGCGGCTTAAACCAACACTCGGCCACCTTCTCATTCCCGGCATTGTTAGGATGCACCCCATCGCTGGTCATACTATCCGTGTCGAACCCCGTCCAACAATCCACCACCTCGATCACACTCTCCGTTGTATTCATCCCCTTAGCCCACTCTGGAATCGCTTCATTCAACCTGACCACTCTTTCCCCACACTCTTCACAAAACACCGAGTCCAACGGAATGATCTGAGCAACAATAATCCTCATGACCTTCTTACTCTCCCTCATCCAATCGACCATCGTCCCAAACGCCTGCAAGATCTCCGCCGTCGGCTTGTTGTTCAACACGTCGTTAGTTCCCAAGTGCATCATCACCACATCAGGCTTGGAACTCTCCAGCCACGGAACAAGTTTCCCTTCCGAGACGATTTCCGTGGCCTGTATCATAACGTGTCCTTCGTTTGCCCCGTCATATTCGAAATCGCACTGTTGACCAGACCGGGAGCCGACGAACTTGGTGTTGGTGATGGAGGCTTGCTGGAGGCTGCGCCAGAGGAGGGCTTGCCAGCAGCTTTCAGGGCCGCCGGTGATGGAGTCGCCTAGGGGTAATATCCTCACTGTCGACTGGGACCATACTGGGAGAATTGAAGCGCTGAGAATGACGATGAGAGGGTACGAGCTGCTATGTGACGGGGAGAGTCGCATCTTGACAGCCGAGGCGGGAGACAGTCAGGAGGCCCCGAGGACACTGACCAATGTTCTTTCTGATGAGAGAAGACGGCATTTTAAGAGACCGAGGCTGACGTGGTATGATCCTCCGTATGTGTGATCCTTGGCGGCCCCTTTTCTCCTCTTACCTAATGACCCCAGGACTTCCAGCTGCGGATTGGCAAAAGGGGAAAACAAAGCGCTTATTTCCAGCCTGGGTCTAGAACCAGTTGCCAACCCTGGCACTAACCCATGCTCCGCCTCATTCAGGTACCCGTGTGTGGGATTTTACACAAGGCCCGCGCATTTACGACGGCGCAGCGGCCCGTTAGCGACATCGATAATTCTGGGAATAACTTCAACAAATCTTTGAATGAATAAACATTTTTTTCTTCAACAGAACCTACAACATCTCAAGCTTTGGTAGCTTGTCTCGTCACAGGCCGACAGATGGGTAGCTCATTATACTCCAGTCGACTCCCACGTCCTGGAGGTTCATAGATATAACCGAATTCAATTGGCCACTTGAAGACGAGCGATGGGCATAACCTCACGAGTTGGATTTTATTTTTTCACCCAAACTGCCATCTCTACCCCATATGTATGTGTTCGAATGCTCTTCTGACGGCGCCAGAAAATTCAAAAGCACCTATGCCATCCCTGATGATGTTACATCAGCCGCCATGTCAAACTCCATCACATGGCAATCCGACTCAACCCCTTTCTCCGTGTCACTGTCCAGACAGCCGTGCAACATCTGAGTCCCGTCGCAATGGCATTGAACGTAATTCTTAGGAAGAGGTTAGCCCAACTTTTGCTTTCTCCTGCCCACGGCAGCAAAGCCCAAGTGTGCTAGAAAATGCTCACCCTAGAGACCCCGAACACGTCCACGTTTCCCTCAAACTCAAGCTCATATCATCGAAGTCAAATTGAAACTCAACCCCAGGGTCGCTGCATTGGGACCACTGCAGCTTTGCTAGGTCAACGTCCTGCGCCAGACACTCCACCGTTCTGTTCGTCGCCGAGGAGTAAGACGTGAACCCAAACGTGCCCTTCGAACCCCCGTTGTCCCAGTCGTTTACCTTTAGTACCAGATCATCGATTTCCAGTAGGAAGGGTATTGGGAGGCTGCGGTGGAGGTGGATGCGTGACTGAAGGTCCCTTCAAAGAGTTCGTACCTCTTTATACCCGATCACCCAGTACCGAGGTGACTAACTTCCTTCAACAGCTACATGGCCAACATCGGTCCCGGCGCCCCAGTGACGAACAACGTCCCCAAGAACCCCCTCCCCAGCGACGGCGGGTACAACCCCCGCTGCATGCGTCGCGACATCAGCGTCGACGCCGCCCTCGGCGCCACCGCGGACCGCTCGTACAATCTCATCATGAGTCCAAGGACACCAACACCTTCTACAACACCTTGTTGACGCCACCCCGGAATGCGAGTGACCCGTACAATTTTGGGATCCATACAGCTGGCCATTACATTTCTGGAGGAGACCCCGGGGGAGATGCGATGGTCTCGCCTAATGATCCGATTTTCTATTTCCATCATGCGATGCTGGATAGGCTTTGGTGGGTCTGGCAGATGCAGGATCCGGATAAGCGGGTCAATGCCCAGGTGACGCTTGGTGAGAGGGATGCGGCGACGAGGAAGCTTGATTCGAAGTGGCTTATTGCTGATGTTATCTCCGTTCTTGAAGCGCATGATGGGCTTGGGCGTGCGGGAGGGGCGTTTTATCATGTGTATGTATAAGTCTTCGAAATAGGTTGTCGCAGTGTGGTCAGCCTTCCTTCGATGAATTCGATGTTTTCATATACCACAGTGAGAGGGATGAATGACCCTTGTCTGGTCCAGAGCTCACACAATGACGAGGTCCTCTAGTCGTCTCGGAACCGCTGCTTTTGCCTTTATGTCATTGATATGCTCCCTAAAGGCCTCTGACCCTGTGATCCCACGGAAAAAGGAGGCTGCTACAAGCGTCACGACATTCCGCTCCTCGGAAGCCTTCTTTCTGCAAACAAATGGCATGTCTAGCTCTTCCAACACCCACAGGGTATCACCTATTCTCCGCATTCGCTGGTACGAGTCCGACGAGACCGGTGTCGGTGACAGCAAGTTTTTTGCCGTCACACTTGGAGAAGATTATATCGAGCTGTTGATGATCGAGTGATCAAAAATTGGCCGAGGAAAGTAGGGATTAGAAAGGCTCACTTCCATAGCCGTCACCTTTGGCCAGCGTTCTGTACCAGCGTCGAAGAAGATCATACCAGTGCTTGACCGGATCGATGCGGTGTCCACCTGTCGCTGATGCCGCCTTCGCTCTTCATCCGAAGCCAAGGGTTGATTTGAGTTGCAAGGAAATCCCTCCAGTTATGGAACTTTGAGCATGTATGATATCGGTAGTAGCGCCCAAGACCACAGAGTTTGTCCCATTCAGAGTGGGAAGAAATCATCGGCGATGTCGGTGAAGATCTTGGGGGCTGAGCGAGAATGGTCCACCTTGATCTCTGGTGACATGGTCCAAGCCTCTGCTTCTGGATTGCGTTCGGCTTCCGAATATTATTTCATACTTTTCGGGTATTGCTGAACAGCATTATCATTCTCGGCATTTGCAAGTGAGAGGATGGCGGTCTCACTTCGCGGCTGTTCTCACAGCTCTCGTCGAGATAAACGATGACTCTGGAAGCTGTCTGGTAAATACATGTCATGAGATTGAGCTGATGATTTCGCTCAGACACAACCGACTGGTTGATACAGATCGAGCGACCCACGGAATCCGGTCAGCTTCACGGCTCCGGAGGCGCTTGAGAGCTGCATGACGGTTGGCCGTGATGCATATTTCGGTGACTGGTTTGGTGCTTGACTTGTCTTCGTCAGAGAGCACCTCAATCGTAGAGGTCAATGTTTTGATCCCCCCAGGTGTAGAAGAGCGCTTCGTGGGAAGGAGGAGTTCGATTCGAGAATTTAACAGCCGTATTCTGACTGGCTCCTCTGGATGACCTGGAAGCAGATTCAAGAGGCGAATTGAATCATCGAAATCCAGCGGGAGGCCTAAATAAACCTGATAAGGGGTGTTTTTCATTTTATCGTCATGGATAAGCTTTTTTCAAGAGCAGTGAATCGGGAAAAGGCGGGCACTCTGGTCCAAAAGGCAGGTTGGGCACCAAACAGCCGGGGCAGAGGTGTGAAAGCCTGGGTGAAAGTGGGACTCCAGGCACCCAAACAACCCCGTGGTATGCACTAGAAGGGGGTGTTTGGCCCTGCGCCAACGCAGCGACCTTACCAACCACAATCTATCAAGCAGTGCAAACGTCGCATGCTCCATCCTGGCGATCAACCTTATACCCTTGGTAGTCCGGATCTTGCCCATGTCGTCCTGTCACGATGCTTTCTGACAGCATGCAAGAGACAGTTTGGAGCGAACAACAACCTGACGTCGGACCTATTCCCGGATGATATCCAGATTAGGGTTGCGAGTTAGAAGACTACGCCCCTCTGTTGGAGGCTTGAGAGACGTGTTAGGAATACGGAACTCCGTAAGGTTTGTTGCGAGGTCTCACCGATTGTGAAGGATAAATGAATCTCTAGGCTGTAGAATTCATTTCTTCTTTCTTCATTTTTATCTAACAATTCAATTTACTATTCAGGCCTACACCTGTGTCCAGCCGTAGTAGGCCCAGGTCAGGACCCCATAGCCGTCAAAACAATTTGCTTCACTTGCTCCCCTGAGCGTCGTCACCGCCACGAAGAGCTGGGAGCGACGAAACCGTCAGACCCATCCTCACAGGTGAATATATCGGAGCAATGAAGTCGCGACCGCCAGTGAATTGGACGGAGCAACCTGACGGGAAGGGAGGGCATAAAGCTTTTGCCTGCGATCTCTGCCATGCACCTTACCACTTTTCACCAAACATGCCATCCGCACACTGCCTTTACCATAATTCTCTTGCCAACTTGATCACTTACCTATTCATTCTCCTCTTCGACACAGATCTCCACTAGCTTCCTGGCAGAGCCCATTTTATATACACATTTTCTGCAACAGTACCGATCATGGGGTCAGCCGCTTCCTACGTCTGATCAGACGGGAAACGGAGCAGGGGAACAATGGCAACTTTCCCTACCGCGCCCTGGCTCATGATGTCCGGTTAGTCGTTATCCATTTGTACCTCTTGATGGTTTGTGCGAAAGATGTCGGCCTGCTAACCGATATTCTCGCCATTCAGATCCCTCGACGTCTGCGTTCAACACCCCGAGATCGCAAAGGTTGCCTACTGGGAGTTGGACCCGTCAAAGCCAGTCAGTCTATGCGACAAGATCATTCGGCTCATCACCGCCCTCCCTCAAGTTCGCAGTCTGAGCTTGGACTTGCGCGATTTGGACAATGCTCAAGTTGGCCATATGGTCACGCTGCTTCATAAATCCACCAATATCCTTCCCCGTGTTCGACAACTCAAATTCATCTCGGCTGAGGACGCTTATGGAGTGAGCGACAGCGCGTTCAACCCGAGCCTTTGTGGGCGCCTCACGTCCGCTTTCTGCACCGCGATGGGTACCAAAGCCGACGAGCTTACCTTCATTCGAGGCTCCGGTGCTGCCAACAATCAAGCCTTGCTCGACACGATGACAGCCTTTGCCGATATTCAACCAGGCAGCAGTCCCCACCGCCAGCTGAGACGCCTATTGATCGCCGGCTTGGGGTCCGCAAGCGGTCTCAATATCCTCCCAGCTCGCGAGATTTTGGAGACGGTCGTCGCGCCACACAGCGAGACTATTGAGACCATCTTTATCGCTGATGACGTGGACTTTGCACCTCCCGGTGGCCACCAGGACTTCAATACCAACCAGAAGGCAATTGACCACTTGGTCAACGCCCTGGCTGGGATGCCTGCCCTTCGCCGAGTCGCGTTCCCAATGGTGGGATTTCGTGTTGAGGGTATTGAGCGCCAGGACGATAAGAATCTCGAGAAGCTGGCTCTAGGTACGGCCATGAGGGCGATTGCGGGTGGTGTGTGATGGAGCAGCTTCCTCATTTGGAGCACGCGGCCTTCTGGTCTTTGTGGCAGAATTGCGGTGTGCATTCGAGACGTATCGATGGGGACATTTATAGCAGATGCTACGGTGTCCCTGATGACTGGGTGAAGCCTCTGCATGGACGGAGGGAGAAGTGGCCCATGGGGCTGTGGGGGTATCGGTGGTAGATCCGGGTGTTGCGTTGGGACCAGGTATCACAGGGCTGAGAGAGGAGATGTCTGTGCCATTGGCTGGAGGAAGCACCGATGGCATCGTGAGTCTCGGAGCCTTAGAGCCTGGAAATGCGAAGAAAGTGCTTTTCACCGAGTGGGAGATACACGTGGGCCAGTACTCCCGGCTGAAAGAGGACGTCTACATGATGGCTTGGGGGCATATGATTCTGATTCATGAGGTTGGGCATACCAAAAAGAGCTTTGATTCATGGGATAGTATGCAAACGTAAATATAAAGAATTAAAATGAAAAATACAATGATAAAATAAAAAAAGAAAAAAGAAAATTAAAAGAATAAGATATAAAATAAAGGAATAAAAATTAAATAAACTAAAGGCTATTTGCACAGATTCTTGATCAAGTCATTGGAACGTGGCCATCGTGAGCGATTCAAGGTTAGGCTTCTTGAATGCAAAAACTGCGACAAAGGACATGATATTCTTGGACTGATGATGCACCAGGGCTGGGACCGACAACATGAGGAACTGGAATCGACGGGACATCGTTCATATTGACATTGCCAAACCTAAACAAACTCAGATAATGCCCTCGACTCTTGTACAAATCCCTTGTACTCTACGCCGGGAGAGCATTGATAGCCCTCACATGGTCAGTAACCAAGCAAGTAGCCAACGAAGAACCATAATAAATCGTGAACCCATCATTATGTGTCTGCCCAGTACTCAACTGATCGCCCCATTGCCTATTATTCATCACAATTAGTACATATATCATCACTTCTCAACCAGGAAAAAAGAAACCACCTACCAAAACAAATCACCACTCATCCCATCCCTGCTCAGCTCCCTCGACGCCTGCTGCCAGCCCTTCTGCACATTACACCTATCACTCTCAAACCCATACTCCTCCAACAAACACGGCTTCCCCGCCGCCCTGCAAGCCGCCGCATGATCCTTAATCCACCCTGGCCCAAAGCTCGTCGGCACCCCCCAATGACCAGGATACATATGAAACGTCCCAAAGTCCAGATTCTTAATCTGCAGATTCTTGACGAAGTCGGTCCCCTCCCCATACTGATACGGATACGTCGTCTGCCCCGGCAACCCGAACCCCTCATCCCCAAGGGTGATCAAATGATCCTTATCCAAGCTCCGAATATAATCTGAAATCTGCGTCGCCCAGTTGAAAATAACATTCGTGTTGCACCCCTTGCACCTGGGCTCGTTGGCAAGTTCCCAGGCAAAGATTGCGGGGCTGTTGACATATCGCGAGACGACAGTCTGGATGTAACGCTTGTACTGCTCCTGAGCGCGGGCGTTGGTGTACCAGGATTCTTTTGTGCCTCCAAAGGCGTTGACGTAGGCTTTCATGCCGCCAAAGTCATCCCAGTAGTTGACCAGCGCGATGATGAGCTTGATGCCGCGGGTTTCGGCTGATCTGACGAGGTAGTCGAGGCGTTGGAGGCCGTTGGGGCCGGTGTTGATTTGGGAGCCTGAGGAGGCGAGGCGTTGGAACCAGACGGTGTTACCGGATGGTTGGTTGTTCACGTCGTTGAAGCCCCAGACGCGGAGGATTTTGAGGCCCGAGGAGGCGATGTGGTCCACTGGGGAGTGTTAGGAACGGTAGAGGAGAGGATGGTGGAAGGGACGAACAGGTTGTGTCGACATCTCTGTTGTTGGTCAGGAAGCCAATCCAGTAGGAGTTTGTTCCTGCAAAGTAGCCGGTTTTGCCGTCTATCACGAAGCGGGTGCCGCTGACTCTGGCTGAGGCGGCTGCTCCTCCACCTTGTGCTTGGGGGAGGGCGTTGACTAGAGAAAGAAGGCCGAGGCCGAAGGCGAAAAGTCCCTTCATCTTGGTGGTGATCGGTTCCTCGTCGTGTTCTTGTCAAGATGACTTCCGACAGACAGCCATCAACCCGCCATCCGCCCCCATTAAATACTTCTCCAGACCTCTCATGTTCGCCGATGATGTTCAAGACCAAGAAGTTCGCTCTGGTCCCCTCCGAGGTGTGAGGCCGTCGATATGAGAAAGCTCACCAATGAAATATTAGCCGCCTCATGAGGGCGGGGCAGCGGGCTCCGGTTAGCCCGTATTGGAAAAAGGTAAACAATGAAGCTGGGAGGAATGGAAAGTGTGAAAAGGGGGTAATAGTGATGCCAGGTGATCTCAAGTATAGTTACATGCGCACCGCTCAGTCTCCCAGCCGTAGGTAATGTGAAGCTGACGAACACACATGTGAGGGGTCGAGCTTAGGTGAGGGGTTGAGGGGTCGAGGGGCTGGTGATGTCTCAGGTGAGAATTGCCCCGCAAATGTTGGAACCAACCCCAATTCTCCAACAGAAAAAGAGTCCCAATGATGGGCTTTTGTTTTGTCTCTCCAATGGGCTTAGCAGGTCATGGGACGTGGCGAAAGGGACGCGCTGAGGGACAATTGAGGGCGGCTCAGTCATGCTTGAAACAAGCAATTTTTAGGGGTGGTCTGTGTCGGGCTGAGCCGCCGAGGACGAGGACCCTGGAAAATAAGCGACCCAACCGAATATGGCCTAGAACTGCCCGCCATCTCCATTGCGCCTGATCACGAACTGAGAGCATATCTTTTCATTCTTTCCCTTTCCCCTCCCTTTCCAGGTTGTCGGTTGCTTCTGCTGTGCTACGAGCGCTGCTTCGCTGCTTGCTGCCATCTCACCATCCAATGCCTATCCGTGTCAAGTCGCGCCCGCAGGGTGTGCAGCGCACCGAGAGCCTGCGCACCCCTTCCCCGCGCCACAAGTTCGGCTTCGTCGCGGAGCTCCCCGACATCAGCGAGGAGGACAGCTTCCGAGATGTTGTCAAGAAGCTTTCCGTGTGAGTATTTTCTACGGCATCTCCCCAATTGGTCTTTTACTGATCATCTTGTCAGCTATATTGCCGACACCGTGGTTTTGCCCAGCACTTTCGAGCAGCTGAGGACCACTGCTGCCGGAGATGGCCTTCGTGCGCTCGTTGACCATCTCGGCCGAACATGCACTCACCCCGCCATTGTGAATGCCCTCCTCGCCCTGAAGTGGCACTATGGCACCAGCGTCGAGGATAAGGGCTTGATGGACGCCAGAGCCAACGCCTGCGAGATTGTCGCTTGGCGCTTTCTGACCCACCTGTCCGAGAGGGAGGCTGTCGATTATTGTCTCTATGAGATCCCAGACCCCAAAGATGTCGAGAGCCACAGCCCAACTGATGAAGAGGAGGGCGAGGTTGACGAGCACAGTGCGCTTCTGGCCCAGGCCTTACACAGCAGTGTCGGTTCATCCCGTAGGACACCCCATAGCGCAAGCACCAAGCGCAACCTCTTGCTCAGTTCCATCTCGCGCCTGACTATGAGCATGACGGGAGACGATGAAGGTGGCGAGGGAGAGGAGGAGGATCCAACCGCCAACTTCACCAACCTCAATGCCTTGGAGATTGCCGCTATTGCCGACGCCAAGCGATTCCTCAGCCAGGCTGTTGTCCAGAAGATCATCACCGGCATCTGGGAAGGCTCCATCATCTTCTGGAAAGACCTCAGCGTGCACTCGGAGAAGAAGCCTCAGTTCTACAACCCCAGCACGGCCGACCCATTCTCTCGTCTCAGAGTCCCCAAGTATCTCAAGTCTTTCGAAGTTTTATTTTTCCTCACCTTTTTGGGCCTCTACTATGGCGTTTTGGTCGAGCGGGATCCCACCCGCATCACGCCCCTGGAAATCTTCTTGTACATCTGGTTTGCCGCCTTTGCTTTGGACGAGCTGAGCGAGTGGATTGATGCCGGCTCCATTTTTTATGCTACCGACATATGGAACGTGTTTGACATGGCCATGATAGCAATCGGCGCCACCTTTGTCGGCTTGCGTATTGTTGGCTTGGAAACTCACAACGAGGAAATGGTGAACCTTTCCTTCAACGTCTTGGCGCTGGAAGCTCTCTTCATGGTTCCAAGGGTCTTTTCTATCCTGAGCTTGAGTCCATACTGGGGTGTAAGTCGATATCCTGAGCCGAACAGCTGATTGAAAGAGAAAGCGCTGACAGCCACACCAGACCTTGATTCCTTGCCTCAAAGAAATGGGCAAAGATTTCATCAAATTCATGGTCCTCGTCGTAGTCATCTACTGTGGCTTCCTAACCACCTTCTCCCTTCTCGGGCGCGAACACCTGTCGCTTCACGACATGGTCATGTCCCTGACCAAGATCTTCTTTGGTTCCAGCTTCGTCGGCTTCGACCTGATCCCCAAAATGGACACCCTGCTCGGCCCTCCCCTCATGATCATCTTCATCACCCTTAGTTCCATTCTGCTCACCGGCTCCCTGACGGGTATGCTCTCCAACAGCTTCTCCCGCGTCATCACCCATGCCCGAGAGGAATACCTCTACGTCTACAGCGTCTACGTCCTCGAAGCTTCGACTAGCAATCGGCTCACCCACTTTTATCCTCCGTTCAACCTCCTCGCCGTCCTCATCTTCCGCCCCCTTCGCCTCTTCCTCCCATCCGACAACAAGTTCCGTGCCGCGCGCATTCTCTTGCTCAAGGCAACTCACCTCCCCATCGTTGCCGTCATTGAATTCTACGAGTGGCTTACAATCGGCTCGTCAAAGGGGACGCAATACAGCGGTTTCCGCGGCCCCAGACAGGCCGTGATCGGGAGCCCTCATCCGGCTGCTGCGAAGAGGTTTGCGCAGGCTAGGCTGTCGAATAACAGCTTGCGGGCTGATAACAATAATCATCTGTCGCAGTTGAGACCGCCAGCGATTACGGCCATTTCCGAGGGCGCAATTGCCGGTCGGAGGGCGCAGCAGCAGGCGGTGGACGAGGCGGTGGAGGGGAGGGCGTTTGGGCAGCATGAGGGGGATGTGGAGGCGAGGATTGCGGATTTGACGGCTAAGATTGACAGGCTGACGGAGCTGGTGCTCACGTTGCAGACGCAGTCGAGCACGACGTTGGGGAATGTGGGTGTGGCTTAGTAGGCTGCGGACATGGACGTTGATGTTGGGTTGTGAAGGTATGTACGGAGGGATTTTGATTTCTCTTGCGTCAGGTCAGGATTGTTTTGTATGAGGGTTGACATTAGGGAGAGGACTTGGCCAGAGGTAGTTGTTTGCTTGCCGGTCGGTGGTTGTGCTTGTTTGGATACTGTTTAGCGTTGGATGTAATAATGCTGATGAGATACGAGGGTATGAATATGGATAATGAAATATGAAATATCTCGTCTGAACTTTCTTTGGGACACCAGGGTGAGGTGCGCTAAGGTTTCATTGTCGGAGCTATGGGTAAAAAGGCCTGGGTCAAGATGAAGTACGAAACAAAAGATTATGCTGTATAAATGCCATCTCGAAGAGCTCACCGGGCAGCGAAGAGGAAAACAAGGCGCAAGAGGGCTGATTAATAAGCAGAGATTGAAAGGCACCTGCTCTGCCGCCTGCCCGCCATCCAACCGTTTGACGCAAACAACACCGACTTTCCTCTGCCACCATCGGAACCATCAGAAACGACCACAATGGAGAGCGAAGCTCATGCTGTCTATAGGGGACAGCCCCTCGATCTGGATGACTCTTTTCGTCTTTTGCAACTCCTACCAGGCCATCTCGACGAGCCTGTCAGAATCCGCCTGTTCAGTGCTCAACTCAGTGCCGCTCCTTCCTACGAGGCCCTGTCTTACACATGGGGAGATCCAACTTTGACATCTGTGATCGAGGCACTCTCTGACAAGGGCGAGGATGAGCACAAGCCGGGTGTCGAATTCCGCAGCACGGCCAACTGCCATGCGGCCCTCAAGCGTCTTCGAAACCCCGATGCCAACCGAGTTCTTTGGGTCGATTCGGTCTGCATCAACCAGTCACATATCCCAGAGCGAAACCACCAGGTCAATCTCATGGCAGGTATCTACCGAGCAGCTTCCAGGGTTGTTGTTTACCTTGGCGAGAGCGATGAGAATAGTGTCGTGGTACTTTCATGGGTTCGAGAACTCGACCAACCATCCGATTTCGGCAACGGGAGCGGTGCTTTGCCACCTAGCAAAGAGGCGGTTGAAGGATTTTTCAGAAGGCCGTGGTTCCATCGCATTTGGGTTATCCAGGAGATTAGTCTTGCACAAAAGGCAGTTGTTGTTTGCGGGAAGGATGAGGTTGACTGGGGAAGCTTCACTGTTCTTTACCAACACAACGAGAATGCGACACGGGCAGGCCGGCTTGAGTTGCCATACCCCGTCACGTTTGCGAGCCGGTACAACAAGCCATACCGGGATGGCGCTATGACGTACGCCAGGAGGCTGGTGCGGATGCTTGGAAGATCACGGCATTGTGAGGCGACGGATCCGCGGGATAAGTTGTATGCCATCATCCCGCTGGTGAATATCCGAGATGGCTCAAGGACGGAGGAGTCGTGGGGAGACGTTCTGGGGATCAGTGTGGACTATTCATTGTCTGTTGATCGGGTGTTCACTGACACGGCCGTTGCGTTGCTCAACCAACAAGTTCCGCTTGACGACGTTCTTCGCCATCACGTACCGGGCCATGAGGCACGAGGTCTGTCTTCGTGGGTACCAGATTGGAGGATTCAGCGGGAGAATGGCTGGCGTCATGCAAATTATGAGCGGATATTTAAGGGGTTTCCCGGATTTCGAGGACACCCAGTTGAATTGATGTTTGATGGGGTCCCGGGAATCATTTTGGACAAGAATGGAACGCGACCAGCCGTGGTCGGATATACGGATTCCTCCACGGAAAGGTGCCCGATACGTGTGCACGCCATCAATGTTGGGAATATCATCAAGACTGGCCCTGTTTGCTCAGTTGCTGATGATTTCTTTCCTGTTTCAAACTGGAAGCAACTTGTTGAAGAGGCGCGGCGACAGGGATCAGTCGTGCCAAAATTGGAGAGACTCATGGAGATAATGATTGCTTTGAAGTTGGGGTATCCAAATTCTGTCCCGCGAGGTGTTCGGCTTATTGAGCGGTATAACGAGCAAATGGAAAAGGGGACGTGTCCGAGGAAGCCGTTAAGGCAGGTGATTGGTGAGACGGCATCTCGTAGTGGGGCGAGGGCTCGGCATGAGATGGATGCGATCTTGTCAGTTTGCGATGGGAAGAGGCTTGCGATTACTGATGGTGGGTTTGTTGCTGTTGTACCGGGGAACGCGGAGGTTGATGATGCTGTTTGGGTGTTGGATCGGGTCAGGATGCCGTTTGTTTGTAGGAGGACCGGGTCTGGGGAGGCAAATGTGGTGAGGCTTATTGGAGCTTCTTTCTTTTTTGGTATCATGGAGTTGGAAGCTATGAAAGAACATGTAAGTGACGTGCGGGCTAAGGCGGAGGTTATGAGGCGGGTGGAGGAGCTGGTTGTTGAATGATGATGGGACGTGATATCGTGAGTGCCCTCACCTTGGGGACCAATGATGCCGCTGATACATCTTTTTCCAGATGGTGCACATCCAACTACCTCCAGACTGTGTGTAGGAAATTTCCTCCTCGTGTCAAGACAGGAGACCCAACGGAGTTTGGAGATCAGGGATGTCCTGATTCCGATCTAGTGATAGTTACCCCTGCTCTTCAACACTGCCAAGAGCACTAGAAAGGCCCACGAGTGGGCTTTGATGCCCCCGGTGATTGGGTCACCAAGTGCCAGCGCCTTCCCCCTGGAATAGCGTGACATCGCTCGGGTCTGGCCGCCGTCTACCCTGTTCGTTCTCCTAACCTTGTTGATGGATGCCGAAATCCTTCCTCTTCTAAATTTTTCTTCCAGTAATGGTTCATCAACATCGACTCAGACATCGCCATGGCCGATACTCAAGTGGAAGCCGATAATGACTCGTGGAGCGTCAAGAAAAAGGAGCTGCTGACAGAGCAGCCTGGTCTTGAGGTCGTCCCGCAAGAGCTTCTCGAGAGCAAGGATCATTTGGCACAAGCTCGCCCACCAGAGACCGCAAAATACCCAGTCTCGCCAACGGTTTCGACTCACGATGCAAAATTCAAGATTGAGAGCGGCCCGAGGACCGGAGATTGCTCTCCTGAGCCCGTAAGCACCAACTTTCCCGAGGTGGCGGATCCGCGACAGGTTGAGGCGGCCAATCAAGCTAGGCACTCCTCACGACAGAGACGGAGGAGATTGATCATCATCGGAAGCGTTGTCCTGGTCGTAATTTGCGTCGGTGCTGTTCTGGGCGGGGTGTTGGGCAGCAGGGCCGCCAGTCAACGAGGGTCCATGGGAGAGAAGGCAGCTACAACAACGGGTCCTGCAAGTCCAAGCAGCGCGGACAAGACGGCTCTTGGGTACCAAGCTATTATGGATCGCAGCTCCCTAGCCGTGACAGCGAGAAGAAGGCGAGATGGAAGCACTGAGGGTTGGTTGTTCTACGAAGACCAGGGTGGTGAACCGCAAATGCTCCGATGGGATACGAAGCGAGGAGGCATGCTGAAGGCCACCAACGAGTTTACAATAAAGGAGCCAGCCTCGTACCTAACTTCAAGGGCTACAGGGATGGCTGCAACTACGATTCTCCAAGGTCCTGAGGACAATGTTTGTCAACCTTCCTTGTGTAACTTTTATGGCACGCCTGCACTTACACTGACCATATTCCACAGCCTAGGATCCTTCTGCTCGTCAGCAAGATATTCGATAGAGGATTTCAAGCCGATTCAGATCCCAATTTGCCAGGCAGAGGTTCGGTAGTGTTTGGTTATGAACTGGACCGGGACGGTAATCTCGGCAACACAAGCCGTATAGGGGATCATGCACTGATCGTCAACAAACAGGACAGTATGGAGGTCCGCTTATCGAGTGCGTCCACTGTGACAGCTTACTGGCCTTGGATTATTCACGGGTCTGGAGGATCTCCTGCATCTGGCCCGTCTCAGGTCGATAACCCGGTTGTGAAGGTGATAGAGGCGCGCAATCAGATGGGCGACAATTTTGCGCAAGGACCAGATTGGGCCTTCCGAAACTTGTCTATAGGGGGAAAGGTAAATACCAAGGTCTCAATCGTTCCTCTCAGTGCCGACTTCAAGAAGTCATCAGACCCAAACTATGACAAGGAACCGCGAAACGGGTACGGCATGTTTTACCACGATCCAGACGACCGTCTCAAGTTCGTGCACCGAAGTTGGGGCACTGAGAGATCGCCAGCATTTTATCTACCTCAGCGTAAGACTTTTCGTCATCTTTCTTTTCCCCTTCTCTTCCAAAGCTAAAGGAAACCCGAACCGCGACAGTTCCCGATAAGAGGCTCCCGACCGATGATCAACTAGGGAGATCAGCCATCTCGGCTTTTGCCGTGGCGAAGCGGCCGCCAGAAAAGATCTCGACAAGCACCCAGCAAGCCACTTTTACTCTAATGATTCCCACTGAGACCGTTAATCTAGAAGTGGTGGTATGGGCTGGGACGGTGGCGACCCCAGAACCAACGGCCCTCGTGGATGCCGAGCTGCCTCCGAACAGCGTGGATGTCGGCGTTGCCTACATCAACCAAAATCGACAGTTTGAGCTCCTGTTTATGTCGACCAATACCGGATACAGTAACTGGTACACAATTGATACAACGGAAGTCAACAAGCTGGCGCCACCAGATCTCTTTACTGATGTTGCCTGTCTCACCTTGGCAAGCGGCGCTGTTGCTGAAGATGGGGAGGAGTGGTTGCTGCCACGGGATCAGGATGAGGAGGGGACCATCGCTACGTGCTTTTACCAGAGCGGCTCCAAGGTGGTCAAGGTGAGGTGGATTGGGGAAATGTGGGACACCAAGTGGGATGTTGAGTGGTTACCTATTCCGACGGGGGATTCTGGGTGAGAAAGGGGCGTTGGTTGTACGCACATGGGCGGGCAAGGCAACATATTTGAGGGTTGGATACACGATGGAAAACATACTCGCTACGAATACGACATAATAGACACAAGGATTGAGCTAAGACTCTTCCGGCCATTCTTGGAACACTGGAGCTGACAGTGCGTTGGCTACTACTCTGAACATACACATCACACCACACACGTCCAAAACAGGTGAGTGCTCGCTATCGCCAAACAACTGCTAACCCAGCGCAGGCTTCCTTCTGTGATCAGCACCGTTATACCCTATTGCGGCATTGCTCGAAATACCTCATTTTGTGCCAACTGGCTTGTCTGCACTGCCGATGCCTGGTCGCGGCATCGGAATCTTTTGGCTGCGAGCACGGCCCCCATTGGGAAATCGTCAAATCATGTCCCCAACCGTTACACGACGTGCATACGGGCATCGTTCCTGATCGATCCCGCTTCCGTGTCATTGGGTGGCCCCCTGGTCGCAAGTGGACGGCTGAAGACGTGGACGCCTCGCTGTTGGAAGCGTATATGCACAGCGAGCTTGGCGACTGCTACGCTAGGTCGTGGTCTTGCTCGTCAGCATTTTCCTCATTGGGCCACTCGTTTTGTGAATGGGTATCATGACCACGGTTCAGATGGAAAGAGGCGGCATGGCAGCCATAACCGAATATACCCGAGCGGTCAAATCCACTACCGTGCCGCGAATTACAACTTGGTGGCTTTTTGGTGGTGGCACGACGGGTCGATATTGTGGATTTTTGGAGGACCATGGACCATGGTTGGGTGAACGGCAGGGCACACGAACTGCGTGATATCGGACGAGGGGCGGACGGGCATACGAGTGTGACTGTTGGGCCTTGGTGCTGTTGTTTGTGGTACAGAAATGTCTGGCGCCGTGGAGGATATAATGTCTCAGACGTCTCGATGCCTTTCACCTTTTCTTTGCGCTTCTAGCGACAGGTCACAGCAGCATCATCATCCAACATGACGGACAGCAACGACCCACCAACAACAGCAACCTACACCCAGTTCGCCTGCATCGGCGCAGGCTTCTCAGGCATCGGCCTCGGCGCCACCCTGAAGCTCAAACACAACATCACCGACATCCGCATCTTTGAACGAGAAGCTGAGCTGGGCGGCACCTGGCATCTAAACCAATATCCCGGTATATCTATCTTCCTTCCTTTCTTCTCCCCTTTGACCTGTGTTAACACCACCCCAGGAGCCGCCTGCGACATCCCCTCCTCCCTCTACACCTTCTCCTTCGCCCCTTGCCCCCAATGGACCTCCACCTCCCTCCCCACCGCCCCCCAAATCAAGTCTTACCTCGTCTCCATCGCGGAAAAATACTCCCTCCTCCCAGGCAGAATAACATTTTGCTCGTCGGTCCAACAATGCGAATGGCTTCCCAGCCCCATCTCCCGATGGCGACTGACGGTCCTCTCCCACAACGCCATCTCCCACCACGAATGCCAGTTTCTTTTTTCCGGAACTGGGATTTTGTTCCATCCGAAAACATCCTCTTTTTTCTCCCTCCCCGGTGCCGGGTCGTTTTCTGGGACGGTGATGCATTCTGCTAGGTGGGACCACAGTGTTGACCTCGGCAACAAAAAGGTGATGTTGTTTGGGAACGGGTGTTCCGCTTCGCAGATTGTACCGGCGTTGCTTGGGAGGAACAACAACGCTGAGGTTTGCTCTTCCGGACGTGACTATAATGTTGATAAGATAACGCAGTTTGTCCACTCGAGGCATTATGTCATTCCCTCCTTGGCAGAGCTTTTTCCTTTGGCGCTTCTGGAACGGCTGCCGCGCGGGCTTCAAAGGTTGTTGTGTATCTTGATTGGGGAGATGGATTTCATCGCGATGAGGGAGAACAAGGTTGGGAGGTGGATCAGACGGAAAAAAACGGAGGAGGTGAAAAGGTATATGAGGGAGACGGTGCCGGAGAGGTATAGCGATTTGGTGGTGCCGGAGGGGGTTGAGTTTGGGTACAAGAGACGGGTGTATGACCCGGGGTATTTGAGGGCGTTGCATGATGAACGGGTTGAGTTGGTTGGGGAGCGGGTTGTGGAGGTGGTACCTGAGGGAGTGAAGACGGAAGGGGGGAGGTTGGTGGAGGGGGATGTGATTGTGCTGGCGACGGGGTTTGAGACGAATAGGTTTTTGGAGGGGGTTGAGGTGGTTGGGAGGGGGGGGGAGAGGTTGGGGGACCATTGGGGGGAGGATGTGAGTGATGGGGATAGTCTGGATGGGAAGAAGGGGGTGAAGGGGGTGGGTGCTTATGAGACGGTGGCGGTGGGGGGGTTTCCGAATTTCTTTATGTTGGCTGGTGAGTTTTCTTGTCTCTGTTGGGTTTGGGGGGATATCTTACTGACATGCGATGAAAAGGACCAAACTCTGTCACGGGACACACCTCTGTTATCATCGCCATCGAGAACGCCATCACGCTCGCGATGAACGTTATCAAGCCTATTCTCTCCAAAGGGAGTAAAGTGAAAGAAGTGGAAGTAACACCCGAGGCGGAGAGGCAGTGGGTGAGCAATGTGCAGGACGAGTTGAACAACAAGACGATCTGGGGCGGTGGAGGTAACAAGACCGCGGCGGAGTCGTGGTATGTCAAGCTTGATGAGAAGACGGGCAAGAGGTGGAACGCGATGTTGTACCCGGGATATCAGCTCGGTGCCTGGTACCGGGCGAGGAAGCCTAGGAAGGAAGATTGGGTGTATCAGTAGTGCTGAAAGGCATGATGGACAAGTACCAGCATCTGCACAGTAATTTTCTTTTTTTCTACATTAACATCTACTTTGGCATGCCCTGCAGAGAAAAAGATACTCTTCAGCTTCGCAAAGCTGGCCAACCTTTTTGATCTCAAACACAATTCGCCATGCCATCTGATTCCTTGCTTCACCGCACCATATCGCACAAGATGTCCGCCAGTACTAAAACATTATATTGAATACCCGCTATCTTCGAAAAGGTAATCTATACCCTACTACTTCCTAGAGAAACCCTCACCAATGCCACCAAACTACCACATGTCCAGTCTGCCCACCAACCTTAGCGGTAGCCAACCAGAGTTAACAACCAAGCAATCACCAAACCACCCTCACCACCCTCACCAATCCTCACCTATCCTCACCACCAACGCCCCCAAATCCCCATCGGCCACGCCCCCCTTCCACTTCTCGGCCGAATCCAATCATCCCTCACCTCATGAAAACTCCACCCCAACCCCGCCTCCCCATCCCCCTCCCTCCAAGCCTCAACCCCCATCTCCTGGTACTGCGACCAAAACGCCACATGATCCAAGTTGGGCAACCTATCCATCACCGCCCCAACAACCCTCCTCATCTCCTTCTCCACCTCCTCCCTTGCAAAATTCTCATCCCCAGCCATATCCCTCACCCCCTCACACCGAAAATCCACCACCGGAAACGCCACCCTTTTCAGATTTGGCATTTGCTCCAACGCGCCAACAATATGGTCAACAGCCCCGTAGTGCTCCCTCCACTCCTCCCTCCCCCCTTCAGGCTCCCACTCGGCATCATCCCCGATAAAAATCTCCTCAATGCTCTCTCTGTGCGGAGCAACGATTTGCTCCAAAATCTCCCTCGCGCCAAACATATCAAACCCATGCATCGAATCGGTGGACGCAACGAGCAATTTCTTCATTTTTCTTTCGCCGTTGGTGAATGCCTCCGCGACTTCAAGCAACGCTTCATTGTTTTCTTGCTCTGTGCCACGGATGAATTCAAAGTCCGTTACGTGAGGCCCGAGGGAGCGGCAGACGGCTGCGATGACTCGGCCGCAGGTGATGGGGTCGAAGCTACGCCGTTGTTGCGCGGCGTTGTGGTCGTGTTCCCCAGTGGTGAACCTCACTTGGCGAGCCTGGGGGAGGATGGGGGTTGAGTTGATACCCAGGAGGGTGATGAGGTGGGCGACCTGTGGTTGTTGGAGTTCTCTGAGGTCCAGGTTGAGGTTCTGGACGTTTGGGAGGAGGGAGAGCAAGTCGAGGATCTTGTTGGCTAGTTCGGGGTGGTGGGGTTCTTCACGGTCGAGGGGATCGTGGTGTTGGAGGTAGAGGTTGAGGTTTCTGCGGGGATGGGGGGTGGTTAGTCGACGTTTCAGTACGAGGAGGAAGAGAGTGAGGACTGAAGGTCGACTGGCACCTTGACCGAATATCGCTACAACAAATGACGGCGTACCAGAGCACCGTTACACAACAATCGTGTGACATGGGATGAAAAACATACTTGACATCCTCCACAAACGGCCGACAAGGCAGCTCGCAGCGCTGGAACCTGTCCAGCTCGGCCTTCGCGCGGGCAACAATTCGGCCCAGCTCCTCCCCAAACCTCGCGTGCGAGTCCGTCTTGAGCACGAGGGACTGCCAGATGGCCGGTCTGAGCATGTACCCAACCTGTTTGCAAGCCGCACCAAACGCCATGGCCTCCGCTTGTGTCAAGTACTTGCCGATTTTGACAAACAACTCCATGGGCAGGGTGAGAACGGGGGTGGCATCATCGGTCTTGATGATGTAGTTAGGGTTGGCTTTTGGGCGGCGGTGGTGGTAACGCCACCGCTTGGTGTGTCTTCGCTTTCCCTTTGACATTCTTGTTAAGAGATAAAAAGACGTATATATATGTGTGTGTGTCTCTTTGAGGAGACGTAGGAGCCAAAGCGATGCTGAATGGGAACAAAAAAAAAACAAGAAAAAGCGAAGAGGTTAAGCAAAGATGTGGTGATGATGGCTGGGGGAGGGAGAGTTAGAGAGAGAGATGGGAGGGAAGGATGGACGGGAGGTGGCAGCCCGTTGAATACCCGAGGAAGAGGCCCCGGGCAAGAGCAAGACTGGGCTTCACCTCCCCGTATTCGCTTGGACCCGCTTAATCCACTTTGCCAGGCTCATCTCGCCAAAATGGATTCACTAGGCGTCGGCGGTGCTCTTGTATATTCACTGGTTCCAACTTGGGGAGTAGAGGTGACGTGATTGTGGTTCTTGATACGGAAGTCGTTAGGTTACTCTCCCATCTTTAACGTCGGGATAGTGAATGTCACCGAGGCTGGGGGTGCTGGTAGGGGATGGGGGCTGCTACCACGGGGCACGTCAAGGACAAGAAAATAGAGACAGTCTCCGTGAATGAGGGCCTTGGAAGATGGTGAGAAGACATCGGTACACAGGGAGTTGAAAGGCCCATGGTGTAGATGATTGATCCTTGAAAGGATCGTCGGTAGACTTTCAAAGACGAGTAAGAGATAGTTGCGAAGCCTTTAAACATGGTCGGGAGGCATACTAACTATGTTCAAAGCCCTTGATATCTCGCCGCAGTCTTTTTTCTTCTGTCTACAAGGCCGTTAATGATAGTCTTGGGGCATGTTGGGTATCCCAAGGACGCAGCAAAGTTGTGAACAAAGGCGATGATATTATCATGTATAAAAAGAAAGAGGACAGGCCGTAGACTAGACTGAAAAGATGTAGAAGACGAAGGCAGTTGATCCGTGCCCACGTGACATGTCCAGGACTGTTTTTCACTCCCTTGATACCCCATCGCAGTCTCCTTTTCTGTTCACATCGTATGTGCTGGGTATGCACTTTGCGACTAGCAATTGGCATATTTTCACTTGATAACACTTGCAAAAGTGATCCCAGAATGTCAGGACGGAAGATGATGTTTGCTGTGATGGCTACCATGATGGCGACGGCTATGCCTTAGCATTCATGATGGGCAACCATACCATTGTGTGATGAATGATGGATTGGGTTTCCCCGGTTAAATATGGGAGTATAATGCTGTAAAACATTTGGAATCTCATATCCATATTGTATCATGGAACATCACGGACTGGCCTGTGCTGGGAAAATAGCTGCATGGCTCTCTTATACAAGGTGCAAATACCCCTGAATTCCCCCCTGAGCAACAAACATCAACAAACTGTGCCAGAATGGAAACACTGACCTGTCCCTTAGTCGATATAGATTGCAGGATTGCACATATACCAGCGCGCAAACAACATTTCACCATACACATCACCAACACCTTCAGATACCATTCTTAGTACTCTCATTAGGTGATCTCTTTTCAGCTGCTGCTACAAAAGACTTTTATACCAGCAGGCTCCCATTCATCGCTTAATCATACTCAAAGATACCACATCGCTACCAATGTATGAAAAGCTGAGCTGGGCAACCCTTCCTGGTTAGGTAGCCTATGATATGTTCGCTGTATCATTGTATAACTGAATCTGTTTTTGACTTTCTTTGATTGGTTTCCCTAGCCAAAGCAGAATGTGACTTTTGCAGCAAGCAGTCAGACCGGGTGACGCGCCGGAGGGCAAGGCAGCATACGACACAACATCTTTCCACTTGAGATCTCGCATCGCAATTTTCTCCTGATTTTTCCTTTCTTTGCATCTCACCAACATTTCTTACCAACATCACGAGCGAAGCATCGCGACATCTCGGGCAACAAACACATTCTCGCCGTTGCTACAGCAACCCTCAGGGGCTCCATGAAAGCATGATAGCAATCCAA
Organism: Podospora pseudoanserina; assembly: GCF_035222485.1. Lineage (NCBI taxonomy): Eukaryota > Fungi > Ascomycota > Sordariomycetes > Sordariales > Podosporaceae > Podospora > Podospora pseudoanserina. Next base: position 2,423,246 of record NC_085925.1, read on the forward strand.
GACTTGATTTTAGCCTAGTATACTAAACTACCGCCGAACCCATCGAGCGGAGATTCCAAGAAATCTATTCCCTTCATCTCAACAACCCCCATTTTCGCATTCCACTCCGGCCTCAACTCTTTTCTCACACTCTCTGTAAACCCCTCAAGAGCAAATTTACTCGCGTGATAAAACGCACTGCCAGGGGCGGTAAGCCGGCCGCCGATGGAGGTTATATTCAAAATCACCCCCTCCCCCCCCCCCTTTACCACCAGACTGCCCCACGTGTCGAACCGCATGTAAGGTTAGTAAGGCTGCGGACCCCAGAAGTTTGTCTGGAATTGGTCTTGGGCAAGGGAGAGGTTGGCGCGGGAGAGGTTGGCGCGGGAGAGGAGGATGGACTTGCTGTCCCCGGTGAGGAGGTAGCCTCGCGTTGTTGATTACGATGTCCAAGGCGCCAAAGTGGGTGAGGGTGGTGGATATGGCGGGGGTGATGGTTGAGAGTGTGTGTTCGAGGTTTGCTGATTGTGATGGGGTGATGTGACGATGTGCGGGAGGGGAGAGAGGTTGATGGCGGTTTATATAGATGATGATGAAGATGATTGGGGGGGGGGAGGGGGAAGCTTCGATGGCAGTGGGACTGCTATCGATGGACGGCGATGGTATTATTACCTATGCTACCAGCAACATATTCTTGTTGCCTCAATGACAGGCCGTACAGCAGGTAAGATATTCCCTTGTGTCATATGGCAGTCTCTCAATATGGCGACCCACAGTAAGCAATACCTATCGTAGCATCACAGCCTTAGCTCTGGCATTCTAACCCGCAGCCGAAGCGGACACTAGCGGATCAGGTTTAACGTGTTACCATCACCCGCCATAGCCATAGCCATAGCAATAGCCGGCACAATACCACTTGATCATCATAGGCCTGTAAATCTCAAATCAAATCTTCCATTGCGCTGCAAACATGCCTACCGTTCGATCACCTCTCAACTTTAATCCCATCCGACTCAGGAGGCCCAACATAAACTACCAAAATCATCAGCACCCACTCATCATCAGACCCCAAAGAATCAACTCACCTTTCCTCGCATAAACCCCATACCAAACCGCACTCAACACCATAAACCCCATAAACACCACAATCGCATAGTTCATCGTCACCTCATCCACCGGCAACACCTGCGGCATCGAAAACAGCACCGTCTCAAACACAATCCACAACACGGCAATCACATTTACCACCCACCCAACCTTCGCCCCCATCGTCCACCGCGCGGCATTCACCTCCCTCCGGCGATGCCACATGCTGATCGAGATGGGAATCGCATACGACACGGCAAGTGATATCACGCCCACAGAGACAAACGCCAAGAAGGCAGACGACGACCCAAGGTTGATCAGCCCGAGCAGCATCTGAACAACTGTCGTCAGCGCCAGAGCCCAGATGGGCACCCCGCGGCGGGCATCAACCCTGCTCCAGAGTCTCGAGACAGGTATGGCCTTGTCACGGGCGAACGCCCAGGTGCAACGCGACGCGGCGACGGTGATGGAGATGGAGCAAAAAAACGTGATGATCAGGACGAGGATGCTCAGTCCCAAGCCCCCAGCGGGGGAGCCCATGACAGCAGCAAAGATGTAAGGCAAAGCCTGGGCGACGGGGGCGTCGAGGATGTATTCCAAGGCCGGCATGGTGGCGCATATAGGGATGATCTACACCTGTGGTCAGCAACTCTCTCTCACGGACGAAAAGAATAGCAAGACATACGAAGAAAAGCCCAGCAACCCCCCCAACCGGCACACAAAGCGCAATCGCCCTCGGCAGCTTGACCGCCGGATCATCACACTCCTCCGCCATGGCCGACACCATCCCAATGGCACTAAACGTATACGCCGCCGGCAACACCCCGATGAAGAAACTGAAACCCCCCCACCCACTCAAACTGGTATCATACCCCCCCAACGTCTCCCCCACCTCATTCCTCCCCACCTCCGCCTTGGCAGATAAACAAACAAGCGTCGCCAAAATCGCCACGGCAGTAAACGCCGCGCAGGCGGTATCAACCGCCGGCAGCAACCTATTCCCGTAAGCGCATATCAAAAACGTTATACCGCAGATCGCGTAGAAGATGAGCAGCAACTGCCACGGCTCAATGATAAAATCAGGGTGGTACAGCGCCACGCAGGCGGCGATGAGGGAGGCAAACCCAAAGTTGACCGAGAGAGTAATTGTCCAGTTGCCTATCAGCCAGGTCCATCCTGTGACGAAAGAGAGGACGGTGCGGAAGCGGGGAGGGGCGAGTTGGAAGGACCAGTAGTAGGGGCCTGCTGAGGTGGGATAGCGGGAGGCGAGCTCGCCTAGGGAGAGGGCGATGCACTCGTCTACGATCAGAACTAAGATCCAGCCCAGGAACATGGGGAGTTGGCCTGGTTTTGTTAGTTATTATCATTTGTTCTGTAGGCAAGGAAAGGACTCGCCCCCGCCGTAGATGGCGCTGATGAGGGGACCGCCGAAGCCGTAGGGTATCTAGAGTTCAAATCACACATCAGTCTCCTCTTAACCTTGCCCAGCATGGCGATGATCGTACAGCAGCAATAGCCAAGCTCTGAAACAACAGCGTAAACATTGACCGGTTCCGCTTCAGCTCAGGCTTGTACCCCAGCAGATTGAGGATGTCCGTCTCGGGGGTGGCGTTTCCCAACTGCGCCTCGACAGCCCCATTGCCCACGGGCGGCTTCTTTTCCATGTCTGCCATTTCTAGAGGTGAGTGATTCGGTACGGGCCGAGAAGCTACACTAGGCAGTGTACATGCAGGGCCAAGACGGATGGAGGGTATTCTTGGCAGTAGCGGTGGTGGTAGATTGCAGTAGACAACAAGATATGAGTGCTCGGAAAGAAAGGCCTTGGCGGAGGGTTTTATATGCAAGATTCCACGGCAGCCAGTGAACCAGTACAGGGGGGCGTTGATTCCCTCGCTAGGATGGAGGTCTCACAAGCTGTGTGCCGGATCACCAACCAGCTGCCCCGCGTGCATCATCGGGTCGATAGTCTGGGATGGGGAAGCAACGACATATCGCCCGGGAAAGGGCGTGATAGGCTGAGGATGGTGTGTCATGGTGGTGGTTGTACACGACGGCGCAGGGGGCTCAGAGAATGATGGATGGATGCAAACCTGGGGATTCCGATGTTTTGTTAGCTGACCGAGTAGGTGTGGTAGTGAGAGTGCTTTGTCTGGAGCTGTAAATGGACAAATTGATCAACATCGGGGAGTCCATCCGGCGCTAATCCTCATCGAGCAAAAAAGTACAACCAACCAACCAACCAACCACTTACACATGCATAGCACCACGGCGTTGCATCGGAAGCTTTTGTTCCCCTTATCTCCACCGTAGCTCTTATCAGAGGGGGGGGCCGGTTTGTATGTACATAAATGTCTTATCAACAGGTATCACAACGCATCATCTCCTCCCCAACCCAACCCAACCCCGCTCTTGGGGGAGCTGTATACCACTTTCAGAAATAATTGGGAGAGAAAAAAGAGGAAAATGAACCCAAAAGAAGAAGGTGATTACCGAGGTCGTGGTTTTGTAGAGGAGGGGGGGAAGAGGGCGCGGATGGCCGGATGGGTACATATATATTGATCCTACCTACCTTCGCAACCAACAGCATGATGTCGACCATCTGCGTGCGGTATTGTTGGTTCTCAGAGGGTAATTTTCTTATCTTTTTCGACATTGGGAAGATATTTCTTGCTTGCTTGCTTGCTTGCTTGTTACACACCACGAACAGCACCTTGTTTATTGGGTTGGGTGAATGACACACTTTTTTACCTCGTTGCTTTCCTTGTATCCATCCGATTCATTAAAGTAAGCACGACAGACAGACAGACAGACAGACCGATTGGCAAAAAGAGGAAAAATGGCCTCCTCGGTCGTCGCCGCCTGGGAGGACTGCGATAAGATAGACACCCTGTTTATCCTCGTCTGCACGGTAATCTGCTGGACCATTGTCCCGACTGTATGTTTTCCCTCATCACCACACCATCATCACAAACCCTAACCCACCCCTTCCCTCTTTTCCCTTTCCCCTTTCCCCTTTCCTCCCCCCCTTCCCCTTACAAGTCATTAACACCCCGCCCCCCAACCCCCCACAGGTAGGAATAGCCTACAGCGGCTACACCTGGCGCCGCAACTCCCTCACCGCCGCCCTCCCCGCCGTCCTCGTGATCTCAATCTGCTCCATCCAGTGGTTCGTCCTCGGCTACTCCCTTGCCTACGGCCCGGGAAACGGCTGGTTCTTCGGCTCCTGGACCGCCCACCTCTTCCACCGCGACGTCCTCTCCTCGCCCGTCGGCACCATCCCCGCCATTTTGTTCAGTGAATTCCAGCTCGTCTTTGAAGCCACGGTCTGCGCCATCGCAGTAGGCGGGTTCGTAGAACGGGGCACCATCAAGTCCTGCGCGGTGTTCATCGCGTCATGGTCAACATTCATCTACTGTCCCCTCGCGCACATGGTCTGGGGGGGTGGTGTGCTGGGGGAGGAGCTTGGAGTGTTGGATTTCGCGGGGGGTGAGCACCATCCCATTTCAATATGCTCCATCTGTTTGTATTGACTGTGAGGTGGAAAAAAAGGAACCCCCGTCCACGTCTGCTCCGGCGCCACCGCGACCGCAATCTCCCTCTACCTCTCCTACCCCCTCTTCCGCTCCAAGAAATCCCCCCTCCGCACCCCGACCCACATCCGCCTCCACCGTCCCGGAAACTCCTTCTTCCAGCTGGTCAGCATGATCATCATCTGGGGCTCGTGGCTCGCCTTCGACGCCGGCACCGCCCTCGCGCTAAACTTCCAGTCCGTCATGGCCCTCTGCGTGACCAACCTCTGCGCCGCCTCCGGAGCCCTCACCTGGTCGGTGATGACCTTTCTCGAATCGGGCAAGTGGTCACTCGACGCGACGTTCATGGGCGCGATTGCCGGGTTGGTGATGATCACGCCCTCGGCGGGGTTCATCGACATGCCTACTGCGTTCTTCTTTGGTGTCTTCGGCGCGGTCGTTTGTCGCCAGGCGTTGAGGATCAAGTTCACCAAGCTGGCGCATAAGTGGAGGTGGGTCGACAATGGGGATACCTTTGCTACTCATTGTGTTGGTGGCGTGGCGGCCACCGTCATGACGGGCTTGTTTGCGCGGAGGGAGGTGGCGGCGTATGGCGGGCTGGATGTTCCCGGGGGGGTGGTGTTTGATGGGAACGTGAGGCAGTTGTGGGTGCAGATCGTCGAGGTGTTGGTCGGCTTCAGCTGGAGTTTCTTTGGGAGCTGGTTGATCATCGCGGGGATCGACTGCATCCCCGGGTTGGAGGTGCTGGCGGTTGACAAGTAAGTTTTCATTTCGGGGGCATCTGAAGAGGATGGGCTAACCTACCGTGATTAGGCATATCCATGAGGGGCTTGACTTTCACGAAACCGAGGAATCTCTCGGCGTTTTGGTGCACCCCGAGGAGGAAGATTATACCCCTACCGACAAGGGGACGATTGCTCTCGACTGAGTTCGCCCCCCGGCGTGTCATCTGTAGAAATCTTGACCTTCACTTGTGGTGGAGAGAATGTCTTGTAGTGTTAGGATCACCTCATCCGAATAGACTGTGGAGGCCTGTCTGGCTCATCACATCCAGCCAGTGCGTCCGACGTGCCAGCCCAATCTCTTCGTCATACGCGGTCCAGACAGCACGCAGCAGCTGCTTGGCCACACCAATCGGCTTCGGTGGCAGGCTGTTCTCCAGCTGATCCAACCGGGCCATGATGAACGACCGGGCCTGTGACGTCTTGATGGCATTCTCGGACATCTCGGGCGTGGGGGCGAGGGAAGAGTCCGTGTCAGCGACAATATCCGATGTGGGTGTGGGGATCGCCGCCGCAGCCGTCGACTCGGTGCTGAGCAGGAAGCTCTGATGGCCGCGACCGAGGGGGACCTTCCTGTCGAACCGCAGCCCGCTCCCCGCGCAGAGACAGAGCAGCGGTTGGATACATCGCATGCTTCCAACTGGCAGAGCCCTGAGAACATCCGTGACGTGAAGGGCCAATGGAGATACCCATGCACTCCAGAGAATGGCTCCATCTTGGTCCTCCAAATCGGGCATTCGCTTTGCGACGAGATCGGGGAAAGTCTCGTACAGCTGGAGGAGTGATGAGAGCCGATAGGCTTGCGTAGCATTGTACAGATCAGTCGATATCGTCGAAGCCGTATCAGGCGTGAGGCTGGTCTCGACAGGCGTGATATCAATGGACAGCAGTGACTCTTCGATCACGGTAGCCTCCTGGATGTCCCTCATGGCACCTTGCAGGACGCGATAGCTCGTCCCATCGTTATGCCGCCATCGTGTGCGGGACCGCCGGCAAAGGGCAACAGCCTTGCCGAAAAGTCGAAAGACGTCAGCAGAAACACCTGTCCATGCGTGCGGTGTTGCGGCCACCAGCGGTCCTTGATCTGTCGGCTCTGCCCAGCTGAGCATGTTGGCGAAGTCTATTTCCTCCTCCGACACCACACTCCTCAGCGCCTCTTCGTACAGCAAACATCCCTTGAAGAAGTCGAGGAGTTCCTGCGATTCGGAATCGAGCGTCTGGCGGTCGAGGATCTTCAGCACGTTGTGGGCCTGTCGTACGTATTGCTGGCCAAGTTGTCGCGACTCCATCCAGCACATGGACGAGCTCATACAGAACAAGGATAACAGGAGCTCAACCGGGAAACGCGGACGATAGCCTGTCGAGAAGGCGACGAGCTCTTTGTGGATGGCCTCGGCAGCCTTTCGCGGGGCGGCACGGGCCGTGTCTTTGATGACATGAGGAAGGCGCTCGACAAGCGAGGCTGCCGAGATGGCTTGGAGGGCATAGAACACGGGTGTCGATGTGTTCCACAGTGTCGAGGTTAGTCGGCGGTAGGGGTTTGTCTGAGAGTCAAAAGCCGACCAGGAACAACAGACAGACTTGAACCAGTGTTCTATCAGGAACGTAGGAATATCCACCACTTGCTGAAACATCATGGGTTCCTGTTGCCGATTCGTCGGAGTCAAGCCGCCACTCTTCCGGGCGACGGGAACAAGAGTGCCGCCATCACCGCCAGTACCATCCTCGACGGGAGCCTCTGACTGGGGTGGTGGCGAGAGGGTAAATGAAGACGGTGGCGGCGAGGCGGATAGTGTAGCCGACCGCGGTGCCGAGGAAGATTCCCGGCTTACAGCCGCAGCTGGGCTGGGAGTCGTCGGGCTTGCGGCCGGGACGTTGGCGTCAGACCCAGATGGGTTGCCGGCAGGGGAGGCGGTCTTGACGATAGAGGCCGAAGCAGCGGTGACGAGCTGGGCAAAGTTGTCAGGCCCTGTCGTGTTAACCACCGTCGGCCTTTCATGCTTGGTCGACCATTGGAGACGCTGCTGATAACCAGGGCACTGGAAGCCCTTCTTGAGACAGTTCTCACAGGCGGGTTTGGCTTCATCACATCGCAGCTACAGAGAGGATAGGTTAGTCTGGCCAAGGGACAGAAAAGTTAAACTCAGAATCATCCTGGGCCGCGTACCCGCCTGACTTTACAAGTTCGACAACCTATCGGTCAAAGTTAGCAACAGCGCGCGTCAGATAAGGCGGAGGAGGGTCATCATCATCAACAACAACAACAACAACAACAACAACACTGTTGATGAGGGGGACGAGAAGCTCTCGCGTACCAGTTCTCGACTTCTGTCTGTTCTTCATGGTGTGCTCTTCCTCATGATTCAATCCGGATTAAACACGAAAACAAAAAAACACTGGACAAGAGTGGAAAGCAAGGAGAAGAGAAGAAAGAGACTGGTTCGGGGGTAGTATGTCGGGATCATGCAGTCGACCAGCAGTAGTGCTTTCTTCCAGCCCGGGGGCACAGCCCAGTCAGCCATGGGCGACCAGCATCGAGCTGCCTACCATTCACCCCCCCTCCCAAGTCTCGTTGATAGGTGCATGGGCGACGGACCAATGATGGCGATCCCGACAATCAGAAGGTTGGTGACCCAGGCGGGAGCAGCCCCACTTCGGCTTCCTTGGAATCAGTGAGATCCAACCAATTAAGCCCGATGTCGAGCGCCACCAACAACCTCGATACCATTTCTCGTGTTGATATGAGTTTGAGGGAAGTGAGGGGGGGATGAGGGGGGAATATCATGACCCCCACCTTCTCTCTCCAAAAGAGAAGCTGAAGTGAACATTCCAATGTTCCACGAGCCAATTTTCTTCTGCGGTTCAACGGCGCAGTTCGTGTGTCATGAAGCTCTTATCGATCGGGTGCCATCCCGCCAAGCCTTCTTCACTGCGACAACATGATCCCAGCTCCCTGCTTCCCCGCGTGACTTTTGGGTCCCCTTGTCCGCCGCTAGGCCGCGTTGGGCGGACCCGATGTACTGGGGGGGGAAGGGGGGCGGCCGGTTCGGAGTGCCAAGCCGGCGCCAGACACAGTTCCCGGGTCGGCCCACTCCGAAGATTAACAGCTGCTTGTCCGGGCCGATAATGTCATTCTTGGTTGATTGCTTTGTCATTTGGATTTGGTCAGTCTAACCTCTCACTTCCCCCCTCTCAAAATCTCCACCGCCTCTCCAGCCCTGACCCTCCACCCACTCTGATACCTCACACACCTCCCCACCAGCTCCCTCCACCTGTCCCCCACCACCTCCGGCAGCACCTCCTCCCACCCCCTCCTTTCAAAAGCCCTCCAACTCTCCCACGGAACAGTCCTCAACCCCTCCTTCCCGCCCCTCCCTGCCTCTGGCCAGGTCTCCTCTGTCGGACTCCCAATCGTCTTGAAAATACTCAATATCAACCCGAGCTGGTTCCCATCTTCGTGTACACCCCTACTTTCAAACAACGGCCTGGGACACGGCTTCATGATACACTCCGCCAACATCACGCCCGCAGCCCAGATATCCACCGCTGTGGTGTACGACTTGTTGCCGAATAGCACCTCAGGAGCACGGTACTGGCTTGTGCCAATGTCGAGGATTTTGTTATCCGCTGGTTCGGTTGGCGGTGAGTGCTCGGGTGACCAGGCTGTGCCAAAGTCTATCAGTGTGATGCTGGGGACGGGAGATGAGGCGGAGAAGGGGGAGGATAAAAGCAGAGACGAGGGTTTGATGTCCCGGTGGATGATGCCTTGGGTGTGTAGGTAATCCAAAGCCGAGAATAGAGCGACAAAGATGTGGTTAGTTTGTCGGGATGGGAGGGTGGTGTTGGATTCGGTGTGTTGCTCGAGAACCCGGTTGAGAGTCAGAGGCATGTAAGGGAAGACGAGAACGAAGCGGGCGGATTGGTCATAAAATGTTTCGATGAGGTTGATGATGTTCTCGTGGGACAAGGACGACAAGAGCCTAGCTTCGAGGCGGGGGTTGTGAGGGGCGATGTTGGTTTCGACAATGACTTTGAGGGCGTAGGTATCGGAGCGATAGACTTGGGAGGTGGCGCCGTCATCGATGCAGTGACAGTTTGCATAGCTACCTATTTTGATGCCGGGACTTGCAGGAGTAGTGACACCTTCTGGTGGTGAGTATGGCGGAGAGGATGGTGGTGGATTGCAGGCGGAATCATATTCTTCCTACAACCAGTTAGAGCCCATCGGCAAAGTAAGGATAAGGTAGGTAGTGAAACCTACTCTGCTGGTAGATGTCTTGTAAGCTTCATCCTCAAAGCTAAACGCACCACCTCCAGAGGCAGTCAGTGCCTTGGTTCTGTTTTGTTGTGCATATAATCAGTATCAAAAAAGAAAAGAGCTAACAACAACAGCAATAAACCCACAGCCTCTGGATGTTGTCATATCGTTCCGAGGCTGTAAGTGCAGCCCTCCAATCAGCCGAGTCTGACATCTGGGAATGAGATGGTGGTGTCTGTGTGTTGAACCCCTGAATGCGTCCGCCCTGAGTTACCTTCCCGAGGTAAACGGCAATTGGGGAGGCAGCAAGCAGTAAGATTGGCTATTGTTAGCTGGGAACAGTGATCAACTCTGAGGACAGTCTGAGGGAAGTAAAGTTTCAGAGAGACAAACTGTCCGCATTGGCTCAAGGCAGGTCACTATGATGATGTTTCCAGAAGCTCTTTCAGGAACAGTTCCAGGGTCTTCTGCATCTGCTGTGGATCGAGTCTGATGCCCTGTGGAAGGGATGCGGCTGGCTGGCGGTGCTTGGCATCGCTGGCAGGGAGCTCAGTGATTGGCTGGAGGGCAATTTGTCAATTCAAACGACGGGCTGTGCAGCTTCCCCACAGAAAATGCGAGCTTCATCCCCGTGACATCAACTGTCCACACTGTCCAGGTCCAGGCCCGAAAGCCGCGAACTTGCAATTTCAGACACTGCCTGCACGCCGTTTAAGCTGCCCCAAGCAATTTATCGTCGTCCCTTTGTCTTTTTGTATTCTTTTGCCATCTTCTTCTCACTCTCGCTATCTATCACTCTTTCTTTCTCTCTCTGTCGCCGCTCGGCGGCCAAGTACCACGGTTGCATTTACTGGCATGAGTTGATTTAACCAAACCCAGCGCCGCTCCGTCCCCTCCTCTCTTCGCTTGGCTCGGCTCTTTTGACTTTTGGCCAATTTGCGCCTCACGACCAACTCGTACCAACACATTGCCGGCCATGGCTGCCACCGACGACCTCTCGCGGGCCGAGTACCCAGCTATGCTGGTAAGCTCATTTGTTTGCCTCCTCTGAATTCCCCTTGCGATGCTGACCGACTGCGTGTCTTCCCTGTCGCAGGCCAACCTCCAACCAACCCAAGCCGTGCAAACATTGTCCGACCGAGTCAAGCGCATCACGAAAGTCAACAACGAGATCGCCGACTGGCTCCAGGTACGCCTTTTCGACGCCCGGGAACCGGACAGGAGCTAAAGAGTGGAACAGGAACGCAAAAGGGTTGAGGAGCAGTACGTCGCCGGCCTGCGAAAGCTGCTTGTCTTCAAGGTGCCCAACGCGTCATCCGAGCTTGGGTTGGTGACTCTCCCGTACTCCTTGAAAGTCCGCGTTGACTAACATCAGGTTGCGCAAAGCGTCTTCCAAGCACCATGGGATAAGATCCTTCAGTCTACCGACGCCATTGCTGCTTCCCATCACTTGCTCGCTCAGCGCATCGAGAAAGATGTCGAACACTCCTTACGAACCTTTCAGAACAAGAAGGAGATGCAGAATATCCAGAACATCGGCGCGAACCTCCAGACTATGGCCAGAGAGCTGGACGATGCCGCCGAAAAGTCGGAGAAGCTGTCCAAGAAGGGCGGCAAGGCTAATGCCCAAAAGGTGGATCAAGCGGCATCCAGGTTGGAAGCTGCCAACCAGCAATGGGAGTCGCAGGCGCCCTTCATCTTCGAAACGCTTCAAGCTTTGGACGAGCAGCGCATCAACCACTTGCGCGACGTGCTGACCCAATTCGAGACACACGAGGTGGACCAGGCAACGCGAACCCAGGCCGCTGCCGAAGAGGTGCTGAACATGATGCTGGAGGTCAACACTGCCAAGGAGATCGAGAACTTTGCGAGCAAGGTCACGGCTGGGAAGCCGAAGATTGAAAGGAGGTCGACCAACACGAGGGCCTCCAACGTCACCACGCCAACCGCAGCAGCCCCCCCTAGCGTTCATGGCGGCCATGACGATGATGTTACTAGCGAACACTCCTTCCAACACCAGGGACACCCAGAATCGAAACTCCGGAGTCGGATCGGCACCATGTTGGGACGCCGACGACAGAGTGTCCATGCCGGGTTTGGGCAAATATCTCCTCAGAAGGGACTCGGCCCATTTTCTCGGAACCTCGGAAGCAGCCACGGCCACGCCCTGTCACCGAGATCTTCGTCTCACAACTTGAACAATGACTCTCAGAATAGGTTATCGTCCGTTGTCGAGACTCCCAAGAGCCCAGGTGCCGCGGATCATCGCGACTCGACAGCGGAGAAGGAGAATGCCAGGGCTTCACATGAGGGTCCTAACGGCACGAACGGGGTCACTGGTGGGGATGGCAACAAGGATGTGCAGTCATCCAGCCTTCTGAATGGAACCGCCGAGGACATCTTTGACGTTCAGCCACCTCCAGGGCCTCCGCCAGCGCAGCAAAAGGAGGAACCATCAAAGGATGCGGAAGGGTTCACGATTCCAGGTGCCATGAACGATCCCATCTCTCGGGCCCAGAGGGAGGCGGCGGCCGAGGAGGGGGATCACATGTTTAAGCTCAACATCCAAAACGAGCCCATCGCCGAGGAGGACCAGGATGCGAAGCAAGCAGCCTTGTCCAATGTGGCCAGTGTTCTGACGACCATGGGGGCGCCTGCTAGAAAGACGGGTACTGTCCGTGGCAGGAGAGATGTAAGAAATACGGTTTACATGCCAGCCCCAACACACGAAGTACCCGGGAGCGCATTCCCGCCATCACCATCACTACCTCCCACGACACTGGCAAGGCCCACGCCGCCGTTCTCGACAGAAGGGAGCCATACCTCTCGTGCTTCCGACACCCAGTCGATCCGCTCAGGCACCTCGCTTGGCGGCGCATCATCCTACAGCGGTTTTGCTAGGCTGCGGCACCCGGACATGCACGGATCCGAGCATGCGACCGGCCTGAACTCATCAGTGATTGAATCGGTGTCTGCCATCTTTGAAGAGGGCGAGGTCAAGTCTGTCAAGGTGACGGGCGAGATTGCGTTGTCCTACAACCCTGACCCCGACGCTGCCCAGCCAGGTATGTTCTCCTCGGTCTCTCACGGACGGGCGTAGTTAACCAACTCGGAACAGACCACGAAACCATCAAGCTTAACAAGTTCTCGCTGCTCGAATCCATCGGTCCTAACCGCACCTTTGTCGGCAACACGCTTTCGCCCGATGAGTTTACAGTCGATATTTCGCACCTCGGCAGCACAACCACCGCCTTCACCTACCGCGTCCACTCCGATTCGGATACGGCTTTAGCCAGCCAGTGTCCGATTGTCATCCACCCCGTATGGAAGCCTCAAGGTGACAAGCTTGGTCTGCTGCTGCAATACCGCCTCAACCCGGCCTCGAACCTGCCCCGTCCAGTAACACTCTCGAACCTCTCTTTCGTAGCAACATACGAAGGTGCCAAGGCAAGCGGCGTGCAGACCAAACCTTCGGGCACGCACCTGAAGGACAAGCACCTTGTATACTGGCGCCTCGGGGACGTCACCCTGACCCAAGACTGGGGCAAGATCATCTGCCGGGTGATTGGAGAACAAAACGCCGAGCCACAACCGGGTCATGTGGAAGTGAGGTGGGAGTACACATCTAATGAATCGGAAGGGCCAGGAACAGGCAGTGGGATTTCGGTAGCCAGATTAGGGGAGAGCAAGGGCAAGGAGAGGGAGCTGGACGAGGAAGACCCGTTTGCTGATGCGGGGAGCTTGGCGAGTCCGAAGGACACGAGGAGGTGGGTTGACTTGCCAGTGGTGAGGAGGATGGTGGCGGGGAAGTATATGAGTCGAAGTGAGTCGAAGTGAGTCGGGTTCAAAAAGATATGCGTTCTTGCAACGATGTGTGGAATGAAGGAGTTTCATGGGGAACCTATTAAGCCAGCATGGATGGATGGAATGATGTGGAAGAAGGCAAAGGAAAGCCTTGCTCTCGTTTATATAATTTTCCTAGGGTTTTTTTTTTTTTTTTTTTTTTTTTTTGTTAACTTTCTTACTTGTATCACTTTTAACTATTCTTATTCTTGGATTATTATCGCTTTTTTTGGGCGTGGTTGTGTGAGTGATGTGGTGAGTAAAGGTGAAAATGTATGTGAGTGGTGAGGAAGCTGGGAGGATGGGAGCATGATGTATACCTGGTGGGCAAGTACACTTTTGAAGAAATGAACATATTTTCTTTCCAACACGAAAGTTTTAGGCAGCTACATATCACAAGCCATCAAGTGTAGGACAGTGAAGCACAAGTTGACCAGTAAGTGCTGTCACGTCATCACAATACCCGAACCACCTGTTTTTGTGGTGCCTCTGTTTAATGTGTAATACTCGATTATCTCTTCATCTATGTCCTTCTTTGCGATGCAATGTTCATATTTCATTAAAAACCTTGACCCTTGATCCATGTAAAAACTCCGTTTTTCGCCCACAGAAACAAACAAACAAGCCCATTCTACGCCACCTCCCTTCCATACCACTTCCTCTCCCACTCATCATCCCCCTCCTCCCCCTTCATCCCATCCTCCCCTCCCTAAGAAGAGTGATCCTCCTGCCCCCCATGCCTCTCCTCCCAAAACTCCAACGTCAAAGCCGCCAAAAACCCCGGCACGCACCCCCTCTCCCTCACCCAGAATTTGATCAGATCCCCAATCCTCACCGCAAACTCGCTCCTCGGCCCACCACCAACCTTCATCGTCCCCTTCTCCCCATCAAAAACAATGCTGTTCTCGTGCTCGTCCGTTTTTGAGGGGTAGTAAACGCTCTCGACCCTCATCTTCCCCCCAGGGATAAAACTCACCGTCCACCCCAGCGTGCTAAAAACAGCCTCTTTGAACTCTGCCGACTTTGCCGCCCACACCTCCTTCAGTCGACGTGAACTCTTGTGCGCCGAGGCGGTTTCTGCTTTTGCCTCTGCTACCTCCCTTTGGGCAGCGGCGAGTTGCGATGTGGGTACGGTGGAAAACAGTGTTGGCTGACGTTGTATGTGAGCTACCAGCTCGGCGTTTTCGGCTTTCAACGCGGCCAAGGTGGCTGTCTTGATGGCTTCGTAGTCGGATGTTGGGTTAGACCTAAGAGACAAAACTCGGGTCGAGGCCCGTTCTTTTGCCTTGGCTAGCTGTTCAACCGTGACGGCGTGTTCTTTTCGTAAAAGATGTAGCGTTTGCTGAACGTCGGCAAGCTCAGCCTGGAGTTTCCTGTTTTTCCTGGCCAGCTGCCCCAAATGTTCGGATTCCGCGTCGTCAGAGTCTGATCGGGGACGCTTGCTCCCAATGACAGGCTGAACCGGAGACACAGCGGCAGATTCGAGAGACGTCAAATCGGCGTGAAGCGTCGCAACCTCGGTCTTGTACCGATCAACCAGATCCTCCAGCTCCTGTATCCTCTGCGCCTTTTGCTCGTCCACTGTCTCAGGCTGCATGGTGATATCCTCCATGTCAAACGTCCTGAGTTGCGCCCTAAGGTACTCAACCTCCTTAACGGCAAGGGCGCGCTGCCTGTCCAGACGGGCACGAGCCTTATCGTTCCCCCCACTGGACCCCCCAGGAGCCTTGAGTTTCTCAATCTGCTCCAGCAGCCCGGCCTTCTCCTCCTCAAGAGACCTAATAATATTATCCCGATCAGCAACCTCAGGCTGGAGAGACCCTATCTTCTCCAGCAAACTCGCCGAGCTGAGCCGCTCAGCAACAAGAGCCCTGGCCACCTCCTCAGGCGAGTCAAACTCAGCCTGCCCCTCACCCTCCAAATACGCCGCCCAAGCCATCCTCTCATCCTCCAACCTCTGCCTCTGCGTCCTCTCCTCCGCCAGCTCCCGCTCAACACCAACCGCAGCCTCCACCTTCCGCTGCAAAGACCTCTTCTCCTCCTCGACCACCTCCACAGCCTTGTGCACCTGGCGCAAGTGCCTGAGCTCGGTAATCTGCTCCCTATTCTTCGCCTCCAGCGCCCTAATATGCGTCACCTGATCCGACAGCTCCCTCCTGATAACAGCAATAGTCTCCGCGTCCCCCGTCTGCGCCTTGAGCATCAGCACCTGCGCCTCCAGCTCCCCAATAATCTCATCCTTCTCCCCCAACGCAGCCTGCACCCTCTCCAGCATCTCCTCCATCCCCTTATTCCCCTCCTCCAACTCACTCTTCCCCCGCTGACACGCCGCAAGCTTAGCCCGGAGGTCATTAACCTCCCGCTCCGCCACCCTCGCCGCCTCATCCTTCTCCGCACTCAAATCCTCAAGCTCCTCCCTCAGCACCCTCGCCTCATCCACCGCGCTCCTAGCCTTGGCCTCCAGCTCCCGTTTCTGCCTCTCCTGCTCCGTTCTCAGCTCGTCAAGTTCCGCCTGCAACACCTCAACCTGCCGCTGGGCACGTCCCTTTTCCGCGTCGGCGGCTTGCTTCGCCTTGAAGTCGTCTTCCGCCCGTCGCTTGGTGTCTCGAATTTCATTCTCCATCTGCAGACGCGCCAGCTCCTTTTCTTGCTCGTAGTTGCTGATTTGGTATTTTAGCGTGCCGACCTCGGCTTTGAGGTCCTCGATTAGTTTTCGCTGTTCGTCGCTCTCGCAAGGTTCGTGGTTCTCTTTGCTGCTTTCGCGACTTTCTCTGCTCGTTGCGGGGGAGGGTCCGCTGAGCCGTGACATGGTGCTGGCTCGGGGGTTGGGGGCGTTTGTTGGTTCGCCCGTGAGGAGGTTGTGGGAGGTTGTGCTGTTGCGAAAGGCGGCGATCTTTTTTGGTGTCTTTTTGTCAGCCTGATTGCTTCCGGCGCGCGTCGGGCGTCGCGAAAACTTACTCTGGATTGGGAAGAGAGCGTCGGTCTTGAGGCGCCGCCGGCAACGGTGGCGCGGAAGCTGGGGGCGCCGTTGCTGGAGACGGAGGGACGCCGGGCCGACCCGGGCGGCTCGCCTTTGGGGGTGAAGGACCGCATTAGTTGGGAAGTTTTGCTGTTGTTCACCGGTCGCGTTTTGGGTGTGTTTGGTTCTGGGGGTTCGGGCATTTTGGAGAGCGATTGTTTGGAAAGGGTTGCTGTGGGGGGAGGGGGCGATGATTGGCTGCTGGCAAAATAAAGCGGGACTTGTCAATAAAGAGGGCTCGGCTGGGATTTCGGATGTGATGGTGGCTTCTGGAGAAGAAGCTGTCGCGGTTGAGATGTTGAGGGTACCTACAGAGTAGGATTTGGAAGAAAAGTTAAAATTTTGATGGATTGGTCGGGTTTGTTGGCCGGGGCCTTTATGGGAGAGCCCAGCACTCTCGGGGCAGGAGCGGTAACTGCTGTGTCCAAAGTACTTTGCTGTTTGCTTTGCTCCGCTGTCCGCTGTTGTAGCATGTCTCCCAGTATTTCAATCCGTAGACTACCGATGTCCTGACATGGGAGTGCGATAGAATGGAGGCTCTCTCTCTCTTTCTCTCATTCAATGAATATCCTGAAGACGAGAGCTCTTGTCAGTCTGGCCGCCGTGGTTGTGTACGTCCAGCTTCGGCATTCAGCAGTCACCGCTCCGCCTGTTACGGCCAGATGTCGGTATGTATACTGAATGCTGAGAGCCCTGTCCAGGTGAAATTCCTTCCTCCTCCTCTACCAAGACAAGCAACACCAGAGATGCTTTTGTGATATTAACTCAGTAAAGAAAAGCTTGGCATGTCGATGGAATGCCCGCCAAGGCTTCGATCTGTGGGGAGAACAAAGAAAGCGCGTGTGCCCCTGCCAATGACGCGGAACCGGGAGGCCCGTGCCCGAGCTATGGCCCGCCCAGGGTCTTCATCGTCCTGGAGCTCCCAGCTTCAACTTTCCCTTGGTTCCACAACATCCATGGCTTTGGATACGGACACCAGGTGATACTTCCCGCGGCATCCGCTGCTCTTTTTTTAAGAAAAACAACATTCCAGAAGTATTCAATCTTTTTTTTTTATTTTTATTTTACTCTGAAATCCAAATCCCAATGGCTGCTCCCACCTCCAACCGCCTCCCGTTTCTGCTGAGGGTGAGTCCCCGTCCCCTCCAGTGGTTGGCCAACGTCATAGCTCACCAAAAGCTTTCCATCTAGGGTCGCCTCCCACTGCGCCCCCGGCCCACCACGACCAGACCACTTCCCTTTGGAACTGCGCGACGATACGGAACGAACGTTGAGGATAAGAATGAGCTGGACAAGGAGACAAGGGAGGGCGCCCAACACGATGCTGCCGCCGACCAGGCCACCGACACATCAAGGTCCGACACCAAGTCTGCCCAGGCCATCGCAGACGAGGCCTCGAGCAGATCCGACTCGGAGTCTTCGGTTGTCAGCGACCTCAAGGACTGGGAGACGAACCCAAACTTTAAGATCGAATCCTTTTCCGACCTACCCCACGCCAACTTTGGCGTCAACCAACACATACCGTTCGACGCCGAGTTCAAGGAAGTCTTGAAGGCTATCCCTTGGGCGTTCCGGGCGCCGATCCGTTATGCATTTGCTTATGGATCCGGAGTGTTTCCACAATCGAAATCCAACGGCAAAATGGCAACCCCCGAAGAAGTAAAGGCTATACATCCAAAATGCCCACCAGCGGTAGCAAGACATCAAGATGGCACACCGAAAATGATTGACTTTATCTTCGGCGTGTCCCACACGCAACACTGGCACTCTCTCAATATGAAACAACACCGCGATCATTACTCGGGCCTTGCCACGCTCGGGTCGGGGGCCGTATCTTATGTGCAGGACAGAATGGGTGCTGGTGTCTACTTTAACCCATATGTTGTTGTCAACGGGATTTTGATCAAGTACGGAGTGGTGCTGCTAAAGACACTGGAGGAAGACCTGACCAACTGGGACACACTGTATCTGGCCGGTCGGTTGCACAAGCCAGTGAAGATTCTGCGCGATGACCCCAAGATTCGTCTCGCCAACCAGATCAACCTGCTTTCCGCTTTGAGGACGGCCCTGCTGCTGTTGCCGCCAAAGTTCAGCGAAGAAGAGCTCTATGCCACCATTGCCGGCATCAGCTATCTCGGCGACCCACGAATGGCCCTGCCAACGGAGAACCCAAGCAAGGTCAAGAACATTGTCGGCAACAACATGACCAACTTTAGACGGCTGTATCTCCCACTTATCGAGACACTCCCCAACGTCGAGTTCAACGACCCGGGAACCAGCGCCAAGGACTGGGTGTGGGAGGCTAGCAACCTCAACCTCGTTCAGGATATGGACCCTGTCAAACGCGGCAACATGGTGCGCCGGCTGCCAAAGTCATTCCGGTCACGTCTCTACTTTCAGTACCAGAGGAAATTCGCCATACCGCAGCTAGAGTTCAACAAGATGATGGAGGAAAGTAAGAATGAGGACTCGATCTCGTTCAAGCGTCGCGAGGGCGGCGGGTTTGAGAGGCGTATTGTGCAGGACGACCCCACCGAGCTGCGCAGCTATATTCGGGAGGTGATTAAGCAGACTATCAGCTGGCCGGCCACGACACAATCCCTGAAGGGACCCCTCACCAGCGGCTGGACGAGGACGTGGCGGTATCTGATGGAGAAGATGGCCAAGTACCGCGAGGGAAAGGCCAAGGAGGCTGAGGAAAAAGAGGAGAGCGAGGGGAAGAAGGCTTGATGTACGTTTATGATGACAATAATGAGCGTTGTTTTTGGGCTACATTGGCTGGAAGCGGTGGTTCGGGTTGTGTTGGGTCATGATACACGGGCCTCGTGTTTTTTTTTTAGTGTACATATCACCATGCATATGACTGTAGAGTAGAGGTTGGCGTTTTGTTACTATGAGCGATTGAGAGGGATGGGTCATGAATAGAATGAATATACTTGGCATCTTGTTTACTATTCTAGGCATAGGTATGTGTGGCTTTGATGAAGGGATGTGGTTATAATGCCGCGCGTGCTAAACAGTGGGAATTTGGCTGGGCATTTGTTGAGCATATTTTGTGGCACGGCTAACACGGGAAGTAAGGCTAAAGGTTTTGGTGTGGCGGTGGTTAGTGGGTGGCGAGTGGTTGGAGCGAGGTCAGCGGGTGCTGGTCGGGTGTGTTCTGGGCAGAACGAACTATGACGTAGATTTGCCTGACTTACACGCAAAGCTACCGTTTGTGTCGATCGATCAGGCCGGATTGAGACGTCATTGAGGGATGGTTTGGGACCGTGGGGGGGAATATAAGGGTCTTTTTTTGGTGCGGTTTTGAATTTGTTCTTAGCGACAGACTTTTGAATCAAGCATCACCTTGTCACCTACAGAACTATCACGAGTCAAGCAAGTTTGATACCTACCACAAGTAACAACACAGTTTGATTACATACCTACAACATACCTACCTACTACCCAACAAGAGAGACCACGACCAGCTGCAAGATGGAGAAATCACCGGCATACAACTACAACTACAACAACAACAACAACAACGGGGGCATGGGAATGGACACGGGCATCACTGGCGGCACCTCCTCCTCCTCTGCCAACCCTATGCAACAACCTGTGTACACCGACAACACCAAACCCCACACCAACGACTACTACGCCGCCCCTCCTACCTCGTCTTCCGCAGGCGTAGGCGCAGGAGCAACACCAACAACCCACCCCGTGGGTATGGACCACACAAACCGTGACTCGATGGCATCCACCGCCGTACCCCCAGCTACCACCAGGACGAGTTCATCAAGTTTCACAGGAAGTGACGTCATCCTCCTCATCATGGCCATCTTCCTCCCCCCGGTGGCGGTCTTCTTGAAGAGGGGATGTGACGCGCATTTTTTTATCAACATCCTGCTCACGATCTTGGCGTGGTTGCCGGGCATGATTCATGCTTTTTATGTTGTGGTGAGGTACCCTGGTGATTTGGGGGATCGGAGGGCGAGGAAGGGGGAGGGGAAGAGGGGTATTTGAGAGATGAAGGTTTTGGAATGGGGCAATGAATGGGACAATGGTAGAGCATGGGGGGGAGGAGGGACTTGGGGGATATGAAGGGAGGGAGGAAATATGATACCAATTTGAGTAGCTATTTTGATTTTTTGTTATTGCGTCTTTCAGGTGTGTAATGGAGTGTTGAATTTGGCAACCGTGAACTCGAAAATGGCACCCGCAGGTAGTTGACCACGTCCTCACGCTGAACTTGCACAAACTGCCCAGCCCGTATCATTCCGCACCTTCTTGCCCAAAACAAAACCATCCGTAAACGCCACCGCCGAATTACAATCTTCCAGAGCATTCCCTGCGGCTTTTTGGCAAATGGTCTTTGAATACTGCAATAGAAACACAACGTGAGGAGTCTTTGTTTTCTTATATTGTTTCCTGCCAGAAACCAAACCAATGTTCCTCATCATGTCTATAGCTATTTAATTCAGTCATGCAATGCATACAAACTCCACCAGGTAAACGCTTCAACATGCACCTCGACAAAACCACAGCCATTTATCCCACGCTCCATGATTATCTACTGCAACAAAATACCCACATGCAAAACTATGTTCCCCTCAACCACTAGCCCCAAAACCCTTCAAGAAAACCCATTCAAAACCGTCGTATGAATAATAGCCTCCACATACATCCTGTTCCTCACCGTACACCCCGCCCCAGCCTTGACCTTGAACATCCCATGCGGCCCCATCACAAACTCAGGCTCCTCCCCAATCTTGACCCTCAACTTCCCCGCAGCAAGCGACACCAGCCTGAGCTGGTTCTCCTCCCCCTCGATCTTGAAAGTCTGACCGCTCCTGATAACATCCACCCGGAAAGCCACATCCTCGCACACCTCCACAGCATGCGTGCTCGAAAGAAAAGACTTGGAAAAGGCAATGCTCTCGGATTTGGGGTCCATCTCCCTGATCCGCCCCGGCGCAACCTCCCAGTCTTCCATTTCCAAAACTTGCTCCGCGATGATGAAGCCCGTGGTTTGGACACCGTTGGATGATGGTATACCTTCCAAAATGCGGCTTTTGGGTTGCCGCCGCTGGTGTTTTACGATGGGTGATGGTGGGGCTGGTTCTTCTGGGATAGACTCGTCAGGTTCTGCTGGAGCTGGAGGCGGCGCCTGTGGGTAGAAATGTCCCGACTCAGAAGTCCGCGCCCTCAGCTTGTACCGAGTGGAAACACCCTCATGTTCTTCCTCAACCCCCTCCACGGCAGCGTTGCGTGCAATATCCGCCGGCTGTTCAGCTTGCGAGACCTGAGGGGCCTGTGGAACAGCCTGCTGAGCCTGGGCTGTAGCCTGCGCAGCTTGTGGAGACTTTGGACGCGGTGGCACGGGCCTTTGATGCACATCCGACCATCTCAGTGTGTGCATACGATATTGTTGTTGTTGTTCCTTCCTCATAACCCCGGGCGTCTTAACCCCCGGGAGCCAAACATTCATATGAGCCCGGTTGGTTCCCGGTATTCTTCTAAGTGACCTTCCTGCCATCACATTGGCCATTGGTTCCGCCGGGCTCTGCTGTTCCGCTGCCCTCTGCTGCTCCGCCGCCATTCGACTGGCGTTCTCTTCTGCCACCGCCCCCTGACTAGTTTTCTCTTCCGCCTCCATATGATCCCAGGTGCTTTTTGGCGGCCAACTCCGATTAGCCAGTGCTTCATCGCCCACGGGCACATCGGCAGCAGCAGTAGCAGGCAACATATGATGCCGCAAGATCCACCAGTTCGCCGCCCACTCAACCGACCCATCGGGCCGCGTTTTGGCGACAACAATCGAGGGGCGCGGGTGAAGGATCTTGCCGCTTGGACCAATGTTGCCTCGCTTGGGGGCATATACACCAACGAGATCAAAGCTCCCATCTCCGTTGTCTTTGAGATAACTTGCATAATGGGAGCGCTAGGAAAGACATCAGAAAGGTTCGCAGACAATGACTTCTCCAGCCAGGAGACGTACCGAGAAATGAAAACCCAGATCCTTCACCTTTATACACTTTGTCTCGCAGCTTCTGATTGGACACCGGAACGGTCTCGGTCCCGAAAGCTCAGTATATCCAGCAGGAATCATGACTCCGCATAGCGATCTAGGGTCTCCGTTGTCATCTGCGACTCGTGAGTTTGTTTTGTCTCCATCACATTCATCAAATGCACACGTACCATCCCATTCCGTGTACCTTCTTCCCGGTGAAGCAAATTCGAAGCCGTCAGAAGATGAAACGGTCGGAGAAGTCTGGGTGGTGTTTGCGGTTAGCAAACCGACAGCTTGCTCCGACACATTCGACGTGCTGATGTCTGCATCGTCCCATCCTGGATCCTCGTAGTCCTGTTGGGCCCCTTGCCCGCTGCGAAGTATCCTGCCTGCCCTCTCCCTTCCCCGGTCCTTCAGAGTGCAATACGTCTGGTTAGGATGGTAAAAGCAGTTCGCACAGCCTGATCACCTTGCTAACAATATCATCAGGAGCTCGAGGAGAAATCATGACGCATGACTGAAATAGGCCGTTGCCACTTGCGCCTCGGCCACACGACTTGGGGGCAGGCTCTCCTGTCACTTGCAGGATTAGGGCAGTGATGTCTCGCGGGTTGGTATCAGAGAAGGGGTTGGTCCTGATCCGCATGTGGTTCCAGTCGAAATCTGGTAGTTGAGGAAGAGAAAGCAAGGTCCTGACATGCCCCTTGCTAGGAGGCTCCCGACCTTTGAAGTGCCTAAGGTAAAGGCTGGAGGGCTTTCCAGAGGGCTTTGGGGTCGCCGGGGGGTAGGAGAATTAAAATGAGATGCTGAGCTTACTTTGGCAAGACTGGTCATAGGACTCTGGGCACCACTATATTCGCTTCCAGCTCCCGATGGGGGCTGGCTGTTGTCGACATCGTATCGTCCGTGTCCTTGTTCCGGTAGCGAGGGAGCGACCATGAGAGGTTCAGACGGATCCAGAGCTCCTACCGAGACCACAATGCCCGGTTTCGGTTTGGCACCCGAAGCTTGACCTTCACCATCCCGGAGTTTGGCATAATGTCCTCGTACCGAGAGGGTTCCGTCCATATTGTCGTGCAACAGGGAACCTCGATGTTGACGCTGTGGCAGAGTGTGAGCAATCATGGGTGGAAAAAATACAATTGAAGGCAAGGCATACGACGAAATGTCCACCCAGCTGCTTTATGGCAGGAAAAAGCTTCCGACACGATCGAACAGGGCAGATCCTAAAACATTAGTACATACGACTTCAGAAGTAGAAATTCCGAAACCTACCAGGGAAAGCCAGGACGAGCCGAGGACCACTCATATCCATCTGGTATAGTGGTACCGTACATAGACTCATTATTCCAACGCAAATAAGGTCGTCCGGATGGAGTGAGGTCTAGGGCGTGCGGTTCGACCTTTGCTACTTCGGCGGCCTCGGCCTGAACCTGGCTGTTTACGGGGGTTGTGAGGACAGAGACCTCACCTACTTCCGACCCCTCTTCCCAGTCACCATCGTTACTGTCGTCCGGGATGTTTTCTGGTGGGAAAACAGGGTCCAACTGGTCCATCATCTCGACATCAGAAGTCTCCGAAGTAGACGACGATGATGCTGGGGCTGGTGCAGAGACAGTGGGACGGGACAGACTTTGAGCAGAGACATAGGCCGGCAGAGGGACGGGTGATATAACTGTGGGTTGAAAGTTGACCGTTTGCAACTTTTTGTGCTGGCCATGGCTTTGGTCATTGGCTCCCGAAGTGCGTCGTCGTTTCAAAGCGTCAGAGATGGCTTTTCTCCTTTCAGCATCGGTAGTATACTTTGTACCTTTGAGGCCGGCATCTCCCTGTGCAGTTGAGGCAAATTGGACTGCGGGGCTATGGGTTGCGGTTCGGGGGGGCAAAATGTCACTGATGATTGGGGGAGGCTCCGAGCCCGAGTCGGCGGGCGGCGGCAGGGTGGGGTTTTCCTTGGCGGGGGTGGTCATACCCGTGGACGCACTCTTGTCGCGACCTCCGAAAATCCAGCTTTCTATTGAGCCATTCGCAGCAGGGTCCTGAAATGTCCGCGGCATTTGAGCTGTGATAGTATTGGAGGGCTCTTTTCCAGGCCGCCTTACCAAGGCAATGCCCGCCTACACACCGTGGAAGGAACTCCGCCTTGCTGCTGGCTACGTCGACGGAGATTCGAGAGCTGATAAAGCTGCGGTAAGCCACCACGCAGATCCTGAATGGGCGTTTGCGTCGCAACTGTAGTAATTAAAGCCTGAAAATAAGCATCAGGCTGGAAAGCGTAAGTAAGTACCAGGTAGGTAAGAATTAGGTCAGCTGAAGTTTGAGGGCTTGTTGGTCGTCTGAAATGAGGTTTGTAGGAGTCGTCTTCTGTCCGGGATAGGGCTTCAGACGGAAAAAAGAAGTTTTGGTTAGGCTTTAGGCACTGTTTTGTGCCTGGGCTTAAGTGGCCTGTGCGTGCTTAGCGCCTTAGCCTAAAGTAGCTGAAAAGAGAAATATCTCTTTACTTTACTAAGCTAAATCCTTCAACTCAGTAGCAGGTTTTATTTACGTTTACGCTCATGTAACGAACTCTGATCCAGAACCTCTAAAAGGGATACATAGACCCGTGGATCACCTGGATCACCTTTCCTTCCTGTCGCTCACTATGCTCATCGTGATCCTGTCGCTCGCTCACCGGGATCACCGTGAGTTCGTCGCTTCACTTCCAATTAGTCAGTAATGTAGCCAGGGGCATCCCGCGCCCCGTGCGTTAGCTCTTCATCCACAATTGTACAGCTCATAATTCTTTTTAAGTACTACCTTACTTACAGCAGGCCAAACAGGCAGAGCCCACGAGGCTTTACGTAGGTAGTAGGCCAGACTACTCCTGTCGCTTATCGGCTCCAAGCACCTGCAGGGGCAAGCGCCCCAGACCCGCACCAATTGCCGGGCCGTTCCATTCTGTGTCTTTTTTAACTTCAACTCGAGACAAATCACACGACTACATGGCAAAGAATTCTCAAGACTACTATCAGCTGTTTGTCTCTACTCCCTTTCGTCTGACGAGAGCACTGCAGCTACCATGGAGTTCGCACAGAGCGCCACACAGCAAGCGGAGTCCTTGGCCATCCATCATGAGCATAGCTTCCAACTACCTACCCAGCATTCCCGCTCACCGACGCCGAGAACACGGAGCGCTGATCGAAACCGGTACGGCCATCTCTCGCCGAGGCCAAGGCGGCTCCAGTGGGCTTTTCCGAGAATTGGGTTGTCCCGGGTTCTTGGGTTGCATGCGGAGACGTGAAACACTTATTTACAGGCCGTTATTGTTAATAAACCCGTGCTGGGATCTTTGATTTCCGCCAACGATGTCGCCGCGGAATAATTGCCTCCGCTTTGGCGAACATATTAGTGACACCTTTCGCTCGAGGTAGCGGAGGCGCCTTGGGGGGCTGAGGTAGGGAAATATATGAAGTCAGCTACTTACCACATCTCTAGTCGGTAGTACTCCCCCAGGATTCCCTTCCCGGCAAGCAGTCTCGCATCAACCATGACGCAACTCAGCAGCCTCTTCCTGACCGCCGTGCTCGCCCTTGCCTCGGGTGTCCGGGCCCAATGCGGTGCAGGCAGCCCCCATGCCACCGTGTCCGGCTCAGGCAATTCTTTCAGGACAACCAGAGGCTCCACTCAACTCTACTCTGGTTCCGACTACAGAGCTGCCATTCAGGCCGGTCTCGATGGAATCTCCAGCGGGCAGCGTGTTGCCGTTCTCGCCTCAGGATCCATCGGCGCCGGCACCATCACCCTCGCCTCGGGCAAGATCTTTGAGGGTTGCGGTACCATCAACGTGGGCAACCGCGCCGGCCGAGGCGCCATTGAGATCCAAAACGTAAACGATGTCCAGATTCCTTTCCTCACCATGACGGGCAACCCTTACTTTGGCCTCCGTGTCTCCGGCACCCGCAACCTCAAGCTCGGCAAGCTCAACTTCAACCTCAGCGGTGGTCTCGCCATCCGTTTCGACCGCGACGCCGCCATGAACTACAACGTCGAGATGGACACCATCACCGTCACCGGAGCTGGGAGCCATGCTGTCGAGACCTGGAACATTGACGGCCTGAAGATCAACTCTGTCATTGCGCGCGACGTGGGCGAGTCCGGTCTGCTGCTGCAAAACACCAGAAACGCTTGGGTCGGTCTCGTCGATGGCAACAACGTCGCCACCGGCACTGGGTATGCCACCTTCCGTATGGCCAACGAGAACGGCAAGAACGCCAATGGGAACTACAACACCAACGTGTACATCGACAAGGTCATCTCCCGCGGTGGTGGTCGCGGTATCTTCTGCGTCTCTCGCTCTGGTGGTGTGGTTATCCAGAACGTCGACTTGTCCAACAACGGGAACAACGCCATTCTCATCGAGAACTGCTACAACGTCTCGATCCGCAGCGGCACCGTCAACGGCGGTGGAGAGGTCCGCCTGTCTGCCCGCTCAGAATTCCCCAACAACAAGGACATCTGGATCACCCTGCAGGTGAACAACAACTCTGTTCGTGAGTCGCCATGTGGCGAGAACACAAACTTCTCCATCAGTGGCAACGCCCGACAGCAGATCTGCTAAAAAGGGGCTGGTGGAGCCAGTACTTTTGGGTTAGAAGTCAAAAGGGGTGGAGCAAAAGTTGCCATGTATATACACGGTTAAGCACATAGGAATGCACTTTCCATAAATCTTGATATTCAAGCTCGAGGCATTTGCTCGTCTCCGGGGAGTTGACTGAGGGAGTTGACTTGAGCAGACCTTGTTGGAGGTGCACTCGATCGATCTCGGGACCCACGGGGAGTTGAGCTAATCACACCAGATCACACGTCGGCAGCAGCAGCCACAGGAGGATAAGCAACACGCGAGGCACAGGTGTACGGGAAGCACTAGTAGCAAGCAAGAGAACACGGGCAGGAGAAACACATGCAAGAGATATCACGAGTGTGACATCAAAGCATATCGAACGCAAGACATCACAGCAAAGTAAACACCAAGGTTCAACCAGAAAAGCATGCTTTGAATTTGTGCAGCTGTTCCAAAATTGAACAACAATAACAACAACAACCAAAAAAAAACAAAAAAAGACCCTCACTAAAATCCTTTCCTTGGTCCCTTCATGCGAACCACACGAGTAGGAAAAGAGTGGCCCCCTTTCTAAACCTGTCATCACACTCATACATACATCCAATCATGATCATGATCATCATCCATTCATTCCACCATCCATCATCCATCATTCATCATTCATCATTCATCATCCATCCATCCATCCATCCATCCATCCATCCATCCATCCATCCCATCTTGATCATCATCCAACCGTTCAAATATACTCCTCCAAGACAGCACGGGTGTGAAAACATAACCCTTGCCACGGGTCTATGGGGTACGACAACACGGCCTTTCACCATGACCGAGTTGCCGACGTTGTTGTTGATATCCCTCTTGATCATGTCGAGGGGCGTGGCGCGGCGAGGAGAAGTTGGCGAAAAGGTGCAAAGGGGGTGTGACTGTCTCCTCTGTAAAATCTGATCACGGCTTCTTAAGTTGCCGTCCTTGATTATATCCTCCCAAATCCTCGTTTTTGTTCCTGTTCGGACCCTCTCCTCACATGTATGTGGCGGAGCGGAGCGGAGCGGAAGGGGAAAGGGGGAAGGGGAAGGGGAAGGGGAAGGGGAAAAAGAGGGTAGTCAGTGCAGAGTGTGAAGGGAGGAGAGGATCAGAAGATATGTCGCTGCAGCCATCCCATCCTATCCGTCAGTTTCCACGCAGCCAGCCATCCGTGATTGTAACCGCCGCCTGGGCGGACGTCGTCATCGTCATTTCACTTTTTCCCCCTCTTCCTCTTCTGCACAACCGTGCACCACTGCCTACCATCTCCCTCCTCTTTCACCACACCACCACAACACTGACCGACAGGCCCGGCCGATAGCCTCCACTCTTCAACCTTCTGGACCTTACAGTCCTTTTCCCCATCTGACGACGACGTCCGCCTCTTCCTCTTATCGGTGTCGCCCGCAAACGACGCTGGCGCCTGGGAGCGCCGCCAGGATTGGTCAGTCTGGCGCGGTGGTGGTGGTGGTGGTGGTGAGGGACTGGCCGCCAAACGCGCCGGTGGAGTCGACGGCGGCGTTGGCAAACCGGCGAGAGAGGGCCCAGAGGCGGTGGTGGTGGCTGTGGTCACCATGGCGTTGTTGACGTCGCGCCAGCGCTGCGGAGCCGCCTGGCGCATGTGAGCGAGGAGGTCAGAGAGGGGCTCCCTCGTCAGTTGCTTGTTCTCCTGCCCAGGCCAGGCGCTCAGGCAGGCCGCCGGCACGGCCTAGACTCTGGTTACGTCGATCCACGTCGGGAAGTTGAAGTGGATGCCGTGCTGGAGCTGGATGAAAGGCCGACTGGGATCGGGCCTTTCCGAGTTGCAGTTGGCGGCTGCGCGGAAAACCTTCTTGTCGGCTGTGAGGTAGATGGTTAGCAAGGTTGGACATGAAGATGGATATGAGGGTGATACGATGGTAGCGGGAAGGTGACAGGAAGCTGACAGGAAGGTGACAGGAAGCTGACATGAACTGAGCACGGTATGCATGATAATGGATTGGCGATGTACTTACAATGTATCTTCCTGAGGTCTGGCCTCCCCCATGGAGCTTGCGCGGTCCCACGCGAAGAGCACCCGAACGACGAGATCAACGCAATCAGGGCCATGAACCCGTCATGCGACCGCTTCAGGAGAATGAAAGGGTGGCCAAAGCCTCCCTGATCCATCCGCGGTGTGATCTGGTTGATGTCGCTCTTGTGGATGAACTTCTCGCTCATCAACCTAACAGATTGCCCCGAGGGCATGGAGTCGATGGCGTGTGGTGCCATATCGTTTGCAAGCGATGGAATGACTGCGGTTGCATAAGAGAGAGAAATGGAAAAAAGCAAAACACCGGGGCAGAAGAAGAGTATATGTAACTGAAGTAAGCTTAAACTTTTTCGAAACCAATGTGGGCCAGGGAATCTCTTCAAAGCCACTGCAGTGACGCGTCGTGGCCGGGACTCAACCATCGTGAGTCTGATTATGGTCGATGTGGAGAAATGGGCTGGACGCCGTGTTTCTCAATTTGTCTTTCGATGCTTTCAATGCTTGTTGGGCACGATTGTGGACTTTGTGGCAGGACTGTCCAGTGAAGTGAGATGGAGACGGTCCAGCTGACAACTTGCAAAATTATTGACTGATTTCTGGGGAAGAAGTAAAAACAGCTTCTTGGGGAAGTGAAATTGGTATAGCAACCGGGATAATTTGAATATTCCGTGTGGCGGGATCACATAAGTTTCAATCTACTGCCACCTATTGAATATTCACCGACTTCTGGTTATAGCGTAGGCTTCCGGTTTTCTTTTTGGGTTCTGAGGTGGCTCTGAATTGGAGGCCCGCTGCCCCCGACTTGATCCACACATTGTTCCAACAACCCACCTCGAGAAGATTCTGCCTCGGTCCTGAAAGCTGATTAAGACTGAGGAAATGAAAACTGATATACATGGTGATGGGAGTTTTGGTTGTATCCTGCACTTCACAAAACATACTACGGAATAATAAATTTCCCAGGGGCGCTTTGTCTTATAATCAGAGCTACCTAGTTCCAGATTAGCAACTGTTCTATGAGACCGACTTCCCAATACACAAACCATTGTGTCTGCAACATAAGAATTCCAGTAACAAGTCATTATATGACAAGCACGAAGGAAACAGCAGATCAGGATTGAATCCCAACATCTAGGCTCATGATAACAAACTCGTCTCTCTCACAACTTCCCCACAGCCTTCAACCCCCTCTCCCCATCAACAAGCACACACCACCCCTCCCCTCCCCAACCCCCATCCCCCGCAACCACGGCCCTAAAGTTGTTCTTCGCAAAAGCCAGCACCTCATTGTTAAAAGTGCCCGGCTGCAAAAACACACTCGGGAAGCCGAGCTCCTTTGCCTCTTTCAAACTGGCAAGGGTAACAGCAGGGGGGGTGATGAACGAAACTGAGGTCTCCTCTGGCTTCTCGATCTCTTTGAGCGAGGTGACAACGGGGTGGTCCTCACCGTCGACGGGAATGGGCTTGCCGGAGGGGTTGATGGGGGTGACGGGGAGGTTGTGGTTGAGGTACCATTTGAAGACTTGAACCGGTGTTAGTATGTGTTGATTACCTAGGGATGAGGTTGGTGATAGGTACCTTTGTACCCGTACTTCTCCTGGTTGGCACTAGCTCCCACGACGGCATACTTGGGAGACTGGAAAAACGTCCTGAGTGTCATATCGGTGGCAGACATGGTTGCGAATTGAGCTGTCTTGAGACGGGGTTTGAAGAAAGTGCGGCTGTGAGAGTGTGATGCCGTTATGAGTAGAGCACAGTTATGGCAGTTTATAGTTGTTGGAGTGTGGAGAGGAAACCAGGTGTAAGCTGGAGAATGCACTCGAATGGATCGTGAAACTGGACGGTGAGCGAGGTTCAATCGAGAGGACAAAGAGGGAAGAAGCTGACGATGCATCTAAATGTATTTAATGCGCTTAGGTGAGAGGAAAATGACAAATCTTTGCGGCACACGCTGCAAGCCGAATCACACAATGTCAAGCAAAGAGCCGCCAAGGACCCTAAGAGATGCGGGCGACGCCGATGTTATAGCGGTTTACGCCCCCGCAAACGGGAGGTGCTAATGCCGCTGGAGGCTGGAGCAATGACGTGCCTCGGTCTGGGAGACGAGAGGTGCCCCGCTGGCTGGTAAGGTATCAGGCAGGGACAAAGGGGTCGGACTGCTGTGCAACAGACAGCTGATGGATTGCGACCTGGAGCTAGTCGGATAAGAGATAATCCAACCAGTGAAACTCAAAGAGACAGAACTGTGCCGATGTGTGTGCTGTCACGTGCCTGGAATGAATGACATCACGTGCTATGGCTTCCCCGGTCCTCTCGTTCTGGCACTCCTGCCAAAGATTGGTTGACCTTGCCTTGAAGGCCATCTTCGACTTCAACTTCAGGGAAACTGAGTGCCCCGTATCGATAAGAAAAGGAGGGGCAGTGCCAAGGCGTGTGGTGGGTTGTTGCTGGAGCCGTTGCCCCGTGAAACAATCAACAAGCACCGGCATGGAGGCACAGACCAAGACAGCGCAGCACGCCCATTTCAGCTGGCGGTCAAACCAAGGCCATAGAAATTGGCAACCCCCCGTCTCTGAATCCACTCTCTAGACCGCACATCAACTTCCGAATAGCTTCGTCTTGTTCTGCCCTCAGCATTCCAGCAAAGTTTCCTGCCCAGCCTTTTCCGCGCGTTCCTTTAGTTTTGCATCACACACGCAATCAAAATGGTGAGTACATTTGCCACGCACAGTTCGAGGATCAGGAGAGCGCCATCAAAGCAGCAGCACAGCCAATCAGCCACCACAGTCCCCCCCAAATTGTTAGCGCACCGATGCAGTACGGCGGTACGGCGGTTACCTGTACCTGGCGGGCAGTGGTGCCAACTTTAAAAGTTGGATGGTCGTCTTGTCTTTGACGGCGACGACAACGACTGACTGCTTTCTATTTTTTTTGCGCCCAATTGCTTCTCTCTCCCGACCTCGAATCATCGCATCGCATCCTAAAAAGATGGCCACTAATCAGTTTGACTCCCCGCAGGCTTCGACCAACTACAAGGAGGCTTTCTCTCTGTTCGACAAGCGCGGCAACGGCCGTGTCACCCTCGATAGCTTGGGCGATCTCCTGCGCGCCTGCGGCCAGAACCCAACCCTTGCCGAGATCCAGGAGCTCGAGAAGAACGTTGGCGGTGATTGTGAGCAGATGAACATGGAAGTGCACAAGGCACAGTGACTGACAGACGACTCCAATATAGTCGACTTTGAGACCTTCCAGCGCATTCTGAACCGACCGGGCGGCTTCCGTGACCCTGGCGAGCCCGACGAGTACTGCCGCGGCTTCCAAGTATTCGACAAAGACATGACGGGTTTTATCGGCGTGGGCCAGCTCAAGTACATCCTGACGAACCTGGGCGAGAAGATGACCGAGGAGGAGGTGGACGAGCTGCTCAAGGCGGTGGACACCAGCAACGGGCAGGTCAACTACACGGAGCTCGTCCGCACCATTCTTGCCAACTAGAGGGAGGTGAAGCTACCGGACGTATGGGGGTCTGCAGTATGACAGACATGTTTTCATTTTGGGGGCACTTGCATCGATTAAGAGGCGGGCCAGGCGTTGGAGTACTTTTGTGGCGATCTATCATGTATCGATTCTGGGCAGCTGGATGAGGCTCTGTTGTGCCCTTTTGGTTTGGGATAGTAATAGAGACTTGTTGGCAACATTTGATGAGACTGCGCTGGTGGCTGTGACTTGATGGATGGATGTGGATTCGAGCAGGTTCCAGCAGGGATATGGCTTTTCAGTCCCGGACATGGATACATGCAGTCTTCACTTCCCAACTCTGTTTCCAAATGTCTTCGCGAATACTGGGCTCTCAATGCCCTCAAAACTCCAAGTCCCGTGTCGACAACCCTGTATATGTCCCTTACGCCGACATCGACAGCAGGGGTAGATCGCCAGATGCACGGACCCCTGTCGGGCCTGGTCCTAGCTCAAACATAGCATGCCGGACCTCGATTACCGAACATCATCGTTCGAGCTGCAGCAAGTGAAGACAACACTTGACGACGGATGCCAGTGCCGCTCGGCCTCCTCCCTCGGACCACGTAGCTCACGATTGAACTTCTGTTAAGCACACCGCTCCCCCGCCTCTCGTCACCCGTCACCCCGTAGCACCTTGTTCTCTATCCCTCTCACAAACCCCGCAGTTGGGTTCCCTTATTGACATCTGTCTCCGTGCGTACAGTGCAGTTGTCAACCTGGCGCCCAACATTCCCTCCGCACGGCAGGCCGTCTTCCTGCTTCTCTTTTCCCTTCTCCTCTTCTCCACCGTCACCGTCATCCTGGCCGCGCCACGGTACGCCCCCCGCATTTCTGCGCTGTTCACGCAGTTACGGTACAGCCGGCCCCACCATTTCAAAGGTCAAGCTCCTCTCGGTCACGTCTTCAATGTGGTTACTGCTGCCACCACTACCTCCGCACGTCTAGCTACACTGTCGTACTCAACCCTAGGCTCCTTCTACACACACGCACCCGACGTCAACATGGCCAAATACGCCAACCCTCCCCAGGACCCCCCGCTGTTCACCGGCACCAAGGACTCCATCGTCGCCGACTCCAAGGCTCTCTGCGACAACACACGCTCCCTGCTCGACAAGCTCGTTGCTGAGATCAAGCCGAACGACGCTGCCACCTTCGAGTCCGTCCTCCGCCCCCAGATCGAAGACGAGAACCAGAGCTCGCTATCGGCTCGCATCCTTGGCTTCTACCAGTATGTCAGCGCTGATGCCGCCCTGCGCGATGCCAGCACCGAGGCCGAGAAGATTATGGACGAGTTCGGCATCGAGGTCAGCATGCGTGAGGACGTCTTCAAGCTTGTCGATGCCGTCTACAAGAACAGCGGGCTTGCTGAGAGCAAGGAAAAGGACAAGGACCGTCTGATCACCGAAGAGCTGGCCAAGAGCACCGGTCTGGAGAGCGTTGAGAGCGCCAGACTGTTGGAGAAGGAACACAAGAGCTACATCAAGAATGGCCTCGGTCTTCCCGAGGGTGAGAAGAGGGACCGCTTCAAGGAGATCAAGAAGAAGCTTAGCCAAATCAGCATTGCCTTCCAGAAGAACCTCAACGAGGAGAATGGCGGCCTCTGGTTCACCCTAGAGGAGCTCGATGGCGTTCCGCAGGATGTCTTGGACGGCCTGGAGAAGGGCACCGGCGAGAACGAAGGCAAGCTACGTCTCTCCTTCAAGTACCCCGACCTCTTCCCCACCCTCAAGTTTGCCAAGAACCCCGAAACTCGCCGCAAGGTGTTCATCGCGAACGAAAACAAGTGCAACGACAATGTAGAGCTGTTCCGTGAGGCTATCGAGCTTCGTGACGAGGCCGCTCGTCTGCTCGGTTACCCTGACCACGCCACCTTCCGCATTGAGGACAAGATGGCCAAGACGACCAAGACTGTTCTTGACTTCTTGAACGATCTCAAGGAGCGTCTCGGCCCCGGTGGTCTCAAGGAAATCGAACACCTCAAGGAGCTGAAGAAGAAGGACCACGAGGAGCGCGGTCTTCCGTACGATGGCAACTACTATCTCTGGGATCACCGTTACTACGACCGCCTGATGATTGAGAAGGAGTACAGCATTGATGAGAATGCGATTGCTGAGTACTTCCCAATCACCTCCACCATCGAGGGCATGCTCAAGATCTTTGAGACGCTCTTTGGCCTCGTTTTCAACCAGTTGACTCCCGAGGACCGCGCGCGTATCTCGCCTACCGGGAAGGCTGAGGATATCGCGTGGCATGAGGATGTTATCATCTTTAGCGTATGGGACGACAAGTCGGAGGGTGAAGGGTTCGTCGGGTACCTGTACCTGGATCTCCATCCCCGTCAAGGCAAGTATGGCCACGCCGCCAACTTCAACCTGCAGCCTGGCTTCATCCAGGCCAACGGTTCAAGACGCTACCCCGCCACCGCCTTGGTATGCAACTTCTCCAAGCCCACCAAGGAGAAGCCTTCTCTCCTCAAGCACGACGAGGTTGTCACCCTCTTCCACGAGCTGGGTCACGGTATCCATGACCTTGTCGGCCGCACTCAGTATGCTCGCTACCATGGCACTTCCACGGTTCGAGACTTTGTGGAAGCCCCCAGTCAGATGCTGGAGAACTGGTGCTGGACCCCCAGTCAGCTCAAGAGCCTGAGCAAACACTACAAGACGGGCGAGTCGATTCCCGACGATCTTATCGAGAAGCTCATCTCGACCAAGCACGTCAACGATGCTCTCTTCAACCTGAGACAGCTGCACTTTGGCCTGTTCGACATGACAGTTCACACACCCAAGTCGCACGAGGAGCTCAAGAAGCTGGACATCAGCAAACTGTACAATGACCTCCGGGCCGACATTTCCAAGATCAAGGGGCCCGAGGAGCAGGGTGAGGCCAGGTAAGTTTTTTTTTTATTGTCAAGGGCTCGAGTCAGTTTTCAATGCTAACTGTTGTTTGTAGCAACTGGGGTAATGGCCAGGCGACGTTTGGGCACTTGATTGGGGGTTATGATGCGGGCTATTATGGTTATTTGAGCTCGCAGGTGTATTCGACTGACATGTTTTATACCAAGTTCAAGAAGGACCCGATGAACGGGGTGGAGGGGAGGAGGTACAGGCATACGGTGCTGGCTAAGGGAGGGTCCAGGGATGAGATGGTTTCGTTGGAGGAGTTTCTTGGGCGGAAGCCGAGTTCGGAGGCTTTTTACAAGGAGTTGGGGTTGGAGGGTTGAGGGGTGGCCGCTTTTCTTTTGTGTTTTGGGCTGGAGTACTTTGCTAGCTATCGTTATCAGGAACAATGTTGCCAGTGTGTATCGTTCTCGAATGAAAAGAATTTTGGACTGGTAGATGAGGTGGCAGTTGTGCTGGGGTGAGGAGGCTGAAAAAAAGGCTTGTTTCGAGTTTGCCACTTCCGTTTGGGTCATCTGAACTTTTGTACATTACGCCTCGGCCCGCTTTCTAGTGTCTCCGAAGGGAAGTCCCGTCCCTCCATGTTGGACTACAAACGACTGCCGAGATCATCTAGATGTTTGTAACTACCGCGAGTCATCACGTAGCAGTATTGGAGATACTTGCGCTTCCTCATTTCCGAAGTCCGGTTCTGGTTCTGGAAGCTGCGGGTGAAGGATGAAAGGGGGAGAGGCTGGCTCACCGACAACGGCGGTGGGGGGGAGGTGGGTTTGGGCTGGGGATCCTGACTTGGACGGATTAGGAAGGTGAGGTATAGGATCAGCTCTTGAAGGGGCGGGTTGCCGGTGGAGGTGAGTCGTCGGTGACGGATTTGGCTGCCGGTTGAGTAATGGGGAGAGCTTCCGTTTGGCCGTCGGCAGTTGGAGGGGGTTGTTGTGCTGGGTGCTTTCCTGAGGTATCTGCTAGCTGGTGAGGCTGTTGGTCAGGCTGGTTGTGTACGGAGTACAATTCAACAGGAAAGGACTCAACTGACCCGTTAGGAGGAGGAGACGAAAAGGGGGTGACCAGGAGG
Source organism: Podospora pseudoanserina (assembly GCF_035222485.1). NCBI lineage: Eukaryota > Fungi > Ascomycota > Sordariomycetes > Sordariales > Podosporaceae > Podospora > Podospora pseudoanserina. The sequence continues at coordinate 2,459,867 of NC_085925.1, forward strand.
TTTTGCAACATGGCGCAAAAAACAATGTAGGGTGAGGGTGGGAAGTGAGAAAATAGTAAACCACGAAGCCCGATTAGCTCAGCTGGTTAGAGCGTCGTACTAATACTGGAGACAGTATGTAGTCAATGCGAAGGTCAACAGTTCAATCCTGTTATTGGGCATCTATCTTTTCCTTTCCTATCTTCTTTTTCTTCTTTTTCTTATTGTCCATTTCTTTGCTCTCGTGGGTGTGACCTCCTGATGGTTTATGTATGGCTTGGTGGTTGTGATGAATGGCTATGTGACTATTGAAATTTTGGTGTGTAGATTTAATCAAGATTAATTAATGCTAAAAAAGCAAAGAAAAAACTATACATACATAAACACAGTGTGAGTCAAGATGTAAATTCCAAAGGTCCTGATGGAGCATGAAGGGTGTAAGTAAGACTTGAGCTTTGTTTAACCCAAAATGAAGTTGGGCTTGGATAAGCTTGGGTGAATAGTTCCCCTTATTTTCCAATGTGGGGAGTGGGCTGCTTTGTCAGAGGGAAGATGGTATTTTTGGACAGGCAGATTCTATTAAATAGCGAAATGTGATATTTTGGGATATCGATTTCTTGGGGTAGATTTAGTAGTGTGGTGGTTGTGCGAGGCGCTGAAAGAACAATCAGAAATGGCTACAAAACAATCACAACCAAAGACATCAAGATTGACACATATCAGGTATCATTACTCCCCTACATCTACTTTAAAAACTCATTGGTATCCAGTCGCGCGCAACAAAAGCAACGCTTGATAACACAAAAGAAATACCCCCTTCCCACAAGAGAAGAACAAGAAAAACGCCGCTTCCGACCCAAAGCCCAACACTAAGAAAAATGCCCACCATAAACCCCTCCAATGACCATGCCCATGCCCGATCCTTTTTGGCCATGAAACCCTCATGAATACTCCAAAGACATTACCAGTTATGAGTTATGAAGGAAATGTTTGATGTTGTAAAAGGAAAATGCCAAAAACTCCGAACCGATTTCCCCCCCAAACACCGTTGAAATGCTCAGCTCAGGTGAGTGGAGCGCAGCCGAAAGAAGTACCAACGGCACCCGTCTCGTAGCGGATTGTGATGTCCTTGACAGCCGAGTAGGTGCCGAGCCCGAGAATGACCATGCCCACAACGAAAGCCACCACGTTGAGCGCACCCAGCATGATGTTCCATGGCGTCCACTTGCCCTCCTTGATGAACATGAACCACATGATGGCCGGGAAGTAGAATGTGAAGCCGGACAGGAAGATGGCAGCGCAGATGGCCAACAGGGGCGAGAAGAAGGGAATGGCCTCGGCAACGACAAAGGCGACGATTGTGATGGCGGCATCGACACCAATCCAGGTGATCCAACCCATGGGGGTGTTGACGTAGCGGATAACCGAGTCCTTGAACCATTTGCCATGGATGTAACGGGCGCAGACAACGGTGTTGATGCTGCCAGAGATGTAGATGACGGGCAGGGCGACACCAAAGGCAACCTTGGACATGGTGGGGCCAGCCGAGAGGAGAGCAGGGGCCTGGACATCGTGACCAACAAAGGCGAACACGAGGGCGCCGGTGATGGTGTAGAGGAAGATCTCGAAGATGCCGAGAGAGAAGATGGCGCGGGGATAGTCGGCTGGAGTGTGCATCTCGTCCATGAAGCTGAACTGGCAAAGTGAGTAGCTGTATGCGAACACAATGTTGGTGACCGCAATGAAGCCCTCGTGCAGCGTCAAGCCCTCCTTGGGGTAGGCAGACCAGCTGACAGCAGCCAGACCGCCGTCAGCGTTGGCCGACTGGATGCCGGTCGCGAAGATAGTGACACCGATGGCACCAATGATGGAGACGAAATCGACGTATCCAAGAATGGCCATTTCGGAGAAGGTGGGCGGGATGGCCAGGAGGAACAGGAGAATGCCCGAGACGACGGCAAAGACGACAGTGCAGGCGCCATTGTTGGTCAGGTTGCCAAACATGATAGCTCCCGTCAAAACGTGGGAGGCGGTGGTGAAGGTGAGCTGCAGGACGAACATGAACGTCATGATAATGTACCCCCACTTGCCAAACATCATTCTGCCGGCGTCGGTGTAGTGGGCGATGTGGGGGTACTTGACCTTGACCTGACCGACGACATAACTGCAGTACATGGCCAAAAGACCCATGCTGACAGAAATGATAACGCCGAGGATCATGCCCAGTGATGCGAAGGCGGCCGGAAGACTGAGACTGCCCAGGGCGACGGCAGTCACGATGAGCACAACCGTCAGGCGTTTCCATCCAAGCTGGTGGAAAGCGGCCTCACCCTCTGCCAGCTTCTGTCTCTCAAAGTCGTAGTCGGCGGCGCCCCTGTTGGCGCGGACGTCACCCTCCATGGAAGAGGCATGGCCGGAGCCGGTTCTTTCGATACCGGCCTTCTCCTTCTCGGTAAGGCTCACGCCCGTGCTTGGAGTGATTTCCGTCATGTTGAAAAAGCCTGTCGTCCCAACACTAGGTAAATGACCGGCCTGCTGAAGCTGTTGAAATTCGACAGGAGCGTGGCGTGATGGGCCGGGGTAGTGCCAGGTAGGGCGATGTGGGGATGGCGAAGTGGCGGATGGATGGGTGAAGAGTGAAGAGAGAAGAACCGAAGTCCGTGGGGAGATGGACTTTATGAACGAGTGTTGCAGGTCAAAAATTGTTGAACAGAAAAATGACCAGGACAAGCACCATTGACACAAAGCCAGTTCCCAAAATGTGTTCCGGATTGGATGGAGAGCCGAACTGCTGGGGAAGCAGGGAAAAGAGAGAAACTTTAAAAGAAAGCGTCAAACCTCAGTTCCAAGCTCGAGTCAGGCAACGGCAAGCACATCCCTACCATGCCGTTCATGCTCCGGCCGATCTCGGTGAACGAATTGAGGCGCGGGAACACCGGCAGGGACGTCCCATCGCCACCGAGGAGGATACCCCGATGGTTATCCCGATGGCTGTTGCTGGCTGGCCAGTATCATCAGATGAGCAGCTGTTCACCCAACGGCCCCGGAAAGAGCTCTCCCCAGATTTTGTGAGTAACCAGCACCGGTCCAAAACACTAGCTTCCATTACCCAATGCCGCAGGGTCTCAAGGACTTCGGGCTATCCTCACACGGTGTGTTGTCAAGGCCAGGACCCCTCTGCAAGCCCTAGGCTGCCCTTGCTCCTGCATGTCGCAGACGGAGTTCATGGCCGGCCGGTCCACCCTCCCCGCATGAAGCATCTCTCCCACAGGTTCTAGAAGATGAGAAGCGGCAAACGGCGTATCTGAGAAGCCCTGTGTTCATGTGGCGGCTCGAGAATGTGCTGATTGTGGGGGCGCGATAGCGGACCTTCCAATGTGTGTACCGGTAGACGAATTGCCGTATCACTGGAAAACACCATAGGGCAAAAACGGTTCATCTCGACAAGCCGGGAACCAGCAATGAGCCAACTGCCAGTAGCGCCGGTACTTTGGTAGCTGGTGTGGTGACGACACTGTGGGACCCCTCAAACGCAGAAAAGGCGCCGTCTCGCCAGCCTCATGCCGATGTCCGCGGCAAAGCTTATTTTCCTCCTGATGCCCAATGCCAATGGCTGCGCTTGCACCGAGGAGGCACGGAGGTAGCACCCTGAAAAAGCTTGGTTCAACTGCGCTGTTCCGGACTGTCTGCGCCGTCTCCAGAGATCGTTGGAAGAGCTCGAGGTGTTAGATGGACCGGGATTCGCATTCTCGGGATCCTCGATGATTCCATCTCCAGCTCAGGCGGTGAAAATTGAGATGGTCGGCAACGTGCGAGATCGGTGTTGTGTCTCCGGGATCCCATCTCTCGTTCGCTGGGGGAGGCGGTGCAAACCCCAGAATGCAACTGCCAGTCCCCACCAGCCGCTGATGGGCGAGGCTTTTGTTGATGACCAATGCCAAACTTGTGAAGAAAACACTTAGTCACGGTTTGCTTGGGACCTGTCGTATATGTTTAATGTGGCCGCCTTGGTCTCTTGGAGTCTCTTGGGCACAGCAGGCCCAGATCTTTCGGGTGATCGTCTCGGGAGTCCACATTTTGTTTTGCCTTCTCAACATGTCTCTGAAGCATCAAGTAGACCGGCACTTGAGAGGTCTGTTGTGAAGCTGAGAAAGAATGGGAGAGCGGACCATTGTTGAAGGTGGAAGAAGCCAAGAAGTTGGTTTTTGGCTTCAGAAGCCGTGGAAGCATCCAATATTGACTTCATGCAAGATGCCAGGAAGTGTGCGCTTGGCACACATTCCCGAATCAAGTGAAGTCTGGGCATTGAGAAGATCACAACCCTAACCCTTCACTGGAATCTGGTGGCGCTATCTGTGGCTGAAGCGAAGCAAGGTGTGGCGCACGTGAGGCTTGGCCTCCACATTGAAAGTAAACAAACGGAGCGTGTTCTAGCCAATCAACGACGTCTGGCATTTTATTGACTGCGACTTCCCTGCTCCCCCTCCAAATGTCAATGGATCCCACAGTTTGACTTTTGACACCATCACCAAACACGCGACTTGGGCTGACGATCCAAGCCTTCCTCGATTGGCCCGTGATTGATTATTATCTGATATCGCCAGACGACAATGTCCGTATGTTATTGTTGAGGAGAAACGAACCCAACCCATATTCCAGTTAGCGGTAGCGGTAGCCGACTCGATCGCGTCTTAACTCGCGACAAACCCTCGAAACTCGACCTCTCTGAGCAAACAACCACACAAAAATGTCTATGATGGACTCGGAGGACGTGTTCTTCTGCCTTGAGAACCGGCTGGCATCGTTCCAAGCAACACAACCTGCCTCCAAAGGCAGAGCCTCCAATGCAAACTCTCGCGGTCCAAAACAGCTGCAATGGCCACACAAAACCCTCTCCCCTGTCGCGGTAAGCTTCCTAGCTGATTCCCTTGGGGTTTCAAGACTGACTTTTGCTGTGATAGTTTGCAAAAGCCGGATTCTTCTTCGAGCCATACCCGCAAAGCCCCGACAATGTTGTGTGCTTTTTGTGCGACAAGTCACTCGACGGGTGGGAAGAGCATGACAATCCTCTGGAGGAACACCTGAAGCACTCGCCAACGTGCGGGTGGGCCATCATGGCAGCCATCGAGGCCGGCATGGGCAACTATGGGAAGGTACACCCTCTCGACCCGTTCATGGTCGAGGCCCGCAAAGCAACGTTTGCCGGCAGGTGGCCCTACGAGACCAAAAAGGGCTTCAAGTGCAAGACTAAAAAGGTAGGAACGACGAACCCTTGACCGTTGGCCCAAGACTGACTCGCCGGAACATAGCTTGTCGAGGCCGGTTGGAAGTACACACCATCGCGGGAGGCGGAGGACATGGCCACGTGCGCCTACTGCCAACTCGCCCTCGAGGGATGGGAGTCGGACGACAACCCGTGGGACGAACACTACAACCGTGCGCCCGAATGCCCATTCTTCACTCTCATCAGCTCGCAACCGGCACCAAAGAAGTCGGGGAGAGCCAAGACAGCTAGACCCTCCAAGGCCTCGCGGCTCTCGGTGCAGTCCATTGCTACCATCGCCACTGGTGCCTCCGACTTGACCTCTGTTGGAGACCTCACCCTCGACCAAGACGACAGTGTTATGACAACTGCGTCCACCATGACCCAAGGTGCCAAGAAGACGACAAAGGGACGCAAGGCGACTACTGCAAAGGGCCGGAAGACCAAAGCAAAGAAGGAAGAGGTCGTCGAGATCCACGAAGACGAACCACAAGTAGAAGCACCTCCACCAAAGCCCGCCAGAGGACGTAAGCGTTCTAGCGACACAATGGAGGAACCTTCCATGATCAACGCCGAGGCTCCAGCTCCCAAGAAACGGGCCACACGCACCAAGAAGAACGCTGCCGTAGAGCCGCCCGCAGCGCCACAAGACGTTGATATGGTCGATGTCATTGAGCAGCCACCACCCCCTGCCAAGAAGAAGGGCCGGGTGCCCACCACAAAGTCCCGCAAGGTCTCGCAAGCCTCGGTCCAGTCGGAGCCATTGGATGTGCCAGATGATGATGAGATTGAGCGCCAATTAGAAGCCGATCTCGACCGGTACGAAGAGCCAGCTCTCGAAGAACCAGTCGTCGAAGAACCAATCATCGAAGAGCCGGTTGTCGAAGAGCCGGTTGTCGAAGAGCCGGTTGTCGAAGAGCCGGTTGTCGAAGAGCCAGCTGCTGCAGAGCCGGTTGTCGCAGAACCCGAGGTGAAAGCGCCACGGCCAAAGACAAAAGGAAGGCCCAAGAAATCTACCACTGCACGCAAGACAAGTCAGGTGGCGGAGGAAGAGAGCAGGATACACCCCATGTTCGACGCAACACCTGCAGAACCTGACGAGGCTGAGATCGATGCTGAATACAAGGCTCTTCTCGCCGAGCTTGATCCAGAACCAGAGGAGCCAGAGGAGCAAGAGATCATGGTCCCGAAGAAGGGACGGAAGGCAGGGACTCGGAAAACATCAAAGACGAAGAAGCCTAAGGAGCCTGTGGCCGAGCCAGAACTTGTGGATGAGATCGCAGAAGCTCCTGCGCCATCAGTCGGTGATGTCCAGTACCCAACCCTTAAGATGGAGGATGCCGTTCCAGAACCTGAGGCCAAGTCAGAGCCTCAACCAGAAGAAGTTGATCCGGATGCCAGCAGCGGTGCTGTTGTAACCCAGCCTGTGAAGAGGGGTCGCGGCCGTCCCTCGAAGAAGTCTTTGGCTGAACGGGCATCTCTCGAGGCACGGGCGTCTCTGGAGGTCCGGGCATCACTCGACGCACGAGCGCCCGTCGAGGACGTCGAACCGGCACCAGGCCCACGACGATCATCTGCCAGAATAGTCAAAGCTCGCGAGTCTGTTTTAGCGAAGGCGACGACGCCAGAACCGGTCCAGGTTGAGAAAAAGCCTGCCAAAGCTCCAATACCACCACCTGCCCCAGTTGTCGTAGCTGCACCTGTCCCACCGACCCCGATGAGAACCAACAAGTCTCTTCCGCCACCTCCTCCTTCATCTGCCAGCCAGCACCCATCAACGCCGAGAACACAACCCAGCCGACGGGCGAAACAAGCAACCATGTCCCCTTCGCCGTCGCTGCAATCCTCGAATGCAGAAAACACACGGCGATCGCTGACCAAGACAACAGCTGTTAGCGTCGTCTCCAACAGAGTTGCGCTAGCACCAGTTGTTGCCACCCCGAGTCGGAGTTCCCCGTCGAAACGAGCTACGCTGGGCGGACTTCAGAGTGCCACGCCCTGGCAGCCAACAGACCTCGAGATGGTATTTTCATCGAACAATCCAAACAAGGAGAATGGTGTCTCCAGGTTGCTGAGCAAGGGCAAGGACTTGACCAGCCCTGAGAAGGGCATGACGGTGGAGGAGTGGATTTACCACAATGCTGAGCTGGCAGAGCAGATGCTCAAGATGGAGTGTGAAAATATGGTCTCGGCCTTTGAGAGGGAGGGTACGAGGGCGATGAGGGTGTTGGAGGGGCTGATTGTTGAGTAGATCAAGGTTGTGTGGGTTAGCGAGGGTTCAGGGTGCATGGAGCATTGTTGGCACAGTAATAAGGCGTTGTTTGGGTTTCGGGCGGTTTTGCGCTTAAGGTTGTTTAGCTGCTCAATCAAGGGTTATTGTGTTGTATGCCTCAGACTTTACCTCATCCACACGAAGAACTCATCAAAAGAGGGCATATTAGAAGCTGCTGAATGTTTGTCAGCCAGAAGTTGTTGGACGCCACTCAGGATCAAATTGCGGCTTTTCTCCCTGGACTTCACCACACCGTGGTGTGTAACACCCCGCATGCTAGACGAATACGCTCGGTACGCTCTTGTGGTTGGAGCCATATGATTGGAGGGTCGACGGAGATCAACATGAGCATGCATGAGCATTGGATATGTGCACGGTGCATACACTCGCACCAACTACGAAACATCGAGTGAGAGAGCTGTGCGAATGATTACAGGTGGGAGTCGGGCTTGACAATCACTTTGATCATACATGGCAAGCCCTCCCCACTCGGGGATAGTTGAGCAGTGAAATGCACCTAATGTATGGCTCACACCCTTCCACACGAGTTGAGGTATTCATCCATGTTATATCGTTATATCTACCACTGGGTCCCTCGCCCATAACTACTCCGTTGTCAATCTTTTTTGGCCGCCCCATCTTACTCTCTCTCCTTGCAAATCCCTTGAAGAAACAAACCACCACCATCAATCACCACCATCATGTCCCACATCACCCTCTCCCTCCTCCTCTCCCTAACAGAACTAACCCTCTCCCACCTCTTCCTCCCCCCCCTCCCCATCCCTCCCTCTTACCTCCTTCCCCTTTTCCTCGCGCATTACCTCCCCTTGAAAATCTACTCCCTCTTCCTCCACCCCCTTTATTTCTCCCCGTTACGCACCCTCCCCACACCTGGGGGAAACCTCCCCTTGCTAGGCCAAACCCTCACCCTCCTCCGCGCAACCTCCCCCGTGCAAACATACGTTGATTGGGCCAACCGTTACCCACGTGCCCCGTTTATTCGGTTTTTGGGTCTGTTCCATTCAGAGATGGTACTAGTTGCCAGTCCGGAGGCGCACAAGGAGGTGTTGATGACGCACTGTTATGAGTTTAAGAAGCCGGATATCATGTACAGGTTTGTTGTGCCAGGAATTTCTTGTGGTTTTTTTTTTTTACTAAGATGATGCACAGGTTTATTGGGGATTTTGTCGGGAAGGGGTTGTTGTTTGCTGAGGGGGGGGAGCATAAGATTGCGAGGAGGAGGTTGAATGGGTTTTTGGGGTTGGGAGTGTGAGGAGGGTCATGGGGGGTGCTTTGGGGGGATGGGGGGGTTGGGGGTTGTGGAGGGATGGTAAGGAGGAAGGGGGGTGTGGTTGATGGTGAGTTGATGGCGAACGCTAAAAACGGGAAGGGGGCTGATGAAAAAGGGACAGTGAATGAGCTTTATGTCAAGGCTACTATTGATGTGACGGGGGCGACGATTTTGGGGGTTGAGTTGGGGAATTTGAGGGGGGAGGAAGAAGGGGGGGATATGGAGTATGTTTTTCAGACTTTCGGTTTGGCCATGGAGGTGCTGATATAGAGGGTAGCTTTCTCACCTCCTTCCGCCGCGTCTTCCAGCAGCCCCCGCTTTCCGCCCTCATCTCCTTCATCAACCTCTTCCTCCCCATCCGCCGCTTCCTCCCCATCGAGGCCAACCTAGGCTACCTCCGCGCCTCGGCCCAACTCCGCCGGATGACCCTCGACATTGTCAAGAACCGCGTCAAAGAACTGGCTCAACCGGACTATCGCAACCCTGTCAGCAACGGAGCTGACTTGCTCACGATGATGCTAGAGGGGGAGATGTCCCTCAGCAAAGCCGGCGACAAAATGACAGAAGACCAAATCACGAACGAGCTGCTGACCTTCATCGCGGCGGGGCATGAGACCTCGGCTAATGCCCTCCTGTGGGCGAGCTATGTCTTGGCTGTCCACCCTGACATACAGACGCGTCTCCGCAGGGAAATCACATCCCATTTCGAGGCTGGCAAAACCCCGACTTATGAGCAGCTCGAGTCGCTTGTTTATCTCCACAACTTTTGCAGGGAAATCCTCAGGCGGTATTGTCCTGCGTTGATGACGTTTAGGGAGGCACTGAAAGATCTTACCATTTGTGGCACTTTTATCCCAAGGGGCACCGTACTTCTTCTCCTCCCGGCGGTGGCCTCACGGACGGCCTGGGTTTGGGGGGAGGATGTTGACGAGTTCAAGCCGGAGAGGTGGGAGAATTTGGCAGGGACGGAGGCGGACAGCCCTTATGCTTTTGGGGCGTTTATGCATGGGCCGAGGATATGCATAGGGAAGCAGTTTGCCATGGTTGAGTTCAAGGTTTTGGTTGTGGAGCTGGTGACCAGGTTTGAGTTTGGGATGACGGAGGAGTTGGAGGGGCTTGGGGGGAGGGAGCCGAGGACGACGAACCCGGGGATGGGGTATGTTCCTGCTGGGGGGATGAGGGTTAAGTTTAGGAAGATTTGATTCTTTTTTGGGGTGTTGAATCGAATATTTTGTATCACCACATGGACGGCATCACCGGTGACTTTGGGGTTTACATGAACATTTTGAGTCTGATTTGGACACCGGTTGTCAAGTTGAGCACTTATTTCTAGAAAATTTCCATTTATGATACTGTGCAAGCTGAGAAAAGAGAAGAAAAGCTGTGAGAATACCTAGAAAACAGACACAAAGGAAGTTAGATGAAAGGTAGTGTGAAATGCCCAGTTCATAAATCCAAATGCCCCTTGTCAGGCCTTCAAAATCGGCGCTTGACCATGGCTTTCAAGATCAAGCCCTGACAAGTACCTTGCCGGTTACCTAAGTCCAGTGGTTACAGTGCCTCTCTCCGAGACCATTCACCAGAATATTGGTTTTTTTTTCGCATAAGGGATGATTTCTCTCTCCGCCGACTTGGTGCTTCATCCTAGTCCATCATCCTAGTCCATCACCCGGAAGATCACCCGGACACGCTTCTCTAGCATGTCTTCACCATCTTGGCGTCCGGAAAAAGATCACCCATTCGTGGCTACTTCAGCCGAGCTTGATTTGCTAGCCACCAAGGCCCATGACAGAGAGCGAATAGCGTATCGCTCAAGCCAAATGGTGGGTGGACGGTACCTAGGGAGCATGTCAAAGGACTGGGAATGCGGGGCGCCAGACTGGTTGAAAGCGGTGTTGTGAGGCCGAGTCGAGAGAGGCCCCGACCACGCCTACATGATACATTTACCGGAACACGGTTTCAGTCGTGTATCGTCCACCGCGGCCAACGGGAAACATGAACACGGGGGTTTGTAGAAGCGATGGAAGTCGACTTCTTGGAGCCAGGGTTGCAAGCACCTGACGTGTTGGTTGAGGAAGGAAAGCCCCCAAGGTATCTCGAGAATGGCTAAATAGGTACGTAGAATACACCACAGGAAGGCATCGACATAGCCTAGAGGCGGAGAAAGCAGCGTCATGTGAAGGTTCAAGTCTCTATTGACCTCTATCATGGCCTTTGCTTCTTCGCCGCTGATCATGAAGAGCGGTGGTGCCCAGTCGTGGCTTTATTACAGGAGGGTGAATAGCAAACACGACGGGTAAAGACAAGGTTTGCTTGGCCACCCCAGCGCATGCTGATTCGCCGGCTATCATTCCAAACTTGAGTACTTAAGGTAGGCTATGAAAAGGGTACTAGGTTGAGAAGATGGTGAGATTGAAGTAATTGGAGAATAATCGTTAAAAGCAAGTATATATGAAAGATTGGCAAAGCAGTGGGCTGTTGCTGTGGGCAGCGCAAGTCTGTGCTTCAATAGCCGATGAGCATCTCAGGGGTTTGTTTACATGCCCCTGTTTTTCTCGACTGCACGCCATATTCAAGGGCTGAGCTAATATCTTGGCTTGTACAACACGGTCTAGAATAGTGTGTCTCCGTGGAAATCATCTACTGAATATTCATCTTGCCCGAAGAATTTCCATTTGTGCAAAAAAAAAAAAAAAAAAAAAAAAAGAAAAGCCATTTTTGTGAACAAGCACACGAGAGGATCACAGCAACAAAAGCAATCGGCAACGCTAATATCCCCAGCGTCGGCCCGAGCACCCACCAAGCCGAAGCATCCGCACCGAAAGAGGGGCAACCGTCCCCACTACGAAGGAAGGATCATCCGATGCAAAGAACCAAGAACACGAAACTGGCTCTCTATTTATGAGAAGGGGTTACATTGAATGGCGAATGAAGTTAAACGTAGTAGTAGATTAAAATAAGGAGACGCATGTTAAATACTCCTCAGCCAACCCCTGACGAGTGAGTCAACATCGTGACAAGGTTTTAGTCCATCACCACCAGACATAAAGTCAGCACCTTGGACTCCATCGATCCGAACTTGAGTAAATCCCTTATACACATCCCTCCCCCCCATCGTCAACAAAAACAAACAAAAAAGAAAAACAAAACAAAAATGCAAACCTCCTCCCAAGACATCGCCGCCACGGCCACCGAGTTCGGCATCTCCACCAGAGGCGCCTACAACCAGCTGTACATGCGCGGATGGAGCTTTTTCGAACAATGTCTAGCAACACCGTGGTCACCCACGACTCCCGATGGGGTGTAAGTCACATAAACACACACACGCACATACACACACGTACACACACATACACACACATACACACACACATACACAGCCAGCCTCAAGACTCACACCACTGACACCATACCTACACACACACAAGAATCAACCTAGGCGTGGCAGAAAACTCCCTCATGCACAACCAAATCGTCAAATTCATTGAGCAAAACACTCAAGTCGACCCAATCAGTCAACTCACCTACGGCAACGGCCCCCGAGGCTCCCCCCGTCTCCAGCGTGCCCTAGCCAGCTTTCTGAACAGAAAATTCTCACCCCTTGAGCCGGCAAAGAGTGATGACATCATCGTCATGGCCGGCGTGACGCCCGTGATAGATGCTCTGACATGGGCGCTGTGCAATGAGGGGGAGGGAATCATCATCCCCCAGCCGTACTACACTGCTTTCGCGACCGACATTCCCGGTAGAGCAAGAGGGGTGATAATCCCGGCCACATTTCAAGATATCGAGGGATACAAAGGGTTTGACGATGTTTTTGACGCGGAGATGAACGTCCAGGCTCTGGAGACGGCCCTCAGCAATGCTGAGAGCAAAGGCGTCAAGGCGAAGGGGCTTATGCTGGTCAAGTGAGCACCTCTGGCTTTGGGTTGGGGTGTAGGTACTGACTGTTGACACAGCCCGCACAACCCGCTCGGGAGATGTTATCCCCCAGAGACGATCAGGGCCATCGCTGGTTTTTGTCAAGCTCATAACCTCCACCTCATCAGCGATGAGATTTACGCTCAGTCTATCTACAACAACCCAGACGCCACAGACGTAGTGCCGTTTACATCTGCCCTTGCGCTGGATCTCCCTATTGACACTCAAAAACTCCACGTTGCGTACGGCGCAAGCAAAGACTTTTGCGCCAACGGTCTCAGATTGGGGATGCTGCACACCCGGAACAGGGGACTGATGGGCGCGATGGCGAGCAATGCCATGCTTGGCTGGCCGCCGTACTTGGTGCAGGACATTTGGGCCGCCATGCTGGAGGACACCGATTACACTGATGAGTTCCTGGGGAAGAACCGGGAGCTGCTGGGGGAGTCATACAAGGTTGTGACTGATTTTTTGAGGGAGCAAGGGGTGGGATACTATGGGAATTCGTAAGTCACCACGGATGAGCTAGTGAGGAGAAATGCTGACGATGGGATGGGAAAAGAAACGCGGGTATGTTTCTTTGGATAGATCTCAGACGGCACTTGGTTGGGAAGAAGGAGGGTGGACAACCGCCTGAGTTGAGGGTTGGGAAATTGAGCCCGGGGGATTTGGAGAAGTATCTGGAGAGGGAACAGCATATTTGGAAGGTTTTGGGTGAGAATAAGATCTTGTTGGCTATGGGCAGTGTGTTTGCGAGTGAGGAGCTGGGGTGGTTTAGGATGACGTTTAGTGCGTCGAGGCCGGCGTTGGAGGTTGGGTTGGAGAGGTTGAAGAAGGTGTTTGATGCGCTGAAGAGAAGTCAACTGTAAATACAGCGGAGGGTTGGCTGGGTTGGGTCGCGTGTTGCGACGCGCCGCCGCGGGGTCAAATGCAATTAAGGGAGATAAGCGGGAACAAAAGTGGTTGAGCTTAATCTTATCTCCGACAATTGATTGCATCACCAATCCAACTGATCGTTCGTTCGTCCTCCACTTCAAGCAGAGCCGCAAAGCTCTGCAACAGCGCTCCCTATACTGCGGCTTCTTTCCGTCTTCTTCTCTTGTTGTTTGCGAGCGATATTGATACCCAGATCCGAGATTGTTTCCGTCATAATGGCCTACATCGCCCCAATCCACCGGCCAAGCAGTGTCGACCATGCCCTGCTCGCCAATGTCTATTCAGAAGAGGAGCAGAGCTTGGTTCTCTCGTCAGGATCACCCCCTTCTTTCGTTCTGTATACTACCAAACCAAGTTTACTAACAAACATCGGAATGCAGACGAACAAACCGAGTAGAAGTATGGCGCCCCTCCCCCGACGGCCTCCTCTCCCAAGCCCACACCACCAACGTCAACGGCACCATCGCCATGCTCCAAAAACTCCGACCAAAAGATGCCGAAACAGACCTCTTATTTGTCGGAACCGACCGCTTCGAGTACTTCACCCTCTACTGGAACCGGGAAACGTCCCAAATGGAAACCACGAATGCGACCCGCGACCCTGGAGAGCACTTTATGCGCAACTCGCAGTCCCTCGACAGAGCGATTGTCGACCCGTCAGGACGGTTCATCGCCATGCACCTATGGGAAGGCGTCATGACGATCGCCCGCCTCGGCACCCGCAAGACAAACGCGGCGCAGCTGGACTGGATGGGACAGATCAGGCTGGCGGAACTGTTTATCAAGGCCTCGACTTTTTTGCATAACGAGACGGGACACCCGACGGTTGCTTTTCTTTACCAGACTAGCGCTAATGCGCAGGATTCGAAGCTGGCGACGTACCGCCTTACGTCTGACGACAGGAACACGGTGGCCAGCGAGTTCAACGCGCAGAAACACAGGATCATTGATATCACGATTGCGGATGCGGGGGCGAATATGTTGATTCCCGTGAGGAAGGTGGAGGAGGAAGTGAAGAGGCACAACTTTCGCAATACGGGATCGGCTAAGCCGCATCTTGGGGGGGTTGTTGTGGTGGGGGAGACGAGACTGCTCTATATTGACGACGTGACAAAGGCGACGGTGGAATCGAAGCTTGACAAGGCGAGCATTTTTGTCAAGTGGGCCGAGTACAATGTTCAGACGTATTTCCTCGCGGATGACTACGGCTCGTTGCACTTGTTGACGATCAACACGGACGGGGCGGAGGTGAAGGGGATGGTCTTGACCAAGATTGGGGTCACGAGCAGGCCGAGCGAGCTGGTTTATCTGGGGAATGAGATGCTGTTTGTGGCGAGTCACCATGGGGATTCGCGACTGTTTCAGCTTGACTTGAGCGCGGATAAGCCGGCGGACAAACCTTTCCTGACGCTGATCCAGACGATATCGAATATTGGGCCGATTATGGACTTCGCGGTGATGGACATGGGGAATAGAGGGGGGGAGGATAGCCAGTTGGGGAATGAGTACTCTTCGGGGCAGGCGAGGATTGTTTGCGGGAGTGGGGTTTACAAGGATGGGTCATTGAGGAGTGTGAGGAGCGGCGTTGGGCTGGAGGATGTGGGGTTGTTGTTGGAGGATCTTGGGCAGCATGTGAGGGGGGTGTTCTCGTTGAGGGGGGCGGTTGGGGAGGGGAAGATGGACACGCTTGCTGTGAGCTTTTTGACCGAGACGAGGGTTTTCAGGTTTGACTCTGAGGGTGGGGTGGAAGAGGTGGGGGACTTTATGGGTTTTGGGTTGGATTGCCAGACGTTGTTGGCGAGGAATCTTGGGGGTGGGATGATTTTGCAGGTTACGACGAGGGGGGTTGTGTTGGTCGATGCTGAAAGTGGGGTTACGGTGGCGACGTGGGTGCCTCGGGATGAGAACACCATCATCAATGCTTCTGCGGACGGGGAGTGGCTGTTGTTGTCGGTGGAAGGGACGGGGCTGGTGTCGATCAGTACTGCTGGGAACGAGCTGCAGTTGGTGAAGGAGAAGGATATTAGCCAGCAGGATCAGGTTGCTTGCATACATGTTGCGCCGCAGTTACAAGGGATCGGTGTGGTTGGGTTTTGGACGTCAGGGACGGTGTCGATTATTGACTTGAACACACTTGAGCCAATGCATGGGGAGTCACTACGGCAGAGCCAGGACGACGCGTCGATACCTCGGGAGGTGGTGCTTGTTCAGGTGGCTTCGCCTAAGGTGTCAGGGCCAACGCTCTTCGTCGCCATGGAGGATGGCCATGTTGTCACGTTCAACATCTCGGCCGATTTTGAGTTTTCGGGGAAGAAACAGGTTATCCTTGGTACACGGCAAGCCAGGCTTCACCTCCTCCCGCAAGACAACGACAGCATCTACAGCATCCTGGCCACGACGGAGCACCCAAGCTTGATCTACGGCGAAGAGAACAGGATAGTATACTCGGCTGTCACCGCAGAGGAGGCCATGTTCATTTGTCCTTTTGATACAGAGGCATTCCCCGATTCGATCATTGTGGCGACGGACACACAGATTAAGATCTCCAAGATCGACCGCACGAGACGAACACACGTTCGCGAGTTACCCATGGGCGAGATGGTTCGTAGGATCGCCTACTCGCCAAAGGAAAAGGTGTTTGGTCTGGGTTGTATCAAGCGGTCGTTGGTGGACGGGGATGAGGTTGTCCAGAGCTCGTTTAGGCTGGTGGATGAGGTTATTTTCCAGCCTGTCGGTAAGACTTTTCAACTTGAGAGGACAAATTACGTGGAGCTGGTTGAGGCGGTTGTCAGGGCTGAGCTTCCAGACTCGTATGGGAATCCTGCCGAACGGTTTATTGTCGGGACGAGCTTCTTGCCTGACCCGGATTATGCCATGACTGGTGAACACCGAGGGAGGATTTTGGTGTTTGGAATTGATGATAACAAGGACCCCTACTTAATCCTGAGCCACCTTACCAAGGGTGTGTGCAGGTGTCTGGAAGTCTTGGACGGGAATAAGATTGTGGCTGGGCTGGCCAAGACGGTGGCGATTGCGAGATATGACGAGACTTCTACGACGACGGCGACGTTGACGAGGCTGGCTTCGTACAAGCCGTCGACGCATCCGATTCAGATTGCGGCGCAGGGGAATATTATTGGGGTGGCGGACGTGATGAAGAGTATGACGCTGGTTGAGTACATGCCTGGTGACAAGGACAGGCTGGTGGAGGTGGCCAGGCATTGGCAGTCGGCTGCGGGCACCGCGCTGTGTCATGTTGATGGGGATGACTGGCTGGAGGCGGATGATCAGGGGAACCTGATGATGTTGAGGAGGAATGCGGATGCAGTGGTGATGGAGGATAGGAAGATTATGAGCGTGACGGCGGAGATGAATTTGGGGGAGATGGTGAACAGGATCAGGGCGGTGAGGGTTGAGACGAGTAGGGGGGCGATGGTGGTGCCGAGGGCGTTTTTGGGGACGGTAAGTCGCTCGGTGGTGTCCAATATTGAGACGGTTATGCTAACAAGAGACAGGTCAATGGCGGGATTTACATGTTCGGCACCGTTGCGCCCGAGGCTCAGGACTTGCTATTACGATTCCAGGAAAAGCTGGCGAGGGTTGTACACACGGCGGGGGAGATCGACTTCAACTGCTACAGGGCATTTAGAAATGCAGAAAGGGAGGGGAGCGAGCCGGTTAGATTCCTAGACGGGGAGCTATTAGAGCGGTTTCTAGACCAGGACGAGGCAACGCAGAGGGAGATTTGTGAGGGTTTGGGGCCGAGTTTAGAGCACATGAGGAATGTTGTGGAGGAGTTGAGGCGGATGCACTGAGAGATATCCGTAAAATGTACATGAATTGATCTGCTGTCGATGTTGATAATGACCTCTTCTTCAGTGAGACTCTTCATGAGAATGAGTGATGTCAGCAAGCATGAGTGTCCTGTGGATAGTGTAGTGTAAAGCGGGCTTGGCATGCCACGGGAAGAATCGGAGTCCTTGGGGTCTGTCCAATCACCAGCCAGGCAATTGCAAATTAGCTGCCTCAGGCACGCCACCTTTGCCAGACGTTTGACATTTGGTGCACAGGCCAAGTTCACAACTGGTCGGGAAATGTGGGAACAGCTCGGCCCAGAGAAAGCGAAAGTGAGACTAACCAAAAAACCTCAGTCCACGGACGCCGACGTCGACTTTGTGTGTCTCTATCTCCTCTCTCCCCTCTACCTACCACTACCGCTCTTTTTTTTTAAAGAAGCAGAAGCAACAATGGCGCCCCTCTCGACCGTGACGCGCGCCCTCGCCCGGCCCTCCGTCCTGCGTGTTGCCGCCCGCACCATCTCGACGACCCCGGCCGTCCGCGGCGACTCTTCCTACTCTAGCCCTTTCAAGGGCGAGAGCAACAGCACCAAGGTGCCGGATTTCTCAAAGTACCTGTCGGACAAGAAGCCGAGCTCGAATGCGCTGATTAGCTATTTCATGGTGGGCACGTTGGGTGCGATCACCGCGGGGGGGGCGAAGAGTACCATTCAGGGTAGGTGATTTTGGGGTTAGGAAGGGGGGGGGGAAGGGATGGAGGGGATCAATTGGAGGGATATGGGGTTGGTTAAGAAGGGGGAGGCTGACAGTATGGTTGCTATACAGAGTTCCTCGTCAACATGTCCGCCTCTGCTGACGTCTTGGCTTTGGCCAAGGTTGAGGTTGATTTGAATGCCATTCCCGAGGGCAAGAATGTAAGGATTCTTTCTCTCTGGAGAATAGTTGGGAAGGGATAGGAAGGTCGGCTGACGGAGACAAAAAAAATAACAGGTCATCGTCAAGTGGAGAGGCAAGCCCGTCTTCATCCGCCACCGCACAGCCGCCGAGATTGAGGAGGCCAACAACATCAACGTTGCGTCGCTAAGAGACCCCGAGGCCGACAGCGATCGCGTTCAGAAGCCTGAGTGGCTTGTCATGTTGGGTATGTCAAGAGACAAAAAATATGGGGGGGGGGAGGGTGATGGATGATACTGACAGCAACACAACTAGGTGTCTGCACACACTTGGGCTGCGTCCCCATCGGCGAGGCCGGTGAGTACGGCGGCTGGTTCTGCCCCTGCCACGGCTCCCACTACGACATTTCGGGCCGCATCAGAAAGGGCCCTGCCCCTCTGAACCTCGAGATTCCCGCGTACGAGTTCCCCGAGGACGACAAGCTGGTTATTGGTTAAACGCTTGCTACTTTGCTGCGGTTTTGTTGCGGAGAAAATAAAAAGCGAGCGAATCGATAGAAAGAGAGAGAGAGAGAGAGAGAAAGAGAGAACCTAAAATGCAAAAACTTGTATATTCTTGTCCACCACCAATTCGCAGGTTTTCTAGAGGGGTTAGGGGGTTGGGGTAGCTGGGAGGAGCTGACGTTGAAATTGTTGTATTAGTACCATGAGAAGGGGAGGCGGTGGTTTGAGCAATATTGATAGACGTGTCAAACAGACAGATGAGAGAGGGTAGAAATGGATATACTGGAGACTCAAGCACGCAGGGAATTTTGAAGTAACCTGTTGTCTTTGCCAATGCTAGTGAGTGTTTCTTTGGCTCAACATATGGCTCAACTTTGCTGTTCATGGCTGGCGAGGACTGAAAATTGTCTTGTATTTTGAGACAAAGCACCCACGCCGCTTTATTCCAGCCTAATCAAGTCGACAACATGAGTTTTGGTGGCAGGGTTCCGGAAACGTGCCTCTTGACGAAAGAAGCGGTTCGGAGTTAGTTGGCTGTTGACTATTACGAGAGTGGTGTTGTTAAAGTATCCTCTCCAGCCTTTTCCGGTGATGATGGTTAACCCCCCTTTTAATACGGGAGTTTATAGGACTGGGACGCAAGTAAAACTCTCTGCTCAAAGTGAACCTCTAGGGGTTCTCGTTAACAAATACGTTGTCTGCTCTTTTCTTATGGTGGTAGCCCTCCCAGTGGGATACGCCAGCAAATATCCCTTTTTATAGGTACATCCATCAACATGGCCTCCTCCTCCTCCTCCCCCCGCCGCGCCCTCCTCAACCACGTCCACCAACTCCGCACCTACCTCTCCTTTTCCCCCGAGCAAAAAGCCCGCCGCCCCGTCCCGTTTGTCCGCTGCGACATCTGCCGCTCCGAAACAGGTGAGATCATCACCCCCGCGACCCCCGGCTCGGCATTGACAACCTTCCCCCTCAGCCCGACGGACCGCGTCCGCGCTGGTCTTGTCTTGCCGTGCGGCCACATGTTCCACACCGAATGCTGGGACCCCTACCCAGCCACGTTCCGCGGCAAGGGCGCCATCACCTGCCCGCGCTGCCGCCTCCGGCTCAACTTCTCGGGGATGGAACGCAATAGATGTGCTGATCTCCCCTGGCGGTACCACATGCCCGAACCGGACAACCCCAGCTGGAAGTGGGAGATTGAGAAAATCCCAAAGACGGCGCAGGAGTATATCCTCGAGGGGAGGGAGGCCGAGTTTGAGTTGGGGGCCATGTGCAACGTTGACAGGTTGATCGGGGCGAGTTTGCTGGGGAAGAATATCGAGGTGGAGAGGGACTTGGTCGAGGGGAGGGGGGAGAGGGTCGAGTTGAGCAAGTTGGTGGACAAGGTGAGGGCGGATGGGTGGTTTTTTGAGGAGGAGATTGATCTTGCTTTTCCGGGGTGGTTGCCGAGGATGGAGTTGGGGGATATACGGCGGGAGCCGCCGAGGGGGGGAGGAGGAGGCTTGGGTGGAGGGGCGGTTGAAGAGGTTGATGAGGAGGGAGGGGTACACTTGGGGGGGAGCCGCCGCCGGGGAGCAGGAAAAGGGGCCGTAATTTGTGGAATATTGGTGGGGATTATGATGAGGATGATGAGGATGATGAGGATGAGGATGATGAGGATGAGGATGATGATGATGAGGAGGAGGAGGAGGAAGAGGAGGAGGAGGAGGAGGAGGAGGAGGAGGAGGATAGTGAGATGGATGATGAGGAGGAGTAGTGAGGGAGGGAGGGAAGGGAGGTTGGTGTTTTGATCTAGAACCAAGAGATGTCTTGTGTATCTGTTTACACACACTCTTCTGGCCCCTTTGATAACCCGAGTGCGGGTACTAATCCACATGAGATGTAAGCCCCAGCTCCAAGACATTTCACACAAAAAGTCACACTTGCAGGATACACACTTCACCAAAAAACACACAGACAACAAAATAGTAACTATTCATTTCCGTTTCCATTTCCCTCCTGCTCCCTCTCAAAATAATAATAATAAAAAGTCACGCCTCACAGCGTAAAGAATACCGGGTTAAAACTGTTTCCATGATTTACCCTTCATATATCAAAAGTATACATCCTCCTCGAACTCCGCCCCCTTCACAAACTATCCTACATCTGTTCACAACCCCAAAGCAGCATTAAACACGCTAGCAGCCTGAGCACCCTCAGCCTGACTAGCAGCCGCCGCGCCCTCCTCACAAGCCTCGATCGTCTCGGGGCTAGCCTTGCACGCACTATCCAGCCTCTGGCAGACAAAGAACGAAATAATATCAATGTTGAGCGCAGACCCATGCGAGAAATCAGCCGCGTTCACAGGCTGGAAGCTCTCCTCCTGACGCCCGTCAAGCCCAGCAGCGAACTGAATAGCGGGGCTGCCGCAGCTCCCAAAGTCCAGGACATTCTGGCGGCGACCGACGACGGAACGGCGAGCCTTGCGACGACGAGCAGCAGCCAAGCAAGCGGCCTCCTGCTGGTCGCACTGCCCAGTACCACCCTGGATCTGACCAGAGTTAGCAGCGTTGGCGCAGGCGTTCTTCTGAATGGCGCACGAGCGCTGGATGGCGGCGCCGGCTTGGAGGAAGGTGTTTCCGTTGACGGAGAAGGGGCGGTTGGAAGCAGGGTCGGAAATGACGGCGGGGGCAGGGCCGCCGAGGGCGCCGGTGAAGGTCTGGACGTTCACAGTGCCGGTGGGGACCTCCTCAACGGGGGGTTCCTCAACGACGGGTGGCTCCTCATCTTCAACGACCGGCTCGCAGACCTCCTCCTCGTCAACGGGGGGCTCCTCGACAGCCGGGGGCTCCTCGACAGCAGGCTCGTCATCAACAACAGGCTCGCAGACCTCCTGATCGCCAACAGCGGCGAGGATGTCGGCCTCCGAAACAGCAGGCACCAAAAGGTTCTGGGAAATGATGCACCCAATCGCATCGTTCTCGTCGTTGCAGGTGTTACCAGCAGCAGTAGGGTCGCCAATCTCACCAGGGGCAAAGGTGCCGCTCTGCAGAGCAAGAAGCGGGTCGGCCCCGATGGAGAACAAAGCCTTGGCCACCTCGAGCTCGACCTCGGCGTTGTTGGCCGCCTCGGCAGAAGCAGGGTCCTGGTGCTGGTTGATGTTGACGAGCTCGGCATTGACAGGAGTCTCGTTGCAGAGGGGGGAAGCCTCGCCGACGGTCAAGGTGTTACGCTCGAGGGCACGGAAGAGGATGGCGTTGATGGCCAAGTCGAGGTCGTTGGCGGCCTTGGCGTTGGTGAGAGCCTGGTCGGCGACGATCTGCTGGAGGCAGTCGAGGCGGTCGGCCGAGATGTCACCGGCGCCGTTGGCGGCGGCGGCGTTACCGAGGAGGGGGAACACGCAGTCGAGGATGTTGTTTGGGTTGTTGAGCTTGAGGGCGACGTTGCAGGCGCGGAGGACGGCCTCGTGCGAGTGTTCCTGGGGAACCTCGCGCTTGGTGGCTCGGAGGGAGTAAGTGGGCACATCGCGGGCCGAGGCGAGGCCAACGGCGATGGCTACAAGAGCAGTTCCGTACTTCATGGTGATGGTTGGTGTTTGTGGTGGTGGTGGTGATGTTTACACACAAAAAGGGACTGATATGTACAGTTGAAAGAGAAGGGAGGCCCGGCCTAAGGAAGTAAAAATGATCGTGTATCAAAAGAGCGTCTTGGAGCCAAGTTCACAGAACTAAAGCTAACAAAAAAGAGAGGACGAAGTCGGGGTGAGCGTGAGGAGAGAGGTGGAAAGGAAACGGTGACATTGTGAAGGGTGGTGGTATCTTATATACGGAGTATGGGCATATGCCACTTGCCTATGCCAGGGGCAGGAAGATCGGGAGGATGTGCCGCCAGACGGGGGGAGCATGGATCCTGGGATTCTCTTTCTCCTTGCCAACGGTGAGCAAGGACTGTACCGATTGTCAGGACGAAGCTAGAGACCATGACTAGCAAGGTGGTCCTTGTCGATACACCAGCTACAGGGTGCTGTGAGCCGCTGGCCTAGAAGGGCGCCACCGGTTGCGATGTGTTCCGGAACAAGACGAACACCGCGAGCCGCGTGGGCGCTTGTTGTTGTGGGGTTTGACCATAACCCAGCTTCCCACTCAGGAGGTGCGGCAGACCCATGCTTGTTGTAAGTGCGTTGGTGAGAGTCCGGATTTCCCGTTTGGACTGACGACTGCCTGCTTTGACCCCTTGGCGATGCCTGGGCAGCTTGAGATTCTTCTTCCTGTCATGATTACAACTGTTCGGAGGTAAGGATTGCGGTGGACTTGTACAAGATGACAAGGTCGCATGGCAGGGCGAAGAATGGCCGTTCTTGGTGTTGGCAACCGAGAGAGGCTCCAGTGGGCTCACCGTAGCAATTTCCTTGTGATGTCACATTGGATTCCTCTCTGAAGTCCATGATCAGATCAGACGGAACATGGGACGTCGCTTGTCTCACCTTGGTGGATGCATGGAGAGAGCCGCATGCAGGGGGACGCTGAAGGTACGTAGCGCCCCGCTCGAAACGATGAACGGTGGCTCGCGAGTTGGCGGCATCATCCCCGCTAACACCGTTCCACCCAATTTCTGTTGCCAAGTGTTAGTGACGGTCCATCGGAGATTTCCTCAGACACCACAGAAACATGTCGACTGCGACGACATTCCCCTTGAAATCCCCAACCACGGCGTCGACCCAACGTGTACGCGAGCAAATCTTTCCTGCCGTTTTCATGATCACCACTGTCATCCAGCCACAGGAAAAAGAGACAACCCTCTCCGGGTTTCTTGGAAAAGGTCAACATCAGACGAAAACGAGATGAGCTTGCGAGCCGTTAGATAATGGCATTCGCCCGTCTTCACTTGGCTGAAGAGATGGGATTTCGACATGGTATTTGCCGCCCTCTGATACAGCATGTGATGTACCTTCGATTTCGAGCATGCTCCCATCTATCACAATCGATCAGATCTCATTCGGCCTGTCGTCCGAACAATTCTAACGCCTCTTCCGCTGTGGCTGTCTATCATTCAACTATCACGGATCTCATCCCTATTTCCCACCATTTACTACGCAACATCCTCTCCTGCTCAACATTCCCCATCCCATCCCATCCCAACCCCCACGCATCACCCCCCCTGCCCAGAAACAACGTCACTATCACCAAGGCATAAACCCTCCAACCGGCACATCCATTCCCCGAATCATCAAAATGACACTCAACCTCTTAACCTCCAAGCGCCTGCATGAACCGTTTTAGGGGCTTCGTCTCCAAAAGAATTTCCCCTAAGCAAATACATGTCGGGTAGGTCAAGCTTCAGTAACGTCAACCGGTACTTGTATGATCGGCGCCCTATTGAGGTGACAGTACCACTCTTTATCAGAGAAAGGGGGTTATATGATCAAGGCATATACGCCTGGGCAGCAGGGGTGCAGGTTCATGATCGTTGACGCATCAAACAATGTGACCATCCATCACCGGTGCTCGAACGTACAAGTACTATACGAGTACGCGTGCCAGCTCCCAGAGGGTCGCTATTTGCTATCGAGACTGACAGTGCTCGATCATTAAACACCTACCACTGTTTCTCGCCTTCGATCGGCATGCCCCATTCTTGGAAGCTGGACCCAAATCTTGTGCAACAGACCCGAGGGCAAGGACCAAAGCAAGTCACTCTCGATCCATCATTGCCCTGTGGACTTGATTTCTTCCGAGCTGTATACCTATCCACGCCAGGTCAGGTCACCCGAGGTGAACCCAAATGCTTCGGAAATATATATACGCTTGCCCATCACGCGGTGTAACTGGAGCTCTCTGGAGCAGTAGCAATCTTGCCCAGCTTACCAACCCCCAGCTTAGAACATCTCCCACAGCGGCGGTGGCAAAACAGGCAAATGCTGCTCCTTCACGGCCACCTTCCTCTGCTGCTGCTTCTTCACCCCCACAAAAATGACCTTCTTCCCCTTGCTACCCTGCCCCTGGACGAGAAAACTCTTAGAGTCCAAGCCATAGTAATCAGAGATGGAGTGCGTCAACCACCGCCTAAATGCGCGCTCATTAGCACCCTCGTATCACACACACAGTCACTGGGCAGGAGAAACATACTTAAACGCACCCCCAACCTCATCATCCCCCGCCGTATCAAGCACCATCCCCCTCTCCTGCTCCCCACCAACCCGCCTCGTAGCACTCTTGATCTCGGTCTCCACGGGCGGCTTCCCCTCCCTCACTTTATTTCCCCCCCTCCCCACAAACACAATCTCCTCATCCTCCGGATCCGTCTCCTCACTCTCCATCGCCTCCTCCTCCTCCCGCCTCTCCTGCTCCTCCACCGTCACCGCCAGCCCCCTCTCAACAACAAACCTCCTAACCGGCTCCTCCAACACCCTCAACCACCTCCCCACCGCCGGCGTCCTCTTCGCCGTAGCCCGAAAGTTCTGGGGTATATATCCCAGCTCCCCCGGGGCCGGTTTAGTTTCCTGCCTAGGATGCTTCCTCCCCTCCACAACCTCCCTCAACCCCCGTTC
This sequence comes from Podospora pseudoanserina, assembly GCF_035222485.1. Lineage (NCBI taxonomy): Eukaryota > Fungi > Ascomycota > Sordariomycetes > Sordariales > Podosporaceae > Podospora > Podospora pseudoanserina. The sequence goes on from NC_085925.1 coordinate 2,485,249, forward strand.
CCAGTACCCCGCAAGTTGGTACGGCACCGTGGGCAAGACAGGATACGTAGGCTGAATCTGGTAATCACTCGGCAGAGGCGGCTGCGCGTTGGGGACCCCCAAAAGGTGATCATTCTCCCACCTCCTCCTCTGTCTCGACCCAGGGTTTCCCTTGATCAACGCCTCCCGTTTCTTCATCGAGTCCCTTCTTGACGGGGGGCGGCGAGGAGGGGTGATTGTTTGCCCTGCTGCACCCGCAGCGGGGTCAAACCTCAGCTTGAGAGCCGCGGCAGGGGGATCATGGCTATCAATCGGGATAGCGAGCGAGTTCGAGGTCCCGCGCGCGACTTGGGGGGTGATGTTCAGGGACTCGAGCGCCGAGACGGTCCAAGCTTCGATGTCGACCGTGGCTGTTGAGGCGGAGGAGAGGGTGTGCTGATGCAGGGGAGCGGATGGGGGGTGCTGCTGTTGAGGGTGGCTGTCGGAGTGTTCGCCGTCCTCGGAGGGGGCGGAGGGGGGGTGCTGGGTGATTGCCATTGTTTTCGTATGGTCAACCAATACCAACTTGTAGATATCGCGCGCGCGCGCAAAAGCCAGAAAATCTTCGCGAAGAGGTTGTGCGAAGAAGGGTGGACGGCGAAAGCGCGTAAAGTGGCGACCGCTGGCCGTTGAACTTCCCCGGCAAGATGCCAAGAACGGGGCTTATCTCTCGGCGATAAGAACCGCGGGGCAGCTGGAATAGAGGTCCGGATAGGAAAAGAAAAGAGTTCAGGAAAAAGAAAAGGAGAGGGGAAAGGTTGAAAAGTAAATAAAAGAAATCCTCCCCAGTCCCAGAAGCGGTGAAACAATGCTTAGGAAAGATGGCCGATGATGAAAGAGGGGGAGGAGATCATGACTGGCAGTGACACATTGACTATTGTCCGGGGTGAGCAGCCAATCGGAAGCGGAGCGCAAGGCATGCGGAGCTCGGCGAGTGACTCCAATTCATCATCGACGACCACATGTCTCAAAGGCACGCCTTATTGATGATGGGTCTTGGATGTCTGAGGAGGGCCCGAGCAACGGTCGATAGGCTCTGTCTGACAAGTTTTCCAATGCCCGCCCTTCTCAAGTCCAGGAAACATGACTCTTCCCCTCAAGCAGAGCGTTTTGAACTCGAAACATTGGGAACGATAGTGAGCAGCACCAAAATAAACAGCACATAATAACAAAATGGTATTACCTCCAACTCCACCTCCCCCAAAGACAATCCTCTATCCTACCCGCTTTTGTTGCCATAGTCCGTCCATCCATTCACCATCACCAAACATTACTACACCCCTCACGACCACCGATTCTGCCCCAACCCATTCAAACTACTCCTCAACTCCCTCAGCTCCGCCCTCCCATTCCTAACCTCATAAACCTTCACCCCTCCCCTTTCCCCTTCCTTTTCCCCTCTCCCCATCTCCCCCTCCTCAATATCCCCCAGCCTCTCCATCCCCCTCCTATCCCTGTCCCCCACCATACCCAAAACACTATTCCTCACACTATTCCTCCTTTCCCCGGTATTTACTTCACTAAAATTCCCCATCCTCCTCCCGTTACTACCCACAGTAGAGCTCCTACTCACATTACTATTCCCTATCCCCACCGGCAAAGGCGGAACCCTCGGCACTGGACTGGAAGACCACCGACTAGGCAACCAAGCGGTAAACAACCCTGATATTGGCGACGGTCTAGAAATGTTCCTTCTTGGCTCGGTTGGGGACGAAGAAGGGGATGATTGCCTTCGGCGTTTGAGCATGATAAAGGATATCACTATCAGTGCTATGGCAGCTACTGACCCGACGACGGGCGCGGCGATCCAGGCGTTGCTTGAGGGGGGGTCTATGGAGGGGTCGTTGGCGCCGCCGGAGAAGGTGTCGGGGAACTGATCTGGCGAGGCTGAGGGGGCAGGGAATGGGAAGGCCGGCGGCGGAGCGAGGGTTTCAGTGGTTGAGCTGATATCAGGGACCGCAGTGGTGGCTTCGTCTGGTAAAGCCGTTGTGGTGGCGGCGGGTGGGAGCTCAATAGAAGATGGGGTTATGGATGGGTTCGCGGGAGGAGTGAAGAAGACCACCCCGTTGCCATTCGCCGCTCCCCCCGGTGGCACCGGAATAGTCGACACCCCCGGCCCGGGCGGGGGCTGATTCGGGTCAACCGCCGCCAACACACGCGCCGAATCCGTCCTCCGGTCCGCGGCTAAATCTCCAGGGTCGGCGACGCCGGTCTTGAGATAACAGTTCTTGAACCCAAGGTTCAAGGTCGGATCGTAGCTCACGGCTGCGCACCCTGATGTAGCAGCACACTGTCCCAAGCAATCCTGGAATGTCGGTGCAAAGTTCTGGCTCATGTCACTCCCAGCAATAATGAACCCGCACATGACCTGGAAGTTTGTCCCCAGTGCCACCTGGGTGCCGGGTAATGCAGGGCAGTTGGACGAGGCTTCGGGGAAGGAGGCGATTCCGGAGTCGATACCACGCACGAACTGCCTCGGGTCGACCGGTGCGAGGCGGGTCTTTAAGAAACATCTTGTCCCGTCGTACGACGCCCCATCGCAGCGAGGGTGGAAAGAGGAGCAGAGATCCATGCATGCCGTCAAGTCGAACGCGTCCAACCTCTCCACAACATCCCCGTCGAGGTTGGTGTTGCAAAACAGGGTAAAGTCCTGAACACTCCCTATCGTCGTCCCATTCCCGCTCGCCCGAGTGCAGGGATTATTCTGTCGTCGATTCATCCTCGCTCGATCCAGTATTTTCGTATGTGGTAGAGTGTGTGAAGGTGACATTGTGATATGTGTGTGATCAATCATCCAACCCAGTTGGAATGTATGTGATGACAAGTGTGATGGGAGATCAGTGTTCGAGGAAAAGTGTCAGGATAATCCGTCATCTAGACAAGCAATAAACATTATGATGAGACGTCCACCATCCTCAACACACTTTGGCAAGACCAAGAAGAAAAAGAGAAGGGGGAATCGAGCACACCACAAACCCCAAAAAACCTGCCCAACACCCTTTATACCAACCAACCTCGCGGAACATCGCCAGTCAGTCCCCCAAACCCGTCGCAGACAAAGCATATCGCATACGCCAGACCTGATCGACCTTACATCAACCCAATGCCGGACAGTGCTTCACCCACCACGACCACCACAGCTCCAGCCCATCTGGTCTGTGGCTACTTGTGGCGGGTAAACTACCACATGAGACGGCACTCTTGAAGGATGTCCCAACAGCCTTGTTCCATGTAAGCAGATCATCCCCCTCAACCCGTGCCCCTTCCGGTTCGCCAAACACCCACACCACCGGAACAATCCCCCCAAGAGCCCCAAGCCTTATTTCTCTACCCGCTGCCCCAATCCCTCAGGATAAATACCTCTTCAAGTTTGATGTTTTGTCGCGGCCATCGATCAGGACAGACAGGCATTTTGCCGCCTGCTTCGGAGCCAAATGTTAACCAAAAAAGGGGTGGTCAGCCCCCGGGTCATCACCATCGAAGGCAATGCACAAAAGAGAAAACCAGCCCTCCATCCCTCCCAGATACAATCTGCAGGGACCCACGATCTATCCCAGATGTGTCCTCGCCCGTCAAGCCACTGGCGTTTGGGTTCTATGCCCGTGCGCGCGCGCGGGGTTGCATCAGATCGCATTGTCAAGCATATCGCGCTCAGATGCCAATCCATCCTCAGACAACAGGCCTTCCCCAGAAAACCCATCAGACGGGGCGTGCAAAGATCTGGGGAGGAGGAGGAGTGTCGCTTAGCATCTTGCAGATTCTCGGGGTGGGCGATTGTCGAAACAACACGATCCGTTCAATATCACTCATGGTCGGCGACGCCGTCGCTGTCAGTCAAGCAGTCAGTGCTGCTGCAGGGGAAAAATTGGCGTAAAGATAGTCGTGTTCGTATTGATCAACCATCGTACCGTACCTACACATCATGTAGCATGATCCCCAAATCTGCGATTGCTGGTAAAAGTCGAAAGATAAGAGTCGCTCAAGCAACCGACCACATGCTACATGCACCCTAACCCTAACCTAACCATCCGTCATCCTCCCCAAAACACAGAACCACTCTGAGAGCGCTCCTCTTCCCTTTAAAGCCAAACGCCATATATTTCAGACTCGATAACCCTACATGCCAAAAGATGGGCTCAAGCCGCCCTCATAACGCCGCCTCCCAATGTAATGCAAGTCGTTTAGATACCGGACAGAGTCGTCCTCTGTTCCTAACTGGTCAAGAAATGAAATATGAACCTAACAATGCTTAACCGCCCTCAATACGGAATATCAGACTTTCCGTTATCCTATCCACGGTTGGTGTCAAAATTCCTGTGAGGGTCGCCAATACCGCCGGGCTTGAGCAGCGGTGTGGTCTCCGCTGCTGCGTCGCTATCCTGACGATCCAAGATGGTCTGGAGATGGTCTGGGGAGTTGGCGTAGTGTTCGGGGTGAGAGGTGTACCGGCCGGGAGTATCATCATCAAAGCCATTAGCGTGAAGATGTGATGGCGGCAGGCTGTCAATGGTTGAACTGACGAGGCCGTTGCGGGATTGGATCTCGTAGTAGATGGCGAGGTACAGCAGCAGGCCTTGCATGGTGGCCGTCAGGACGAAAATGCCCCACGAACTCCAACCAGCCAAGCCAAGGCGCGCAAACAAGCTGGCCGCAAAGAGGAAGCCACCGGGCGTCTGGATGCACATCATGGGAATGCTGAGACTGCCCACATGCTTAAGATGGTAAGTCGTCCAGATTTGCGGAACGTATTGCACTGCCGCCAAAAGAGCAGCCATGACGCCCAGTACGTTGGCCCAAATTTCCAGGTGGTCCTTGGCAAGCGTCGACAGAATGCCCGTAACGAGAATGACAGCGAGGCCGTGGAGCAGGGTCAACGAGGCTACCAACAAAGCTGTCTGCCACCTCGGCTGGTCCTCCTCTTCACCCAGCTCTTCGTTATCGGGGTCGTGGGCGGGATTATATCGGAAGAAGACGAGGAACAAGACGAAGCTATGCGTTTGTTAACAACGGGATCCCGCCATGCCCAGCAAATAAAGACTTACATGAAGGTGAAGCAAATCCACTGCACACCTAGTTGCGCAATCCCAAGCAGTCCAGCAACACAGTGCAATGTCTCGAGCTCCTTGCAGCAGGCGACGTCTTGTCTCGATTGTGGAAGCAGCAAGATGTTGGCAAAAGCCGATGTCGCCGAGGTTGTACCGAGCAGGATAAAGTACGGGGAGATGCCCTCAGAGGTGCCACGCGAGATGATTCGGAAGTGCTGGGGTAGGTAGCTGATGAGCATGCCAACCACGATGACGCTGCGGGACTGTCAGTACAGGAAGAAGGCATGAGAGAGGATCAAGCCCACCTCGAAACGATGAGGTTCACAACGTTAAGGTCGCGAAGTTTCTCGCAGCGGTCTGCACTGAATAGTGACTCCATCTTGAATACCTTGATGGGTTTGATGATGGCTGATAACGGTGGAGGCGCTTTTGTTGCAGGGAGTTCTCAGGAGATGCTGGCACCAGGGCTCCTGCTCGACGTTGGTTCTGTCCCACAAAGAGTCTCTCTCGTATGACACTGCGTCTCAATCGTCTGGTAACTTTGGTGAGGAGCAGCCGCGACTCTCGAGGCTGATGTCGCGACTGGATGTTTGGTGAGCTGGAGAAGGCGTCAGGCGGACAGCTCATGCACGGTTGCGTAGCTTTCCCCCTGCAGTTGCCTGCCGGGCGCTGGTCTCCAGGGCGCCCGCCGCCATTGTGGGGGAGGAAATGTGGGGCAACGAGGCCCTAGACCTTCAAGGTTCTCGCTATTAGCGCTTTCCATTGATCAAGGTACTTTATCAGCAAATTCATGTGAGAAGATACTTGACAAAGCGGTCTACACTATTTGCAGCTTGACTTCAATTCTCATCTCGTCGCAACTATCATCGAGCTCAATATCAAGACGATTTCCCTCAGACTCTCTCTCATTCAACATTGACTCGAAAAAATACAAAATACAGAGTATCCAAGATGTCGACAGAACCCAACAAAAATCCCCCGACTCACAAACTACCCACCCAACCACCAAGAGAACCTACTCCCGAAATTCAACCACCAACCACGAGCAAACCCTCCCTCAACCTCCTGACCTCAACCACCTGCCCAACTACCTCCCCCCCAAAATCTCCCGACCCCCGCAACCGCGACACCCCCTTCTTCAAATCAGCCCAATGGACAGCAGACGGCACAACCCTCCTAACCCTCACCTCCCACCCCTCCATCCAAACCTACGTCCTCCCCTCCACCCCCTCCTCACCCCCCCTCACCCCCCCTCACCCCAACATCAACCCTCCCCTCCCAGAACCAACCTCATCCTTCTCCCCCTCCCCCTACTTCTCCCTCTCCCACCCCTCAACTCAATACCTCCTCACCGCCACCACCGACCACCCCATCCACCTAACCCCCATCTTCTCCCCTGCTTCCCCCCCCTCGCCTCCTTCTTTTGATAAAACCAGAAACAGAATCCTACCTCCCCATCACCTCCCTCGTCTGGCCCTCCCCAGGTACTCACTTCATAACCGGAACAACCAACCTCCTCGCCTTATTTGACATCTCCCGCCCTGATTCCCTGCGCTCTACCCCCCTCTTGAAAATCCCTACCATCCCCTCCACTCGTCACATCAGCAAGGGAAATGGTATAGGAATGCGAGGGACCGTTTCCGCGTTGGGGCTTCAGCCGACAGGTGCTGGGGAGGGGATACTAGCTGCGGGAACTTGGACAAGGTGGGTGGGGTTGTACGACATTTACCGCTCCGGCAGCGTCATCGCCAACTTCAGCGTTAAATCCTCCGCTGATCACGAAGTGGGGATTAAAGGCAAGGGAGTAGTCCAAACAATCTGGAGTCCGTGTGGGCGGTACTTGGTTGTGAATGAAAGAGGGAGTGAAGGGTTGCTGGTTTATGATGTGAGGGGGACGCATAAACTGCTAGGGTGGTTATCCGGCAGAGATGGGACGACAAATCAGCGACTCGGCGTCGACGTCTTTCCCGATCAAAACGGCAACGGGTTTGAGGTTTGGGCTGGGACCAAGAACGGGACGGTGGTCATGTATGAAGGGGTTGGGATGAACGAAGAGGAAACGAAGCCGACTTGGGGGTGGGGGGTGAATGATGGGGAAAGTGCGGTTGGTGCGACGGCTATGCATTCGAGTGGGAGTGTGCTGGCTACTTGCTCGGGGAGTTGGAAGGTGGCGGAGGATGATAGCAGTGATGAGGGTAGCAGCGATGATAGCGACAGCGACAGTGAGGATGACTCGTCATCCGGGAAAAAGCCAGCTTTTGTCGTCGAAGAAACAAGCCTCAAGGTCTGGAGTATTGATGCCAGCAATGGTACGGCAGCGCAAGAATTTGAGCCACTAGAGGGAGATGTGGAAGAGAAAGAATGAAGTTTGGTATTTGAGCAAAGCATTTGAGCAAATATCGCAAGGGGTCAACACCACCCATAGCTACCTGGTATCGAGCAAACGATTTTCAGAGCAAAAGCCGGCAAAAGATCCGAGTACACCATCCGACATCGATCGCCTCCCGCCATCTTACATGTCAGAACCTTCAAATACATCGTCATCGTCATATTCGCCAACCGCATGTTGGCCCCACGGCTCATCAAGAACCCGGCTGGCTCGTTCCAATATCTTCCGCCCCCCAAGCAATTCCTCAAGCATGGCGATTCTATCCTCCAACGACATCATCAGAAACTTTGGCAATCCATATGACTGCCCTCTCTTGCCTCCTACGGCCAAGTCATCTGCCGGGACAGGCAGTTTTTTGAGAATGACCTGGGCGGCAAACACGTTCATGCCTGCCCGGAAGAGAAAGGCCTCGTGGTGAGTTTCCGGAGGAGTCAACAAGCTCCTCACATCAGCTTGCTCGCTGGCATGGTCACAGATCGTCTTCGCCACCCACTTCGCCAGCGTCTCGGTTCCTCCTCCTACATACAACACACGCACCTCTGTGTCCAAACCGCCCACAAATCCCTGAAACTCGGCCAGCGCCTTTGCATCTGACTGAGACAGCGGTGTCATCGCCTCATTGAACTTGTTGCCCTCAGACACAAAGACGATCAACCGCTCGTACCGCAAAGCAGCATTCTGGACCACGCCGTGATAGTTCACTGTCTTGTCCGGTTGGCCTGGCATGGGCCTTTGACGCAGCTTTACCATGGTCAGCAGCATAATCCCAGTGGCAGGGGATATCGTCAAGTCAGCGTCGTCAAGGTTAGGCGAACGAAGGCCTGGGAACCATGTAGCTGGTCGGTGAAGTTTGTAGTCGCGACGTACAATCTCTATTCCGGGGAGGAGCTTCGCTAAGAACTGCGCCATCGGGCCAACCGCCGTGAAGGATGCAACTATTCTGGGCCGCTGTTCCGGAGGCGCAATGTCTGGAGCAGCTGCTGGGATCTCAGGAAGAGCAGGGAGCGACTCCGCTGGTTGTGTGGCCCCGAATAGTTTATTGACCCGATAGCTGGGATGGCCGTTGTTGGATCGGTCTGTTACAGCGCGGAAGTTGACCGCAACAAAAGAATCGAGCAACGTTCTGAAGTCGGGGTATTCTTGCACAAGCCCCCCGAATAGATCTGTTGTTGGGACCGGCGGGAGGTTATCACCTTCAGCTAGGCCAAGCATGCGGCGCGTTGGTGGGTGGGCAGATGGCCTTGGTATTGGCCTTATCTCTATGGGATCTGCTCGAAGTCTTTTTTGGCCGGCCAAAACCGCAACGGGACCTGGGACCGGCGGCTCCATCACACCATCTTCGACTGGCCGGGCTCGGTGTGTGACTGTTGTGCCGGACAGTGGTTCGCTCGAGCTCCCATCTTCTCGATTAGCACGTGAAGTGGTCAATGTCGGGTCTCCCGTGGAGGACAAAGGTAGTAATTCTTCATCGTCGTCAAGATGCATCTGCAAGATCAACAGTCCTGGTTTCTTGCGCACCAGGTCTTCACTTGTCATCACATGTTCGTCTTCTCCATGTCCTAGGAAGTGGTCAAGGTGCCCCTGGTCTACCTTGATGGCCTCAGGTGCCAATGTCTTTGCTTTCATATGCGCCATAGGCGTCCAGACCATCCGCTGATCAGCCGCTCTGTTGTGACCCCACTTGGTCCCTTGCCAGTCGACGTCGGTTGTCCCTCGAATAAAGCCGAATTGTGCCCTGGCGCTCTGGAGCTGTTGCTCCCATGCCGGGGTCGGCAACGAGAAGTCCATGAGAGGAACTGAAACCCGGGCTATGGCGTCAAGTGGCTCGAGTCTTTCCTGTTCAGCGTATCGCACGAGCGTGGCAGCCTTGTCGTCAAAGAACCTTGAAAGATGGCGTTCCTCCTCATAGATCTCTGGGGACATGCTTCTTGGCTCAGTCAGAACACCTGCATGCGTAAGGTCTTCGAGCCAAAAGGCATCGTCAGGTTGCGAGTGCTGAAGAGGTGGAAATATTGGCACGTCGAGATACGGGTGCTCGGGGAGCGGGTGGTGTATCGGTGGCACCACTGATGACTCAAAGAGCCCACCTCTTATCATTTCCGTGATGTCCATATCATCAGAGCGGTCGGGTGAGATTTGAGCTGTCGACGCCGCATCCCAAAAAATCTCGTCTTGCCGAAGAAGCTTGTTCTCCGCAACCCGGATCTCTTCACTGATGTCAGAAAATGGAGAAGAAGGTTGCGGAACCCGACATGTCTCTTCATCAGGAACAAACAGATCGTCGAATGGTTCCAGCATAGGACTCAGGGGCGGTGACAAAGGCTCTGTAGCTCCAAAACTTGGAAGCTTCACACAATATTAGCATCTAGGCCAACCCACGAAGCTGCCGAACTTACACCATGATAAGTGCTGTTACTAGCCAACAGATCCCTCTGATCTTTGTCGATCCACTCCGTCTTGAGAATCTGCACAAGATATCCTACTGTCTCCTTTGTAACCTCGAGCGGCTCAGTTGCAGCCTTCTTCAACAATTCCTTCTCCATGGCATTTGCATTTTCGGCAAACTCAAGCCCTTCACCCTCGGCCACATCGGCATCATCCAGGGGAAGGCCGTGGTCTGGCAGCGTGTCCTTCCGGAAAGAGGTGACTCTCCGTCTCAACCTGTGGCAGTCGCTATTGTGGTCGCTTCGAATGATGGGGGGTTCGAGCTTGAGATTTTTCAGGCTAGGGGCTTCCTCCAGGCACAATTCTTCCATCAGATCGGCAACCTCAATCGTAGTGCATCGTTGAAAGGTCTGTTGAAGCAGTTGCATTGACTCAGCCGGAACCTGCCATTGCTCCGGTGCGGGGATGATGGGGCGGAAGGCGCATTCTTGCAGTGTTCCATTTTCGATCAAATGACTGGGTTGGACGTCGACAATGGTGGCAGCAATGGTGCCGGTTTCGTCGAGAATGTCGGACCAGGGGTCAATACCGGGGAATGTAAGGCCATGGTGGAGGGCATATTCGTCCGCCTCCATGTGTGCGGGTGAAACCTCGGTCGGCGGGGAGGAGGGACCTGGACTCCAGGATGAGCCATCCAGAGAGAACAGGTTAGACTCTGAGGTGAAGTCCATGTTGCTTGCCGTGTTGGGACAGCCACGCTGCCATGCTTTAGTTCATTCGGAAGTTGCTTCGGAAGAATTGCGAGAGGTCTATTAGAATAAAGCTTCCTTGTGTGGGTCAGATCAGCCACAGTGTGGCTCTGAAAACATATCGAGGGCACCGAGGGGAAGGCACGACCATATTTGCCTATAACCCACCTTCCTAGTAAAGTTCAGATATATGACGCAAGCAGAACAGTCGAACACGTCGGGGAAAATATTCTAGGAGGGTGGGTGCTCGATATATTGACTCTGCCATGGATCTTGTACTGTATTCATCTTGCATTGTATAAGGTAATCTATGACATGATCTCCCTGTCATGGCACACTCTGATGCCCATCACCAATGTAGCCTCAACAAAGAATCACGTAGTTGACGGTTCTCTGGGTCGACCAGCGGAGAAAAATGACATCTGGCCAGGTGGTGGGGAGGTTATTGTAGCGGATGCTGGGCCAGTTGCTTCGTTGGCCACGCGCGTCTCAAGAGATGTGGAGATATCGGTTGGTTGAACAACAGCAAGGCCCTCGTTAGAAGTGCCCGATACATCAAATGACACATTGGTGTCCAACGTCGTGGCCAAACAATAACAGCCTGCCGAAGACTCCGAAGAGGCAGCTTTCTCATTTTCAGCACTTTCAATGCTGGCATATCTGTTAGCCTCCTTGGCCTCCAGCACGGAGACTACACCAACCGCAAGCGAGCCTGTGGCGATGAGAAAGCCAATCAAAACAAGAACAAGCTCAAGGAGTGCGATCCAAAAGGTCCACCATTCGCGAAGGTTCCGTCGGTCTCGCCAAAAACCCAGGATGGTCTGGGGAGAGGCACGATTGTAGGTGTCTTCAAGCGCCAAGAGTCGGGCCTGCCAGATGCGAAAGCTGTCAACCTGCCTTGACATGGGCATGATGGTGGGACCCCACATCTGGTCGCTCGGCTCGGTGGTGTTTGTTGAGGAGTCGATAGTGTTGTGCCAGCTTTTTTCATCTGTGATGTGGAAGTGTGCGTCGGTATTCCGGCCATTCAAGACCACCTCCCCCATCTCGCTGTTCATCGAACCGCGAGGCTGTGTCGAGGTTCTCGACGGGCATGAGTAAGCCCAGTGTCTTGAGGGTTTCCTCTGCAAGCTCCCGGTATGGGTGCTGGCCCCCAGCTGCGTATAGCCACATTTGTCTCAGCACAGTTGCGTGATGAAAAACGTAGCTTGATGGCTTCCTTTTTTCGAAACTTTGACAACAAGATGCTCCAAAATGTCATTTGTCCATACGATGTGGAAGGACGTGAGCCTCATCATGTGCTGGGGGGAAAAGGTGGCTGCAAAGACACGCGCACTTCGCTGGCCGCGTTGACTTTCCGATGAGGATTTTTCAAGAATTCCAAGATATTTGGCCATCCTCTCAATAGCTATTGAAGGATCCTGTTGAGAGTTGTCAAGGCTATGGGAGTTGCCGAGTTTGATGAAGTATCAGTCTTGTGGCGTCAAGGGCGATATGATAGCCATCACAGCCTCGTACAGTGTCTTATCTCCATCCCACGCAAAGCCACCTTCCCTCTCCATTTCAAAACCGAACATGAGCCATAGGCGTGCGGCCAGATCTAAAGAGTTGTTAAGGCGCCTGGTCTGGTCGAAGTCAGCACCGCCCGAGTAGGTACCTGGGTTCGGTACGTAGGTCCCGATGAAGGTCACACCAAGAAACAGAATAGCCTACATTGTGGCCATGAGGAAAATCGTGGCGATCTTGTTGTGCGATGTCAGACTTTGTCACCCCAGAGGAGTCTCGTAAGATCCTAAAGAGGCCAAACAAGTCGCCAAATTTTCGAGTACGTGGTCTTGAGGGTTGAATTTGTACGGTAGATATTGTTCTTCAAGGCCGGTTGCATGGCCGGGGGGGTACGCCGTTCATCTTCAGGAGTTCCTGGAAAGATTAATAGCCTGAACCCCGACAAGGGGGGAGGAGGAGAGGGGGGTTCCGCCATAATTTTCCGGGGTGCAAACCGTGGTGGTGTTCGTGGTTCGTACAGATGAAGCTAGATGGCTGCCGAACTTGTAAGTGAGGCCGAGATGGGTAGGTCCTCACATCCATCGCACCATATTTCCTGCCCACAGCAGACATGCCGCTCTTATTCAGTTGGAACCGGGATATTCCAAACGCGAACCGCCGCGTCTTGAACCAATGTGATTTGCGTGTTCTCACAAGTGGCGGCCACACCTAGCTCTCCCGCTCCAGCTGCCCTCCAGCCTGCCTCAACTTTCAGGCTGGGTAAGCATCTTAGCGTTGCATCACATGATCACATGCAGTGTGGCGTGCAGTCCATCTGTGATGCTCACCCGTCACCATAGATCTCACAGCGCTAATCACCATGCTCAGAGCCTTGTGATCATTGGTATCGTCCCAGCCACTTAATTGTTTGCGTAGATGGGTTTTAGCTGGCGTCTTGTGTGCCAGTATGGGATTGCTAATTGCCTTTTGTGGAGGAAGAAAGTGAAAATGTGTAAGGTGCCCTAACAGTGTTGTTTGAGGGGGCTGTCTTGGAAGAAGTGTAAAAGGTGGGAAAATGTGCCTCATGATTAACGCTGCTGGTATCAGAAATGAGGCGGGAGGCCTGGTCACCGTTATTTGCAGCGCTGCAGCGCACTTCTTCCTTCTGACTTGGAACTCCCATCTTGCCTTGTATAATCGGTTTCTGTCACTTGTGCTTTCTGCCTCTTGCCATCTCTCCCGCCTCCGGCGTCAAAATGCGACCCCGACGTAGTTCGATAGACAAAGGGCAATTCCGAACAACTGTAAGATTGTCTCCCACCATGCCGACGGACTACATATTTCGCATGTGCACATCGACCCATCGTCCACATGCAATCGGCGACGATAGCCCTGAACAACGCGACTGGCAGATAGTTGCTTTCGGCAGAAATGAAGTTACCCCCCTCGACAGTGAAGCCAAAAAAGGTGTTCGAAAGCTTCCTACTACGGCTGATCTCGATTGAACGAAATATTCCACTTTCCTCCATCAAGCAGAACAAACCTGCGGCGAGGATTCCGAGCACCACGATAGCCGGCTACCAAGTTACCAGAACAGACAAAGCGAACGATAAGGGTGTGGAAGCGGTAGTTATTTGGAGCAGCCCGCCTCCATTTGCAAAAGAGCTGAAGAAACAGATACTACGGACACGCACTCTGGAATCCGGGAGAAGGAAATTTACAGTGGTTGTTCCGAGTTCGGAGGAGGTACCGCAGTGGTATTGCCGCTCTGATATAGCAAGGGGCGGACCCGATCCACTGGGATACCGACGGATAGGAGTCGGTCCCGAGTCTCGCTCACGGCGGAGGAATCGCACCACCAAGTGGGTTCTAGTGCGTCTCTTTCGCCCATTAACGCACCTTGTCAGTATGCTGAGTACGCTCTCTGGTGGCTCACGCCGGCGAAAGTCGAAAGAGCGGGATAAAGAACTGGGATATACATAGGGATAATCACGATATTTGGCTCATGTGTAGCCTTGCCAATACTCTCGCCCCGCGCTGGCTGTATCCCATCTATAAAGCACAGGTTGTATCTTCATCAACCGAGTCTTCAGCTGAGCGATGGACAAGAACACACGGCCTGTTCCTCGTGATCATAGGCCTCTTAGTAGTCTTAGTATCACTCTTCCTCACCAGCTTGGCAACCTAATAGTCATCAGTTCCAAATGACTAAGGGTCGGCAAGCAAGGGCCATAAATCGGCTTTGACGTAGGACAACATCTCCACTCCCAAGGAAACATGCGCATCATGCTGCCTCTGAATCATGTGGAGCTTTCGAAACCCAGTAATCATTAGCCCACATCGAGGAAATGGTATTCCTTTTGTGGTACCTGAAATTACCAGAAGGTACTATGTCTTGAATTGCCAACTCGTGGGAAACAACCGCTCTGATTGCCACAAACTTACTGACCTCCGTCCCACCAACCACTGTTAAATAGCAGACCGCTGCTAACACCAGCATGACGATGACGAGTCATCTCCCAAATTGTTCATTGATTGTGGCCGTTATAGGGCTTTCTTGATTTGCCAAAATACCTACGTTACAGTACCGAGATGGGAAGCAAGGTCTCCAGGTCGGGTGTCAGTCGTAGCACAAATGGCTGTTAGCAGAGGGATTCATGCTTGAAGTTGTGCTGGTAGCGGCAGCTCTATCTGATGACAAATGCACTGATAAGTAGGTATTTGAAAAGTGAGAAACGGATTCCATCTTGTAGACCTTGGGTGCCATTGGCGCTCTATCAACACTACCTCAACATCTTACACATCTGGACGTCCCATCTACTTCCAAATGTTTCGTACCAATTTCTATACACGCGGAGACCTGCGTTATGCCGTCTCCATGCCGTCAAAATGCTTCCGTAGCCTGATAATTATTGGGGTTGCCTGACGGCATCAAATCATGGAAGCTGCCGTGCGTCAGTTGCTGGGACTGTGAACCTGCCTCATTTGTTAGCACATGAGCATAGGTAGTAGAGGGTGTAAAAGATGACCGGCAGGCACTATGCTCCCTGGCAACTGAGAGATTACATACTCATATTCCTCCTGCAACCCCTCTCCCAGGCGTGAAGTTCTACGAGTGAACCCAATCCTTGTTCTGGAGATGGTCTGATGTCCTGGAGGATTGTGTAATGGCAGCGGTGAGCTTTTCTGGACTCTTGCTGCTTGGAGATGTTTGTAGGAAAGGTAGGCCGTTGCCATTGTCAGCAAGGAGGCAATGATTCCAAAAACAATGACTTGAATACTCTGGGACTGTGGTGATGTCCACACTGGTGTGCTGGCGGGGTCGTGATTTTCTGTAATGGAAACAGCCATGTTGTAGAACACAATGGTCAATTATTAGAGCAACACACCTGGTGAAGCAGGGATAGGTGGTTAGAAAACAGAGGGAGATCAAGAGTGTTTAAACCTAGGTTATTGAACATATCCATTGCGAAGTGAAGTGTGATGATGTGGACAGATCTGAGGGGACCAATCGCAACATGGGAAGATCAGAACCCGGTAATGCCCTGAGCGACATAAGGAGTTCTGTCAAGCTAAGGTATCTTTACTCTTGCGTTGCTACAACGTGCCGGCATTTTACTGTCATGATCGTTGCTCATTCCCACAGCCTCACCGAACAGCAATCGCGAGGGCAGTGCACATCAGCACAGTCGACAGCATGGTGATGACATAGGTACATCCATGGGTAACGTGTCCCCGATGGTGGACTGAGACAAGTATCCAGCGGGGGCGTTCAGTCGTTGCATAATGGCTGGCCCTTACTGAGAAGGTACGAGTAAGATGCGACGAGTGCAAGCAGGTGCGATATGTGAGGCATGTGCGACAGCAGGTGACACAAGTGCGTCAAGTGCGACAGGTGCGACAGGTGCGATACCTGATGTCGGTTGAGGCTGCCCTGCGCCACCACAGCATGGTTTGGAGTTGCACCAGCACATGCACATCATCACCAAATAAAACGAGTGAAAGATGGCTGACCGGATAAACGCATGTTAGCGGCACCCATGAAGGCACCTCAGCGCCCAAGACCTTTCCCAATACATTGCCTACCTTCATCAACCCCCCGGGAGCCAATTCCAGCCGAACTTGCACCACGCCAGCTGTGCGGCATCCCGTTTTTCCTGGATTGCGACACCATATATCTCTCATTCGGGACTGTGGTTCTCTATACTGCCTCCCTCAAGCTTGACGTCGCTGATATCTGGGTGCGAGGCACTAATTGCCCCCTTCTCACTGGCAACAGGAGCATTATGGAAGAGTGGCAAGTCCAGCCACAAACGATGAATCCTACTGGGCCATTGGGGCGGGGCTCCCGTGGGAAGCTCGACCTTGCGAAATGCGATCACTGCCGTAAAGATAGGAAGAAGGTGAGTAGATATTTCACCTCTTCATAACGTGCACTTTAGGACTTTGGAAATGGAAGTAGCTACTATAAACCAACCTCTGTTTCTGCTTCTTTTCTCTTTGACTAACCCGCAGAACAGTGCACACCACAACTACGCCAATGGCCTCAGAGATGTGATCGTTGCGAAGACAAAGGCTTCAAGTGCTCGCCCAGCACACAGGCTCGCAAGCGAAGAAGAGAAAACCCAAGAGGCCTCCTGCTCTCGGCAAGCTTCCTTCCTCAGGACCGCCCATCGACTCATCCTTGTGACGATTGGACCCATGCAGATTTGTATGCAACCCCTACATGTCCCAGAGTAAGCGTTTGCTGACAGACTTCAGGTCGGACGCGATTAGCTTCTTGAAGATTTTGTATCGTGTGAGAACGAAAATATCCCTTTGGGAAAAGGATCTAGGTACTATATATGTGCGGGAGGACATCGAAACCCTTTGCAACATCGAGTGTGAATTCGTTACTGTCATAGAGACTCTCCATGAGAATCTCCTCGAACACATCGCTTCTAAAATTGCTGGTCTTTCGACCGGACAAAACGATTCGGAGAACGCGGCGTTAGAAGCCTCCAGATTACACCTTGCGGCCTGCAGCATCCTGCAAGCCAAAAACACCGAATGGAATGAGAAAGACTACGAATCACTCTCTGTTACCGAATCCACCCTCATCAACTCGATGATCAAGAGTAATCTTCTCAATGACGAGATAGGTGCTGTTTTGATCTTGGAGGATGAGCTTTTGGCCAAGAGGGCACATAGCCGCAAAGACAGCTTACATGCCGTCGAAACCCTAGTCAGTCGATTTGAGATGTTCCGTCCTGTCATGGAGAAACTCTGGAACTGGTGCACGGTGCCATCCAAGGCAACTAATCTACTGTACGGAGGGATGTCTGTAATTGAAAGGTTTCGAAATGCTTCCGTCATTGACGTCAATGCTACTTGGATTCGAACATTGGTCATGGAAAAGGCTACCTGGAGCCTGCAGGACTGTCTTGGCTCCCCCATTCTGCATGGTATTCTTCGAGGACTTGGCCGAGGGCTGTGGACCCCATCACGAGAAGAGGAAAAGTACCTATACAGCAACATTGGCCCTTACTGCGACCAACACAATCCGGCAGACATTCTCGGTCGCTCTGCCATACACATTGCCGTTCAATACAACGTACCTGGAGCTGTCACAGCTCTACTTGAGTCAGGTATCAATCCCGACCAGGAGGCCGACAACGGGAAGCTCGCACTGCACTTGGCAGCCGCCTCAGGACATTTGGAGGCTTGCAAAGTTCTCCTGAACCACACCGAGAAAGCCCGGTGCCCTGATCACCTCAAAAAGACTGCTTTAGACTATGCTTTACGCAATGACAATCGGGATATTGTCAGGCTTTTATTGGAGAGTGGCATTGGGGAATACGACGTCGCGAGCATTTCGTGGATGGCACTAATTGATGCAATGGAGCAATATAAAACCTTTGGTGTGTGCACAGAGGTTTTGAATTGGTACGAAATGGCATTTTCCCCTGCCTCCCTTGACACTATCCAGGATAGCGATGGAGCCACGGTGTTACATATCGCAGTTCTTGTGGGCAATCTCGAGGTTGTTCAGGAGCTTGCAAAACGGAGTGCCAAGTGGCGCCGGGGCTCGATCAACCTACAAGATAAAAACGGCCGAACAGCGCTATGCTTAGCGGTGTGTAAAAAAACAGAAAAGGACTGGTTAGCTATCATCCGGACTCTTTTAGGGATTGATGGGATTGACATCGACGTTCGGGATCACAAGGGAAAGGCGCCAATGGATTATGCAAAAGAACGCGAACTATCTCTGGTGGTGCGCATGTTGGAAAATAAGCAGAATGCATCAACTCGAGGGGAGGCCACCAATTCCAGTAAACACTGCCTGCAGACAACTCATTCTGTGCCAGAGGGTGTCGCTTTACCTATACCTTCGCAGCAGCCACTTCACCTCCTGCCTCCTCCTGCTTCAGAACCAGGGTATTGGTCGCAAGGTTATTTTCCTCATTTCTCCCAAGACAACAACAACAACCAACCATTCTGAGCCTTCACCTTCATCCCGCCTCGGTCATATACCATAATCAGGCCAGTTTCGTTGGTCTACATGTGCCCCGAGGATGGTCAACGGCGTTGTCGGGTCTGTCTTGAAGTCAGGGATGCGAGTTTATTGGTGTGGTTTCCTTTGCTTTTGTTGTTGCAGATCCATTCATCTGTGTTCAATTTCTTTCACGATATGAAAGGCCATGCTGAGGTTGGGATGAACATAATGCCGCCTTCAAGAAGCTCATGGGAGACTATGTAGGTACCTAGCTAAGCCTCTCTACTAATAGATCTCACCGAGGGAAGTCGGTTTGCTTTATCAGAAGTCTCAGGTAGTCTGCTTACCAACCTTGGATAATACCGTTACGAAGTTCGTATAAATCGTATAAAACCTTGGATGCCTCAGGTAACAGGCTTCTTTGTAAGGTCGGGTATTTGAAGCTATTGAGAACCTTATGCCTGCAATCATCAGGAGGGCGCATCTCTTCGGCCTGCCCTTTTGCTGGAGGTGCAGGAATAGGTAACATCATGTAGGTAAGTCATGGCGCTATGCCCACTCAGACGCTTATGTCTTCGTGAGGTGTGGTTTGAGAAGATGGGAAATCTGCCAAGTGGCGTATCATGTTCTGGCTATTGTGATATTTCTATTTTCTCTCTTTCCATGGCACCCGCCATCTTGTTTCACCTCTTCAGAGCCACCCTGTACCATTTGAATGACTATACCTAGTATGACTTCAGCTACCGTGCAATCAACCTTGCCTACGGTGATATTCTCAACACCGACATCAGAAGTATCCCAGAGCTTGACCCCTACAGGACACCACCAGAAGCCTCATACATGCCTACGGAAATTTGGGGAGAGCCCGCTCTCATCGCCCTTCGGGATAAACTGGTCTTGCGACATTGTCGGAGGCCCACTTAAGGCAGCTGCACTTGCTCTTCGCCCGCGATGGACTACTCAGCCAACCTCCCTGGTGCCAACCACTTCAGGGCCGCTGGGTGTCACTCTTGCGCCGAGGAAGGTCGATTGGGCCTGCCGGGGACTGAATGGATCTCATCGCAATCTCAGCATCAAGCCGGACTGGGTGGTATTCGATCGCGAACTACACAAGGAATACGCGTTGGATGGAATAAAGGTCGAAAAGCCTGTCGTTGATGAGCGGCTTTGGCCATTCGAGCAAGTCGCGACCTACTGCAGGTACGGCGAGACTCGATACGCCTTTATCGTGACGCAGAAAGAGTTGATGGCTCTTTGCGTCAGTGCTCTTCCAATGCAGACTGAGGTGGATGCGTATGAGAATGGTACTGAGTGGCATCACGCTGCTGTTGAGTATGCCTCGATTCCGTGGGATGCCGCTGCTGCTGATGGCCTCACTGTTCATCTTGCGATTTGGGTGCTGGGTTGCATGGGCCTGAACGATCAGAATCGTGACCTCGTTAGTCCTGAAGCAGTGACGAGACTTACAGATTGGGTTCAGCACCGGGATTCAGAGATTGGGACGGTCTATTACGAGAATTTGATTTCGAAGCGAAGGAAAAACCAGGTAGATTGGTATCCAAGCAACTCTGAGTTCCTTAATATCCAGGGTTCCACCTGATAGAGTCGTCTAGCTCGTGGGACACGGGCCTGACTGAAACTGTGTCACACAGCTTCAATTGACACAGCTTCAGTTAGACAGCAACTAGAAAACATGAATCTTGGCTTTGGATAATGGTACTAGATTATTTGAAGACAAGAGCAAAGTTGGTTCGAGACTCGGGTCCCACGGCGGGATGCCCGTACAGAAGACACAGATCCCAGCAGTTCCAGTCCACAAACCCAGAAAACCAGAGTTCAATCCGAGCACTTTGGTTACTTCATCCAGACATTATAAAGACTTGGGCGTGATTCTTGGGTACATTCATCCCCCATGGAATAACTTGGCCTCTTTAACACACACCCATTCCTAAGGTACCTTACCTATTCTTCCCCAGATCTCCCCCCTTTCTCTTTACCTAGCCAAGTCCCACACGTCCTCCCTAATCACCCACAACCTCACGCGTCACAGTCACAGTCTTCAGTATCCCACCATTCCCGCCATGCTCCTGGATCAAGTCTTGACTGCTCTCTGTCCCCACAACTTTGGCTCTCACAGGCACTGCCGCCACGCCATGCGCGGCTGGCCAAGTCTTCCATTGACCCAGTCTGATGTCAGGCTCTGTTCTCTGCTTGCACCAAAAGCCAGATCTCAATGTCGCGTAGAGTCGTGTTTCTGTAAAGATGCGAGTCCAAAACGTGTACAAAGCCGGTGCAGAGGCGACAATCACAGTGCCGAATATTTCCACATATCTATCCATCACGTCAGCTGGGTAGGTAGACATCACCAATTGAAAAGAAGGCCTTCAACATACGCAGTAACAGCCACCTCAGCCCCATCCCAAGAAGGGTCCTCAGTCCCATTCACCACAATCGATATCCGATACGCCAGACTGACTGTGCTTGTGGCAATAATCCTGCCATCAAATATCTCATCAGCACATAGGTAAAGTTCCCAATTTCCCCCAAGGACGACACTCACAGAATCGCAAACCCAAACAACACCACCAACCCCCTCTTCTTATCCCTCCCAAGCCTCAACCCCCTGATAACCGGAAACGGCATCCCAAACAACATCACATCCGCCACCACAGTGAACACCCCTCCTGCTAGTATCAACGGCCCTGTCTCATCACACACAGGCAGCTTCGAGTTCTTGGGTACGCAACCAGCGACGTACCAGAGCCCAATCATACCGTATATAACCACCGACAGGCTCAAAAGAGAGTAACACATCCACCTCACCCAGTGCACTGTCCCAAAAAGCCGGAGATAAAACGTCAGGATGAGGGCCTTGGTGTTGAAAAAGGAGATGATACCCAGAACAGTGTGCGCAGCCCAGACTTGGTAGACTTGAGGGTTGATGCTGGTAAGCGGAATGTCCCAGGCGTGACGGGCTACGCCTAGCCGGGCGACTTTGAGGGTTAGCTTTGAAGGCCCGGATGGTGAAAGAGTGAAGGTGGGGAGCGCTTACGGCGGTACATCATTGCCCATTGGGCAATCCCAAAGGATAGGGTGAGGAGACAGACGTCTTTTGATAGTGTCAGCTCTTGATCTGCCAGGTAGGTCATAGGGATGCCTACAATCGTCAACATGCAGTTTTGAAACTGCCCGCCCGGTTGCAATCCGGACCATCGCGATGGCGACAGTGATGGGCATCAACGCCGCGCCTGTTCCCAGTATAACCGGTTCCAAGTTCTCGACTTGACCCGATGGTGAAGGCGGTCGGTTTCCGTTGAGGTTGCCGGTGGTGGCATGCTGCAGGGTAGTCATGTTCCAAGACTGGTGGTTTATTCCATTCTCGAAAGGTAGTTCAGACAGTGCATCAGAGTTGGAGATAGGCAGAGACTGTATTTTGGTTTCGTATTCTAAGAACAAACAAAGAGCTGGTAAATAATGGCCATCGGGTTTGCTGTAGACTAATTCCCAGAGTCGCATCAATCAGACACTGGCTGTTGGCTATGGCGGAAGAGGATCGAGCCGCTTACATGCTTGGCCTACCTATCTTGGGCCTATCAGTGAAAACAAATCTTGTCAGTGCCTCACCTGAACATAGATCGAAGGGACCATAGATTGCGGCGCGCCCGAGACATACGGTGTCTTCCCCGAAATGTCCGACTGGTTTGCTGGGCAAAGGAAGCCTGTGTGACCTTCCTAAACCATCAGCTCTTGTAACGTGGTGTGAGGGGGCAATGCGAATGATGAGAGATGCTCTATAGAAGCCGAGCGTTTTGGTCAGATTTGAATTACATAAATCCACTTCGTGTCTGTCGCAGGCAAGGCAGAATCCACTGATATCCCAATCGTGTCGTTTTCCCGTCACACTGACTTCTCCGCCTCCCACCCGCGGCTTGCCATTCAACGGTCTGCTTTCCAGCTGCTGCATGGCCAGTCAGTCCAGGTGTCTACGTTCAACCGTAGGCACCTTGGCGGCGGAAAAGCATACAGCTACGGCAAGAGTTCAATTCCACTCTGCACAACAACGTTGCGTCCCGAGCAAAAGTCTCCGCCTTCAGCCACTCCTTGAAGTAGCTCTGGCGAGGAAACTCTATTGTGCCCCCCCGCGCCGGCTCATGGTATCGGCACCACCCCAACCTCAGTCCAAATCAAACCCTCAAAAGCTACTTCAACAACAGTGCCATTACGCTGAAAATAACACCGCACTTCGCCACGCTCCAGCGGGACCTCCTTCCCTTCCCAGTCCATGTTTGTGACTGCCAGGGTGGAACATGCAATGTCCGAATCTTCATCAACCTCCTGGAAAACCGCAGGGAATTCCTCCCTCCAAGAGGATGAGTTCTCGCTGAACCAAACGGCAAATTTGCCAGTGTAACTCTTGATGACAAGGTAGATGTCCACGAGGCTGTCGTTGTCGTTGGAGCCTCGGGGGACGGCAAAGGCGGCCATCGGAGTCTGGGGCGGGAATGTGTAGAGCTCGGGGAATGCTAAAAGTTTGGTTAGTCGACACATTGATGGGCCGTCTTGAGCGATGACCTACTTTCAGGAACCCGTTCGAGCTGCACGGCGTCGGGCGTGCCTGGCTCAAAGGCAGGGTAATGGATGGCCAAGCCCTGATTGGGCTTCTGGTAGACTACACCATAGGCTTTGGATTCCTTGATCTCGGTGAAGCTGGAACTGGTGGGTACTATGCATAGCGACGAGCCCTCGTAGGCGGTGATGTTGAGATTCTGGACATACCAGTCCTCGGTGGGGACAAGACCATCCCCCAGCATGTGATCAACTTGAATGATATCACCCGTCTCATGTTGAGCCACGACATAGGGCCAGTATGCCGCAAGTTTAGCCGCGTTACCCATGGCTAGGTCCGCGAAACCACGACTGTACCCTCCCGAAACGTTGTCGATCAGAATGTTTGGTTGTCTGGCTTGATTGAACATGGTGCCGAAGACCTTTCTGTCCGCCTCGTAAAACAATGCAGTTTGCGGCTATCGGACATCTGGTGAGCTCGGGAATTATTGTAGTGACAAAAGAGATTGACATACATTGTAATCTTTGCCATGAAGGGCAATGGTGGCTGCCAGTGAGGTGCCGTTGGTTGCTTCTAGGTCAAGCACTGGCAGCACTTCCCATGTGGAGGTAGAATTGCCCTTGCCGGTGATACTTCGCGAGCGTCTGATCTGACCTTGAGGGTCGAGATAAAAGAGATACCTCTCAACATAACCATTTTCTTTGCGCCAGCCCGCTGCTGAAAGCTTTGAGCCTTGGCGGATGGTTTCTGGTCCCGACGTGCCATTTATGGCGGCGTTGCCATCATTGTTGCGGGCTTTCAGTGATAGCACAACACCTAGAGTAACGCCGACAACAATGGCAACTACTGCACAAGCAGTACCGCCAATAATCCACCATTTTCGCCTTTGGTAGGATTTGCTGACAGGAGGAAGCGTGCCCTTTTCTGTTGAAGCTGGGCTACCAACCTCTATTTCCCCGTTGCCGTCGACTACCTGGGGATAATCTTCGCCGAGGACGATCTTTTGATTCTGATATTGAGCCGGTGACAGATAGAACTTTGGCTCTTCCTCGGGTCGAACTTCGGGGAGGTTATCGTGCGGCACGACCTCGAGGCCTGGCTGGTCGTCGAGGGGCTGTGGAGAAGGCAGCTGCACCGAAGGCTGCATGGAAGGTGACGAGTGGGCCATGTGCTTCTCTCATAAATGCCGGTGCTACCCCGGCTCAGGCGGCATGTGGTTTTCGGTTGTCGTCGTTGGCCCTCCGGTGTCAGTTACAAAGAGCAAAGAAAGCAAGCCGAAAGTCCGACGGGATTTTGAGGGTCACGCTGGCCAGCTTTACGTGCGAATGGGAGGAGACGCGGTGGAAACAGTTGGGCTTGCCAAGCACCTCGAATTTCCACCCCGAACACACCGCTTGTGTACCGGAACATTTCCCCTAGATTCCGCTCTAGGAAAGGGGGTCCTCTCGCGTGCTCTCGTTAACAGAGATGCTCCAATCACCTTGGTCTGTGCGTATCAACCTCAAGGGTTCTGTTCTGGTTAGACAGCTTGACAGGCCAACGCTAAACGAGGCAGGTCCACTTGGTGCTCGCTCACCCTTGTCATGATCTTCCTCACCGTGGTCAACGACCTTGATGATTGATAGGTATGGAATAGAGAAATGCTGTGTCGAGGCTGGTCATATTGAGGGCTGGTGAGACTGCGGAATCAGATCCGTATGATCAAATTCAGCTATTAAATTCTCTATGTCTCATGTTACGGATCACGTACCTGCTTCGGGCTTTGCCTGTGTTGATAGACGTAACGGCAACCTGGAAGTCATGATGATTTGTGTGTTTGGGAGTAATTCAGCATCCTGAGTTCAAAGCCCAACGAGAATCTTTCATATCAGTTTTCTTGTGCGGTGCCCGGAATCCGAACTTCGGAGCCTTGGAAGATGAGATGGTGAAAATGCACCTAATAACGTCAGTGTCAAATTGAGGTCACAATCGGACAGGAAGGGAACGGACCTGTGGTGTTCTCTGATGTATGTAGACATTCTGGAGCTCTTTCGATTGTTCGGTTTTATAAGCGCGCCCTCTCACGTCCGAGGTCATCCATACCTACTCTGATATGTGTGCCCGGTTGTTGAGTTGAGGGGATCACCCCCAACCCTTCCAGGGTGACCCCAAAATTTGAACCCCACTACCCACAGGGCTGTGTGCCAAGCCACTCCCGCTCCCTAGCGCTAATTAAACGCGATTCCAGCGGCTCCACTCAGAAGTCAATTCCAACGGCACAGCGCCGGTCAGCACTGCAAAACCGTCTCTTACCTCATATTCCCATTCTCAACATGGCTAACGCCAACACGCACCAATTTTCTCGTCCCGACAACACCAAACACACTCCACGGCAATTCTGTGCAGGGTGAAACACTCCCTCAAACAGCGATGAAATGAAACCACGAGCCCCTTCTCTCCCCTCCTCGCGATTACTCCGCACCCTCCTCTCCCGCTCAGCCCTCAAGAAGGTCCTCCTCGCCTTCTTCCTCTGGACACTCCTCGAGTCCCATATCATTTACTACCGCCTCATCCGCACCGAGCGAGAAGCCCGAGCCCATCACTCCCTACAAACCCGCCGAGTCTTCATTGCCAGTTTGCATTGGAACAACGAGAAAATCCTCCGCTCTAGCTGGAACGCCGCCGTTCTCGACCTGGTTAACACCCTCGGACCAAACAATGTCTTTGTCAGTGTATACGAAAGTGGAAGTTGGGATGACTCAAAGGGGGCGCTAAGGGAGCTGGATGAACAACTTGAGAAGACGGGAGTAGGGCGGAAGATTGTGCTGGATAAGGAGACGCACAAAGACCTCCTACACAGCACCCCGGGGCAGGAAGGGGGTTGGATTGCGGTGGGCAAAGAGAAGCAGTTGATGCCGAGGAGGATACCGTACCTCTCGAAACTGCGCAACAAGTCTTTGGAACCGCTGATCGAATTGGCTGAGAATGGGACGAGCTTCGACCATGTGCTATTTCTCGGAGATGTAGTCTTCAACACGCAAGATATCATGATGCTGCTGGATACCAACAAGGGGAGCTACGCTGCGGCATGCTCCATGGACTTCAGCAAGCCGCCACAATTCTACGATACCTTTGCGCTGAGGGACTCGGCTGGGCATGAGCATGTAACACAGACTTGGCCATACTTCAGGTCAGGGAACTCCCGCTCAGCTTTGATAAACGGACTACCTGCGCCGGTGTCCAGTTGCTGGAATGGTATCGTGGCCATGCCAGCGACGGCTTTCATGGGGATCCAAGGACTGAAGTTCAGGGGCGTTCAGGACAGCCTTGCGGAATACCATGTTGAAGGGTCAGAGTGCTGCCTGATTCATGCCGACAACCCGCAGTCAAGGACGAAAGGAGTATTTCTCAACCCAAATGTCAGGGTTGGGTACAAGCCGGAAGCATACAAGGCCGTGCATCCGGTGGGCAGCAGCTGGGTGTCGCTGAGCCAGATCTGGTTTGGGCTATGGAAGAATCGGCTGGGGCGGTGGCTCACTACGCCTTGGTTCAAAGAGAGCACGATACGCAGGAGGGTGGCTCAGTGGGCAGGCGAAGGAGGAAAGGGAGTAGTGCGGGAGGAGAAGGGTGGGTTTTGCCTGATCAACGAGATGCAGGTGGTAGTGCATAATGGGTGGAAGCATTTGTAGGATGGTGCATAATATCTGGCGTTTTACTACTCATAGACACCTTAGGGCCGGCGCTCCCGCTGCTTTTAACATAAGCTTAATACAACGTTATATGACTCAGGTACCGTAGCCTATCTGCAACCAAAACGAGATCTGATATCCCCAGAGATTCGGTGGCAAGCCTTTGCCCTATTGGACAGAGGGCCAACAGAATCAAAACAGCGGCAGCGCGTATTATCATCAGCTTCCTACTAGGCAGAGCTCTTCAACATCCCGCTTCACGCTGAGTTTCTTGCAATTGCGGGGGTGGTGCAGATGTCGAGCTTGATCGTGGGGCGAAGCTCCCAATGAGCATGGAGAATGCACGTCGAGGATGCGACTCCATTTTCCCATTGGCAAGTCAGATGAAAGAGGCATACGAAAACATGCCAAAAGGTAGCTGGAAGATTCGATCTGCCTGGGCACCATTGCAGACTGCCGCGGTTACCCTAGTTCATTCATGCCAACTCACTCTTGTCCAGATCGATGCGTGGTGTTGTGGGAAAGTAAAGACGGGCTAAATCCCAGCAATATTTCATGAGGGAATGCGCGGTCTTCAGCCATTTCTGATTATCTTTCTGCCTACCTGACCCGGACAATTCCAAGGTACCCCGTCTTAACAACAATGGATCCATTTTCTATCGGCATTGGCTGTATCACCCTACTCGAAGTTGCGCAAAAGACAATTAAACAGCTTTACCAGCTTAGCAAGCGTTATAATGACGCCCGATCAGATTTATTCAAGACTATGACTCAACTTCGAAGCCTAACCTATGTACTGGAGCTTATTCGGTATGACGAAGGAACCCAGCACACGGATAGCCCGAACCGAAAAAATGATCTCATTATGGACCAAGTCAATCTCTGTATGGACATCATCGAGGAGCTCCAGGTTGTGATTACCTCCATCAACGACTCACGCGTCAAGTGGGCCATCTCTGGCAAGGCTGCGGTGGAGAATATCCACAAGCAATTACAAACGGCGACTGAACAGCTTGAGCTTACCCTGGGGGTGCATACGTTGTGAGTTGATACCTACAGCTATATTCTGTGACCATCGTAGTGTGTTCTAAACTTTAGTACTAATGGCTGAACAGAGCCGTCGCCAAAGATATCAAGAACGACGCTACTGAACTGCTGTTGGGTCAAGAACAGATCGGTGCCCAGGTTCAACGCCTGTCCGAACATATGGGACTGAGGGATAACACCGGACCGTCCCATCGGTCTAGTCCCACCACCATTCCATCATGGTCAAGGACCTCACAAGGTGTCGGTGTCGAAGTCAGCGGACAGTGCGCTTCATCTGTTGGTGCCATGGCTGGCATTCATGAGTCTGTCAACGATGGAAACTACACCAACGACACACCATCACCAACAAACAGCAGTCAATGGAGTGGATCAACTGCATACTCGCCACTTGCTTCTATCTCTTCTCCCATCAGTGTTATCGACGTAACTGCCACTCTCGTCACCCCCAACGTCAACCCCATCTATCATCATACAGCCGAAACTGGATCGTGGTCTCAATACCAGGACCCGGCTACAGTAGCTCCAGATACTCCCGATATCACATTTTGGTTTAGCGAGATCCAGTACTCACCAACAACCATGGCGCATAAGACCGCGAAACTCTCTAAAGAGATCACCGTTGAACATGTCGAGACACCCACCGCTCCCTCAAAAGAAGAGGTTATTCGAAACCAGTTCAAGGAAGCCGCTTGGTCATTAGCTCCTAAGAAGAAACAAAAGTCAGTCAGGGAGACATTCAAGGAGATGGTCAGGCTGAAGGCTGCTGCGTCTGTCGCTGCTTGACTACAGCATACAGTGTACATTATCCTAGCAATACAGTCTTTTTGTCAAGGCACGCTGCACCATCTATCTCGGCATATAATTACCTCCACAATTTGAGCACAGATGAGAAGGTTAGTTGATCCTAAATGGCTTAAACCACGGCGTCGGTATCATACCCTCCAATAGGCAAGCGTGCGGCGTATGTTCTCATGATGCTCCACCGCGACATAGGCACTTTAGAGCCACATTTGAGGCACAGCTTTCCCGAAGCCGAGATGAGCATCAGACCAAGTTTTTCCGCTCCCTTGAGTGCGAGTGTGGGTCAAATCCAATTCCAATAAGGAACACTGGCCCAAATGCAGGTTTTCTCGGAGCCGTTGATCGGAGGGCAAACAGTTACGCGTATGTAGACAAACAAGTGCAACCAATTGACTTGCTGCTATGTAGGTATCAGTGACCTCCCCACCAATTAACCTCCAAAATACCATAGTAGTATGTGGCAACCTTTTTATCTCTGGAACACAACCATAAACTTGGTTCGAGGGGAAAATCCCCAAAAGTGAAGCCGTTTTTGACGTTGCCATCGATGTCATGATGGAGCACCCCTGCAACGGTGACCCGCTTCGCACCGCCACAGCTTCGGCAGCAAAGTGCGCTAGCCACGCTAGCCAAGAGTGCGGGGTACTAAAAAAAGAACTTGGGGGGCCACCGGGACGGGGACAAAGCCCTGTGGTGATCTTTTTACCTTTTCATGTGCGCTTCGAAGACCCATTCAGCGACTGTCTTCCCTTATGACCGTAAAACACTGGAGAGATTTGTCCGAGATCCGAAGATGGCGACTTGGTTATGCGGATTGCCGGACGTTTGTTTTGGATGTCTCGTTCAAAGTGGGGATGGGTTGATAACGGGCACCAGTCCCCGTTCCTGGCAAGCTGTGGCGTTGATGGTTCATTGACTTTGCTTTGAACGGTTACACAAGGCGATAGTGCCGCTCCTCTACCATGCCCGAGGAGAAGGAACGTAACGGTTGGGAATATCGGCTTACAGGCCGCTAAGACAAGCCGACGGCATTGGGAGCCGATCGATATTCCTCATCAACCGGGAACCGTCGACTTCAAGCTTTGCCCTCTTGTGTTTCACCGGCGACTCACATCCCCCAAGATGGCCCGGTTTGCAGGTCCACCAGCCGGTAATTGCATGGCTGCTGCTCACTGCACAAACTACTGCAGATGCACGTCAGGTTCCAAGCCGGACCTCCAGTCTGCTCCTGTTGGTCGGCGGTTTCTGCTAACCACCTCCGCCGCAGAGCCAGGGCCGTGGGAGAACGGCCAAAATGGAATATCCAGTTGACATTTAGACATCCAGGTTGGCAACGTGTTGAGGTTTGGGAATATCCCAGGGCCTTCAATGATGGCTTATCCGGGTACGTCCTCGTACCTGAGCCTGAGGAAGTCAAGATACACAAGATGCCCTTCTCCGCAGTGGGGTTTGTGTACCTGACACCAGGGCATGCACCCGAACATGGGGGCGTCAGTGGAAGGACACCACCCGACATGCAGCGACCATCCTTCCAACCAAAGACCCTGAAAGGCCTCCCCCCCCCCCTGCCGAGCAGATCCCTGCTTGCCCTGGAGGCTTGGATTTCGCATTGCGAGCGAAGCTGCGTGGTGCTGCTCTGGTGGGTTAATTGCCTCCGCCACTGTGCCTCTTCCTGCCACCAACTTCCTCCCAGTTTGTAGCAAATCCAGATCTTATTTGGTCTCTTTCCATTCTTCCCTGCCCCGACTGTTATAACCCTACCTGCCTGCGCGCCCTCGAACCGCGCCGTTGTTTTTTTTTGGTCTCTTTCTGGATTCTGGAACCGGCCGAGTTTAGGAACCACCACCAAACACCACCACATCTCGAACAATAACCAAGCAGGCGCATACCGAATGCGCGTGCGATAACAGCGAGATGAGATCCGATTTCTTTGATCGATTGCCACCACCGACAGCTCTACTGTTGCTATCGAGTCTGCTTGATCTGAGCAACGCCCATATTCTTCAACCGTTACCCAGGAGGGTACCAGTTGTTCCGCCAACCACAACGGTCCTATACCACCCATTGAGTGTTGTCTCATGGCCTCTTCGACCAACACCACCACCTTCACGAGACCTCTTTGCTCTTCGTCGGCGACAGGACAATACAGTATGCGGTTACTTGGGAGGTGACCAGAATTTGGCAGCGACGTGTAGCGCCGGTTCGCATTGCGTGCTGGATACGGAGAACAATGTGGTGGGGTGCTGCCCAAACGGAGAAGCTTCTTGCACGGCAGGTGTTTTTACCGGATGTGTAGATGCGAACAGCGGGCCACAGACGGAGGTGAACCCATACGTTTTTACCTGTGGGGGAAGTGATGTGTGTTACAAGAATGTTTTTCAGGGAGGAGCTTCTCAGTACGGGTGCGGTTCTGCGAGCGACCTGGCCACGATCGTTTTGACGAGCGCAAGTGGTTTGACGACGCAGGTCACCTTTCCCACCGTGAGTCTCAGTCTGACACAAGCTGTCTCTACGCTGAGCGAGCCAACAACGCTGGGGACGGTAACCGATACCGCCTCAAGCTCAACAGGAACGGAATCGGCCAGTTCAACAGAAACAGAGTCGACAAGCTCAAGTGTTTCGCCCTCCAGCTCTACTTCTCCCTCAACATCAACCTCCTCACCATCATCAACGCAATCTTCAACACAATCATCCTCCACCTCCACGCCAACCACCACCGAAACCACCTCCCCCGCAACTGACGCTCCGGAAACTGGGCGAGCGCAAACAACGAACCGAACTGGCGTAATAGTAGGCGCCACAATCGGCGGTCTCGCCGTCCTCATCGCCCTGGTAGCCCTTCTCGCCTTTTGCATCCGCCGCCGACAAAACGCCAACGCGAGATCGGGCCCCGGGAAAGGAAGCATCCGCGGACAAAACATCAGCACCCCCCGCCCCGGTCCAGGAACAGGCTTCGCCGCCATCCCCCAAGACAGCGACGCCTTTGAGACCGGTCCCAGCCCCAACCCGATGTTCGCCGGGCAAAACCAACCCTCACCACAACAACAAATGAAGAGTATACCCCTCATGACAGCAGTGCCGCCCCGCATGCCCTTCCAAAACGACGTCTCACCCATCGGCCAAGACGATATTTCTCCCTATGCTTATTCTGGCGCCGGAGGAGTGGTCTCAGCTATCACCCCCCACTCTCACACCTCTTACCCCCCTAGCGACGAGTTGAGCATGCAATATCAGCATATGCAACAGCAGGGACAATACCCGGCTATCTACAGCGGCGCGGCGGCTATCCCTGTTGTGCACAACGGGAGGGGAGATGAGAACAGACTCGAGTCGGATCAGGTACCGCTCACAAGGGAGATTGACGATTTTAGCCACGGGTTTAGTGCGGCGCTGGATAGGATCGGGGAGGAGGATGAGGAGGATCATTTGAGGAGGGAGGAAGGGGGGGATGATTTGGGGGAGATGAATATGAGTGGTGGTCGGCGGGGAGATGTTGGGGAGGGGCCACCAGGGGATCATAGCAGGGTGGCGAGTTCGGTGTATAGTCGGGGGAGCAATGGGGGTGGGAGGCCCTTGTGGCAGCAGAATAGACGGCCGAGTAAGACTGGGATGTGGATGTGATGACTTGTGGAATTGGAATACATGGGATGGCGTTTTGAGATTGGGATACGGGAAAAAGATGACTGGGTTGGCTTTACGGGGTGGGCTGGCTGTTGGAAAGGGATGGGTTATACTTGTTTTAATGTAATTATGAGCGAGCGAGCGCGCGCGGCATGGTATGGTTAGTTACTGTTGGGGTCTTTTGGGTAGGAAATACCTCTTTGTATAAATGAACTCTACGGCATTGGGTACCGCTTTTTGCAGTTTGTTCCGTTCCCTTTTTTTTTAATGATGGGAACTCGCTCATGCTCCGGGATTGGCTCGGGGAAGCTCAAAGGATACCACGATAAAACCTCAATTCCACCCATCATCAATAAGCCATTCCAAAGCCGCCCCCTTCATCGGAATCTTTGCATTCAACAATCACGACATGGTCAAAGACGCAAGCTTCCTCGGATTGCTATTCCATCCCAACACTTTCCTCTGCGCTACCGTCGGGTTATTTATCACCCATGCCAAGACTTTGAACATCTAACTCCGATCAGGGAGATAGGCGATAACCCCCCTTGAGTTACCCTCGGAATCGAGATTTTCTGCCATGATAGGTTTCGTCGCATCTCAGGGGTCCACCATTCCGTTCTTCTGAGAACCCTGGATTTAAGAGATGGCGGCTCACCCCACAATCCAACATTGATCGGATGGAAACTGTTGGAATTGGGTTGAGTGTGACGTCACTGTTACATCGAGGGGGTTTTCGGCTTAGTGAGCAGGACATGCATCACCTCCACCAAAGGGGCCGTCAGAATTACCAATGGAGATCGGATCGTGGAGTTTGGCTTGTGAAAGAAGGGGGCTCGTACATAGCTACATAAAAGTTTGGTCTTTCTCTCACTCACTGAACATCAATATTTCACTCAGCCAACACCACCACCACCACCATCAACAATACCACATCTCACCAACGCAACAAACACAACAATACAACAACACACTCACGCCCAAAATGTCCCCCTCCATCCTCGTAGTCCTCACCTCCCACGCCGACCTGGCCGACACAGGCAAAAAAACAGGCTGGTACCTCTCCGAGTTTTCCCACCCCCACCACGTATTTGCGTCTTCCTCCCCTCCCCCCAAAATCACCGTCGCCTCCCCCCGCGGCGGCGCCGCTCCCCTGGACCAGTCCTCCATCGAAGCCGCCAAAGACGACGAGATCTCTGTTGAGTTCTTGCACAAGCAATCCGCCCTCTGGGAGGCCACCACTCCCCTTTCCCAGATCCTTCAACAAGGCATCGACAGCTACGACGCCCTCTTCTTCCCCGGCGGCCACGGCCCCATGTTTGATCTCGCCGGCGATAAGGAATCGCAGGAGATTGTAAAGAGGTTTTGGGAGGCGGGCAAGATCGTCAGCGCTGTTTGGTAAGTTTTTACCATATAATTTATCGTGCTTGTTTCCAAGTCGAGAGAGAGACCATTTTTCAGCTGTTGGCTAACAAAGACACCCAATTCAAATAGCCATGGACCTGCCGCGTTGGTGAATGTCAAGTTGAGCAATGGGGATTACCTCCTCAAGGGGAAGAAGGTGACCGCTTTTAGCAATTCCGAGGAGGACGGCGTTGGACTTTCGGAGAAGATGCCTTTCATGCTGGAGACCAGGATCAAGGAGGTTGGCGCGGAGTACGAAAAGGCTGGCCAGGACTGGGGGGAGAAGCTCGTTGTTGATGGGAAGCTCATCACGGGGCAGAACCCTGCAAGTGCAAAGGCGGTTGGGGAGGCTATTCTGAAGGTTATTTAGGTAGTTTGGTACCTGGCGATTTGGTCTTTGAGCTAGCTGCATAGAAATGATGAATCAGTGCCTACATGGGCACTGGTTCAGGATGATGAATATAACCTCCCATCTAGAAGAGATAAATGCGACGTCTCTCCCAGTACTTTTTAAGCTCTATTGGCATGATTGTTTCCGGCAACCATCCTGGCCACGGGTTTGGCAGCTTCTTTTTCTCATCCGATGATGAAGGGTCAAGATAGCAATCTCCAACCACCGCATATGCAGGACCTTCGAGGGATTCATCGCGCTCAGGTAAGCGGAACCGGAGCACAATAGGTGAGCTAGTACCCGGAAGCATCATCACCTCATCTCCCACAGTCATGCTCCCCGGGCCCAGCCCAAGAGTGCTGTCGTTCAAGGCGAACATGACCCTCCCCGTTGTTGCAAGAACGAGAGCCTCGTTGAGAGGTTTCATGTTTGCATCGTCTGGGAAATCGTGACGTTCAAGCACATGATCAAGCCACTCCAGAAGCAGCGCTTCCACAGTATCACGATGGCTCTCATCTCCAACTCCATCGACTTCAGCTGTACTCTGTAGTGTTTCGGTGAGATTTGTTTCGCCCAGCAAGGTCTTGGCCAACTTCACCCTGTGATACCCTGACATCTTTTCGTAGTAGGAGACCCATTTCGAAATCGTGCTGAAAGCGGAATCGCGATCGTCCCAGGAAAAGATTCGCTCGCCAACATGTCTTACGGTACCCAGAGGCATGGATTCCATTGACAAAAAACTCTTTCGTCTGCGTCCATCAGGATACCATCTCGATTCATCAAGCTCCCATCTAAAATGATGCTGGATAGCAGTCTCCGATTTGGGGGTTCGGAAAGTGACCGTTTCATACCTGATCACCATCCGATCAAGCCAAGCCGCTGTGTCTTTTCCAAACCAGAAATCATCCCGAGATTCTGAGTCCATATTGGGGGTAACTTGGCCAACCTCAGACTTTGATTTTACCTCGCGATAAAAAGCCGCCGAACGACCAAATGCGCTGATAGAAGGGTGTTTGGCGAGGTCCTCATATGCACTGCCCCAAGAACAGTGAGCTTTCAGGTTGATGCATAGCTCCTGTATCCTCTCGACGGTGGTTACCAACGCGTTGGCGCCTCTCCTCCGGTAGAAATCCAAGCAGGTGATGTTCAGTAGTCGGTGGTACGAGTCGAATTCCTCCTCCATGCGTTTCGGTAGTTTTCGTTCTTGTGGATTCTCGTTGATCCAGTGCAACAACAGTGTCATTCCTTCGGCCACAAACTTCCAGTATCCCCCCTCTGATTGTACCACAGTCAGTTTCCACGCCGAACTACGTTCGCCCTTTTCACTGCCACCTCTTTGTGCCCGCTGGCGATCACCTTCATCGTACACTGCGCTCCAGTCTGGAACCCAGCTTGCAAGATCTCTCCTGTTCTTCCGTGCCAAGTCACCATGCCATATTTCCAGAGAGTGACCCCGACGAATAAGCTCCACGGCTGTTGCTCGGTACACATCGGCAACTGAGTCCTCATAGCTTGCCAAGGCAAGGAATCTCTGAGAATGGGATGCCAACCCCAGCAAGGCAAATACCTTGTCTCGCTCATCAGTTGCCCGTCTCGCGCTGAAGTCCTGGAGGAGAGTCAGCATAGGGGCGCCGAAATTCTTCTTCCACTGGTTGTGTAAATCGCGGAAGCTGAGAACCTGGCGACAGAAGTACTGAAGCACCTTGATGCTATCGGGACGGAAGATTGTGGACATGTCGACAGAGGAGCTCGAAAGCGATGAGGCGGCAGCAATAAACATGTCCCATGGGCATGTCACTGTGCCGCAACGGACGACTGCCACTCGACTGACAATCATCTCCTGCACGACCCAGATGCGCTGCCACCATGGGTTGAGGAGCATACAGCGCAGGGTTTCGACCATAGTACCAAGCAGGTCGCAGGAGGGGTCCATGGCGGTGAGTTTGCGCATCCTGTCGACAAGGTCAGAAGTCAAGACTTCGTCGCCCAGTACCCGGAGGAGACAGAACATGTGGAATGTTGAAGAGAGATGCCGAGATCGGATCCGTGGCCGTTTGCTCCCATCGTTCATTGGGAGGGAGGGCATGGCTGAGGCGGAAAGTTCGGCCCAGAACTCTTCAAGATGGACCCCATCGCGTTCGTCATTGTAAAAGTGTTGTTGGGTAGGAGCTTTGGAGATTATGTGGTGCTCGGAGAGGCGCTTTGGTCGGTGGTTCTTTCCATCGCCGAGGTACACCACAACTTGTGTGCCGCCTGAGTAAATGTCCTTCATCAGCTGGACTTGTTTACCCCTCTCCTTCAGATTGGATTGATCAATGCACTGGTATCAGGCTCTCATTAGCACCCTGTTTATACTTGAACAACCGAAGAAACAGGGCACACAAACCAGCGCATCGATCCACATTTTCACAGGCTTCTCATGGTCTCTAAGGAAGAGTAGAGCGTTGGCCAGGTTGACAGTAACCGGCCATGTTCGACCCTCGAGTATGATGTTTTCGGCAACTCGAGGTGATCCCCTGTCCTCACATGTTCAGCTGACATAACTGTTAGCAGGGCAGCATCGTACCACATACCATGCATACGACAAGGTCGAATACTCAGTTATATCATCGACGTCCAGCGAGTGGCATGCCAGCTCACAGCTGATTGGATCCGTCCATTTTCCCGGCTTGATCGTCACCAGCCTTATCTCATCCGCATCACTCAATTTATGGTAGTGATACGGGTCGTTCTCGTCGGGGACCTCTGTGATCTTTAGCATCAACTCCTTGTTCGTCCATTCATCCTTCGGCGGTGCGGTTTGCTGCATGAGGAAAGCGGTTGACAGGATTGTGCGTGGTTTCTGCAGAGCAGCTCAATTGAGGGGTAGCGCGGCGGTAGGGGCCCACAAATGTCAAGACAACGAGGCATGAAATCCAACCTGGTGACACAGCTGAAGATTCTGGTATGAGAGCAGACTGCTTATGGCTGGAGATAATATTTCATAACAATATTGCAGTTTGTGAGGGTGAGGGTGAGGGTGAGGGTGAGGGTGAGGGTGAGGTAACCGAGCACAGCCACGAGCATCTCATGCAGGCAAATCTCACAGCGGCCTAATTCTGCCCGAAAAGGCAATAATAATACTGCACCTTGGATCCTGCATGAATAATGAGGCCCCCAAACTATGCTGGTGATAGTTGAGCATCTTACAACAGCGGCATTCCACCAAGAGCCAAGCTAGCCTATTGCCTAAGTCGACCAATCGTAACTTTACATGGATCTACACAGCCTTTCAATTCCGCCCAAGCGTGAGATGGGTTACATCGCAAGCGGACGGAGAGAGGCTGTGCATTTGAACAGCTGACATCCTGATGGCGGTTATAAAGAAGATTCAACTCCCCTGTAGGGTGGCACCCGGTGTTAATCGTTCACCAACAACAACAACAACCACGACAACAACAACAACAACAACAACAACAACAACAACAACAACAACAACAACAACAACAGACGAACACCTCGGCCCAATCAGTGGTCCCACCGCTCAAGATGGACAGCAAATCCCAAGTTTCAACTGCACAGAACAACAACACGAAGAGATTCTCTCTAGAGTCTGAGTCTTCCGTCGGGCAGTTTACCCTGAAAGAGGGACAATCCTCAGGCGAGACCAAGCCAAAGAAATCCAGCAGACTGAGCAAATTCTTGTCGAAGATGCAAAGCCCTGCCGTCCGAAACGGCGCGCAGATGCAAGAGAAGGACAAGGAGGAAGAGAAGCGCACGGGGGTGAAGAAGAAGGATAATTCGGAGAACCCGTATGTGACGGAGTTGATGTCTGACTATCGCTATGTGCTTTGATGCTAGCTATGGTTCACAATGTGAGGAGTTAAGGATGGGGACGGGAGCGGTGGTACGCTGCATAGATAAGGTACCTATGAGCTAGAACCAGGGTTTGAATAGGCCATCTTGTAGATATCAAAATTCCCGTGTTCATTGATGAAGTACGGAACTGTCCGAGGTCCCTTGCACTCCATTGTTATGGACCATCTTGCTTTGGGCTACAATAGGTAGACATAGCCTATACCTAGAAACGGAAGGAAGGAGAAAGATCTGGTGCCTACAAACTGAGAGCTCGTCGGTCTTCTTAAGCAAGATATGTGGACGTTGTGTCCCTCCCAAACCTCTCATCTAGAAGGCTCACCACCAACCACCTAGTCATAAAAGACTGCCTAATCACTTACCTACCTTGGGCTGGTAATTCTGTTGTTATCCCAGCCACAAAGCCTTTAATTCAATCATATTGAAGTCTGGTCTAAACACTTTGAAGCTCTGATCCAAGCCCTTTGAAGCCGTTATCCTAGCTTGATATAAACGTGATCTGAGCATTCGAGCAACTGTATCCAAGCTCGGCATCCCGATGAAAATGCCCCATGTCCAATTTAGGCAGTCTCTTTCATTCATGGCAATAACCAAGTATTGACCGGATTATGAATTTTACTAGATGGGTCAAATTTAGCTAGAGCTCGCGAAGATGAAGATATGTTTACCTACACGAGACTCTGGGCCAATAGAAAAAAAAGCGAAAAGAGGCAAAATACCGTGAGCGTTTAATGTCTGCCTCCGGCTTGACTTCACTTGCCGATTTGCAAGCCTTCCGGTGGTTTTCCGGCCCGGTTTTTGGTAAAATACAGGGACTAACTTAACACTTTCACTACTATAACCCAGCTATCATCAGTATCTATAGGGGGAAAAAAAAACCTTACAGGCCTTGGCAAGTCGGCAAGTCAAGCTTACCCTGGGCTTGAATTGACTTGCGTAAAAGTCCGGCCGGTTTGGCTTGGCTTGTTGCCCACCCTGGCAGGGCGCGCAGTACCTACCTGGTCAGGCAGACTGGTAGAGCCACGTGTCGAGCTGACTCCGGCCACCGGGTGCGGTACTCCCATGAAATCAGCATCAGATCTTTCAGGGAGGCATTGATTTAGCTACGTCGCGGGAAGGTTCCCGTGGAAAGTAGGACGAACAGGGGAAGTTGTGGTACTGGTACTGTGGCGAGGTTGAGGGCATAGGCATCGCCATGCCCATGAGAGTCTGAACCCTGTTAGCGTGCTGGCTTGTTAAAACATGGCAGGATAGAGTTACGGCTCAAGGTTTAAACTCTAAGACAGATCCTGGAAGATGTGCATGAGATAACTATATAAATAAGGTAAGGTGTGTGACGATGGGATGTCGTCAAGTGGGACTGTCAAACTGTTGCCCATGACCTTTCCTCCCTGAATGGTTACCCTCGCCACTACCGACAACAATGAGTCCCTCAACGAATGTGACCCGCACAACTTGCAACAGCTCTAGGACCGCCATATTCCCTTTTTTTTCAAACGCCCCCCCCCCCTCTGCGACTTGCAATTTTGCATCGTTCCCTGATGAGGCCTGCTTACACTCCTCCGCCCTCCAAGCTGGATCAGACGGGATAGACGGAGGGACCTTGGAGATCTCTCCGGGCCTGTTGCGCTCGTCACAGATGGGAGCTCTGACCCCCCTGTCTCGTCTTCCCTTTCCCCATACTCCAGCGGTGCATTTTTGCACGATAACCTTGAAAGCTTGTTCCCTAGAGTTGGACAGAATGCCGCTTTGATTTATCGT
Organism: Podospora pseudoanserina; assembly: GCF_035222485.1. Classification (NCBI taxonomy): domain Eukaryota; kingdom Fungi; phylum Ascomycota; class Sordariomycetes; order Sordariales; family Podosporaceae; genus Podospora; species Podospora pseudoanserina. The sequence goes on from NC_085925.1 coordinate 2,524,907, forward strand.
CCTCTTGACCTCCCCGGCAAAAGCTGTCGAGTTCGACATGACGACGGCAGCGTTGAAGGTTTCGGATAATAGTGAGCCCCTTTTGTGTAGTGTGTATCCTTTGATTGTCGCCACGGGGGTCCTCCCCGTGGCTGGCGTCCGCATGTGTCGGATCATGCCCTCGATTCGGGCTCGCTTTGGTTGAAACCCCTTTTCAACATCTGGATCGAGATTGAGGACATCGTAATTACCGAAACAGACTACTTCCAGTTGCTCTTGATGACGACGTCGGGCGATACAATTCTGGTTCTGTATACGGGGGGGGACGGGCAACTGGATGTGCCTTTAGAGGGGGGGGAGGGCATTGTCGGCATTGGTATCATTGCTTGTTGTAATCTTGTCGATGTTTCGACATGCATCGCCAGCTCAGCGCATCACTGCTGGACAGAGTGTCATAATTGTAGTCATATTCTGATGTGATGAGCTAAGGTAGCACAAATTGAGAAGCGGCTGAGAAGGAAGCAGAATTCTTTTGAAAGAAGATGGGATGAAAGAGGATAAAATCTGACCTGGTACAAACACGAAATTTCTGCGAACTGTACAGTACCTATTTATACTGTGAGATCGGTCTTCCTCACATCCCATTACGGAGTATGTACCGGAGCTCATTTCCCAGACGTTGTCGGTTGGGGAGTGCCACAGCCGGACGGCGTGTCAATGAGTCAAACCCGATCAGCACATCGGGTGGGGTGGAATCCAGGGACAGACCCTCATTGCGGCCAGTGTTTCCGTCTGGAATCACCCTCGTGCTCAACTGCCCTGGGTAGCATCGCTGAGTAGGGAGTGTATCACAGCTGCGGCTTGCCTCCCCCACAATGAGCCAAGTATGTCCAGGCCCGAGGCACGTTCTGCGCATGATGGTTCGTTACCAGAGTGATGTATCAGCCTCGACGACGTGTCAGGAATCTGTTAACCTTCAAGTCAATAATCGGCTGCCAGACTCTGTCTTTGCCTTACAAGACCGCGATCCCCTCAACAAAGTTTTTTTTTTCCCCCTTTGTTTTATTTTTTTGATAACTCTTTGGTTGGGATCAGTCCTTGTACCGCCCAAAAAATACCCAGCTAGCAGCTGGCGCAGTCATGATCGCCAACGGGGCCTCATGCTAATGATGAGACACGAAGCACCGCTGCACTAGGGCGGCGTGATATGTTCAACTGTAACAAGTCGACGCTCGTGCTCCCGTATGGGTAAATTGATCGTCCAGAATCACCTTACCTTACGAGGGCGTCCATGTAGCATGAAATGCCCACAGTCCGCGTGCGCCAGGTTGGTCCCGATCTCTACTGAGCATGGCCTGCTCTTCCATCTCCGAGCAGGCATGAGCTAGAGAAGCCTAGACCCTTTTCACCAATCATTTCCACAAAACACGATACAGCGCCGTTACCTTAGGTGCCTATTCTCCGACTTACGAAACGTGTTCCGCCTGCGCACATCTCTGTCTTAAGCATCATGCAACAAATCCCTCAGGGTGACATACGGCGAGAATATTCGCTTACCCGGTTGAGTCAGGTAAAGCTCGAGGCACTCCAGAGGACCAACTATATGAGGCTCCCGGTTTTAATCGGCATTTAAGGATGGATTTAGGCTACCGCGCAGCGCTAGTCGAGGGAATATGGGGGACGAGACTATTTGATGCGACACAGTTTGACCCTTGTGCCCACATCACGACGAGGTAGCTATCAGCTAGACTGACACAGGACTCGCCGCAGGGAAGAACACCAAATCTTTCTGCTCGGTCCTCAGATGACCAACTGGACACGAGAGACCTTGCAAAAGCTACAGCAAAAGCTTTTGGAAGAGCCTGATCTCGGCTTCATCAGACAAGCCCTCCTCACTCTGCCTTCTCTTTCATCCATACTCGGACAACAACTCGGCCTCGACTTCCACCTTGGACGAAGCTTTCATGAGCTGGCTAACTTTGCTCAGGGCGGTCAGCTTCTCCTTGACAATGATAGCTGGCGACACAACACCTTGCTGGCCCCATTGACAGTCGTGTCTCAGGCGATAGATCTCGCCGTTCAGTTTTCTCGTCTTCATCCTGACGAGCCTCTGTTGAAATCCCATCAACAGGTTCAAGGCTTCTGCGTTGGATGGCTTTCTGCGGCCTCCCTCTCAGCATCCAACAACTTTGGTGCCTTCAAGCGGAATATCGCTGCTGCCCTACGCCTTGCTGCTTGTATCGGCACAACAGTTGATGCTGACAACCGGATCCTTTCGGACCAAGCATCGGCTATTTGTGTTCGACTCAAGACACAAGCTGACAGATCATTGTTGGAGACATTGTTGGACCAAATCTCAGGTGTAAGTGCCCCTATCATACCCTCACTGAAAAACACTCACACTGAACAGGGCTACATCTCTTGTTTTCTGGATGAAAATGTCTTTACCGTCACTGTCCCCAATAGCAAACGACATTGGCTGGAAGCACGGCTGCAGATAGCAACCTTTTCATAGACCGACATTGGCCTCTCCGGTATCTACCACCACACAAAGCATGAAGAGAGAGCACAGACCCTCAAAAGGATCTGTTTTGACCCAGAACTCCGACTTCCCGCCGCTTCAGAACTGCAATCACCACTCAGATCCACCGCCGACACCAACTTCATAACATCCGACTCGGCACCACTGCACGAGATTGCCATTGATCTCATCCTGTGCAAACGAGCACATTGGATCCGGACGTTGCGCAAAACCATCGAGAACGTTGGCAACTTCATGGTCATCCCCATCGGGTCACACACTAGTGGTCTCGTGCCCCGTTCTCTTGTTCATCCTACATCGCCCACCATGCGTTCTCTCGGACCAAAAGACGAGATTGCCATTATTGGCATGTCTGCTCGCTTCCCTGGTACGGATTCTCTATCAGAATTCTGGAACCTCCTGATGTCTGCGGGCAAGACTGGATTCGGGCCTCTTCCAGGATCCCGGTTTGATGCATCTCACCCTAGCATCACATCGCGCTGCCCCGAAGCAAAATATCACGGAAACTTCCTTCGTGAAGACATTGTCAAGGGATTCGATCACCGCTTCTTTGGAGTTTCAGGACGAGAAGCCAAGAGCATGGATCCCCAGCAGAGATTGGTGCTTCAGGTTGCCTATGAGGCATTGGCGACCGCTGGCTACCACCAGGCCAGAGCCGGAGCATAAACCTCTGAGGTTGGGGTGTACATGGGCGTGGGCGAGGTAGAGTACCAGCATAACCTTGCCGGTCACCAAGCCACCTCTTTCAGTGCTGTGGGCTTGTTGAGGAGCTTCATCAGTGGCCGCATCGGCCATTTCTTTGGTTGGAATGGGCCGGCGATCACGGTTGATACGGCCTGCTCGTCAAGCGCGGTGGCGATCCATACAGCTTCGCAGGTACGTACCTACTCTTTTACTACTTTGTCGTTCACTAACATTGGTGACTAGGCTCTTTTGGCTGGTGAGTGTGAACTCGCCCTGGCGGGTGGAGTGAATGTCATTACCAGTCCAGAGCTACACTAGGCTCTGGCTGCGGGGTCCTTTTTGAGTCCCAATGGATCGAGCCACGCTTTTGATGCCTCTGCCGCTGGCTATTGTCGAGGTGAAGGCGCGGGGGTTTTGTTCTGAAGCCCCTGTCCAAAGCAATCGCGGACGGCGACAATGTCTTGGGTGTCATCTCAGCTTCAGCAATCAACCAAAACTCCAACTGCAGTCCCATCACGGTCCCCGAATCATCCTCCCAGAGCTCTCTTTACAGGAAGGTTTTAGATATGACCGGAGTCAGCCCTGGAGAAGTGTCCTATGTTGAAGCGCACGGAACAGGTGAGACAACTCTCTTGCATTGGGATCAAATGACTAACAGGTTCACAGGCACTTAGGTCGGTGACCCCAAAGAATATGAGAGCATCAGAATTGCTCTTTCTGGACCCTTTCGAAAGGATGAGCTCTTTGTCGGTTCGGTAAAGGACAGCATTGGTCACTGCGAAGCGGCCTCGGGGGTCGCGGGCCTCATCAAGACTATCCTCATGATGCACTACAAGACCATCCCTCCCCAGGCTGGATTAAACAGTCTCAATCCTCGTATCAAGACCGGCCCTAGGGACATGATAACTGTCCCCAAGGTTTCTCATCCCTGGAACCCGACCCATTCTAGAGTTGCCCTGATCAACAACTATGGCGCCGCAGGAAGCAACGCCCGCAAGGCCGTGAAGCGGTACAAGAGGGATTTGAGTTTTTGGCGAAGCGTGTGTCCTGCTGAGAGAAATTTGTTGGCCACGAGCTGTAGTGATTTGCAATCGATGATAAAAAACTGCTAGTCTAGGCTGCAATAACTCCCCGAGAAACCACCATTCGCTTATCCAATATTGAAACGTGGAGATCTCTTCTCCAAGAACGCGGCTTGTCCTTCACGGAAATCTCCCAAGTCAAAGGTCGAATAATACAATGACTTTTCCAACGACATGCCGGCTTCAAGATGTGTGTTCTCGGCTAATGACACAGTCAGACACAAACACGACAAGGGGGCTTCACAGTGAATGCTTACCGGTGAGAACAGCTTTCTTGCCGAACTTGAGCACGGGGGCTGATTTGGTCGCAATTCTCTGAGCGAGTTTAATACTTTCACTCTCCACTTCCTGACGGGGAAAGACTTTGTTGACAAGTCCGTACTGGGCGAGCTCCGAAGCTGAGATGGAATCGCCAGTCAAGATCAATTCCATAGCCTATAAGTCACCCTGCGTTAGCCAATCTAATGTCACTGTGAAACATGTCGAGCGCGGCTTACGCACCTTGTGCTTGCCCAACGCTCTGGCCAATCTTTGTGTACCCCCAGCGCCAGGGATGGTGCCAATTTTGATTTCGGGGAGACCAAATAGTGCATCGTCTGCAGCATAGATGATGTCTGCCTGTGTGCAAGTCAGTATACAAAACGAAAAGAATGGGGACATAACAACATACAGCCAATGCCAATTCGAACCCTCCACCAAGCTGTGATTCTATCAGCTATAATCACTCGTGAGCAATGGTGATAGGTACACTCACAGCAAGTCCGATGACCGCGGCTATGATGGGCTTTGTGAGTTGTGCAAACGCATCCGTCAGATCTTTGAGAAACGAACGTTCGTGAGCAGCCAAGGTGTCGAGTTGTGATAGCTCATTGATGTCCATGCCCGCTAATAAGCCACAACTTGTTAGTTTGGCCGAAAATTGTGTCACTCAAAGAAGTATCTCTTACCGCAGAATGGTCCGTCCGGGTTGCCTGCTAAAATGACAGCTCGTACAGAGTCCAAAGCATCAAGGTGACTCAAAGCCGAGACCAGCTCGTGAATCGTGTTCTGCGAGAAGGCGTTCCGTTTGGCTGGACGATCAAGACGGATGATGGCAACACCAGTCGAGTCATCCAGACTCAGCTTTACATCTTTCAACGAATCCATTTTGCAGAGGAAGAAAAGTTCAACTTGGATTGGAACGGCGGCGGCGGTGGTCCAAGTGCTGCATCAATTGTGTCATCTTAATACTTTGGATGAGATATTCCAACCACTTATCATCCGATATTCTCAACATCCACACGGCTTGGATCCAAGTCGCTGCTTACCCGATTTATCTTCACATGATGAGGTGGCGTTTGGTGCACAGACTGGATGGTTACAGTGACCGATCGTGGGGCTAAATTACAGTTACATTTCAAACGGCGCTGCCACCTAAGGATCTAAAAGATCTGATCCACTGCTGTGGTAGGTGCACAACGGCATTTTTTCCACGAGTGTCACTGGCAGATACCCTAACGCGCTACCCGGTCAGGTAATAACACCCGTGTTCTGTAACACCACTCATTCTTTACCCGCTGGTTGGCAACTTTTATACGAGGAAAGATACTATCCCAACCTGCTTGCATCAGCATGACAAAACTCGGTAGAGAAGGTTAGCGAAGCTGTCCCTGCAGCAAACGTCTTGGCCCATGCCAGGTTTCCCCGGACCGAATGGAAGATGCCGCGATGCTACTGCGCGTATAAGTCGATGGCATCTTGGCAGCATGTCTTGAAGGGGACTACACATAATTGAACAGCCATATCTGGATCAGGGCCGAGATTAGGTGATGGTGTCAACCATGGGAATTAGTATCATGGTGCAAGCGGGTGAGTGACCGAGTGTTTCGGGTTGAGATGACAGCTACCTAATCCTCACTGATAGTACCATCATACCTCACAGTCCTCAACGGCCAAGACCGGGTCTTGCTTTCGGTGTCATCATCTTGGCGTGATCTGCCGATTTTGAGTTTTCGTTAATTAAGCGGATGGATGGATGTTAGAGCACAATAGAGCTGGCTACCTATGCACTGGAAGGTTCAGGCTTCTGTATGAACAAAATACCCTTCTTGGGAGGGCCTCACACCTCAAGAGACTATCCAAGCAAAGAGTAAGAACGGAGCAACTTTTGAAAAATTGGTTGAAAATTTTTGTTTGAGCAAGAAATTAAGTTGGCTTTGTGGAGAAGGGAGATGCTTAGATGGGAAGACTTCCAGAATCGCCGTCCCCAGAATGGTAAGACGCGACGTGCTGCAGATGTGGAAGGGTTCCATTCGCTAACAAGTTACGTCCTGTCCTAGCATACCATGATGGAATCTGTGTGGACATGCTTAGGTAGTGATTAATCAGCGTAGAATGGTAGTGCGGATGGTCACATACCTGAGATAGGAACCTTCTAAGCAGCCTTGTATCACCAATCGCCATCTCCATTATAAGGGGACAGTGTCCCTGGAACTGAAGACTGTTCTATCACCCAATCAAGCCGGCCACCAACGATCATAGTCGTCAACATGGGCTCACAGGTTGAACCAGGCTCGTTTTACTCTCTTGAGTCCCTATCGACAGAGGACCAACTTCTCTTCAACCGCTTCGGACGTGGAGAAACCATCCCACTGCCCTTCACAAGAGTCCACCATGCATTCGAGTCGATAGCTTCACAACACCCCGGCGCAACAGCGGTCCGACATTTCGATGGCACCTCAATGACATACGGAGAACTTGACCGCCATGCCAACATACTGGCCAACGAGCTTCTCACTCGGTTTTGTTTCAAGAGAGGGGCGCGAGCGGTATTGGTGTACTCGCGCACCATCGAGATGGTCATCTTTATCCTCGCTGTGCTCAAGGCAGGAGGGCAGTACGTTCCCATTGACGGCGGCATCATTCCAATCGAAGCCCTCAGTCACGTAGTCTCGGACTCTTCAGCAGATATCGTCCTTTGTTTGCCCAAATACTCCGACAAGGCCACCGAGGCATGCCGCCAGGGACCAGCCATTCTCAGTCTCAACCTCTCCAGCGACATCTGGACATCAGGCGTTGCCAGCAGACCAAACGTGGACGTTCAGCCTGAGGATGGAGCCTACGTTATTTACACCTCGGGTACGACTGGGCGGCCAAAGGGCGTTGATGTCACACATCATGGTGTTTGCAATTCCTTGCTGGTTGAGCCTGCAAAGCTAGAGATCACTGTCGGCACAAAGGTGGCACAACAGTTGAGCGTGGCTTTCGACATGGGTAAGTAGCCATCCATTTTAGGCCCGAGTTTCCAACTAACAACCCTAGGCGCTTGGGAAATTTTAGCGACCGTCATGAACGGCGGAACTCTGTATATCAGAGGCAGCGGAAATGACCTTTGGAACGAGTGCCTCAAGCAAGTCGACGTCGTCATCTCCACCCCGTCCGTAGCGATCAAGCGGTTCCCCAATTATGAAGACTTCCCCAACCTCAAGACGATCGTGGTGGGCGGCGAGCCATGCCCAAAGACCCTTGCTGATCATTGGGCGAAGCACACTGGGACGAGGTTCCTGAATGTCTGTGGTCCCACGGAAATCAGTGTCCTCAACACCGTCCACGTCCACAAGCTTGGCGGACCATTGACCATCGGCAAGCCGAATCCCAACACTACACTCTACATTCTGGACGAGGACGAGAACCCAGTCAAGATTGGCGAGGCTGGTGTCATGTGGGTGGGAGGAGTCGGTGTCTCTAGGGGGTACCTCAACTTGCCCGAATTGACTGCGACGCGATACAAGCTCGACAAGTTCACCAGAGATGGCAGGATGATGTTCAACACTGGGGACCTGGTCCGATGGAATGCGGACGGATGCCTCGAGACACTTGGTCGTCGTGATGATCAAGTCAAGATCGATGGCTTCCGTGTTGAGCTAGACGGTGTTTCCCGCGCCATCGAGTCTTGCCCGGATGTGATCAAGGGTTGCGCTCTCAAGATTGACACGAGTCTGTGGGGCTTCTACTCTGCCATTCACCCCATTGACCAGGCCGAATTGCACAAGGCAGTCAGTGCACAGCAGCCTTTCTATGGGGTCCCCAAAGTTTGGCACTATCTTGGCCCAACAATTCCACTCACGGCAAACGGCAAGATCGACAAGCGTGTGCTGCGGGAGTTGGCGACCGCTGTCAACTCGGGTGCTCAGCAGACAACTCCACCCGCAGAAGTTGGGCTTCTGGCTCCGAACATCACCGACGTGGAAAAGGCGTCTGTTCCGAGCAGCAGCAGCTCGGCTACCGACGAAAAGCCCGACCCCGTTGCACCCATCCCGCCCAAAAAGGGGTTTCATGGTTGGCGCTGGCTGCGTCACCGCGGCCTATCGGCTTACCGCAAGCTCTTTGGCATTATTTTTGTTGCCAACGCCATTGCCTTTGTTGTCATGCTTTGGAAGAGCCGAGAGTCCAACTTTGAGCTGCCCCTCGACAATCTAGCCACGGCCGTGAGTGCAAACTTGCTGGCATCTGTCTTGCTTCGCCAGGACTATGTCGTGAATGTGGTTTTCTGGCTTGCAACTCGAATGCCAACATCCGCACCCCTGGCTATCCGACGACACCTCGCTCGTGTCTATCACTACGGCGGGGTCCATTCCGGAGCATCTGTTGCCGCTTCGCTTTGGTGGCTGGTGTTTACTGTGGCTGCCACTCGCCGTCTTGCTCCAACAGGGTCTACCCAGCCGTCTCAGCGAATTGCGGTCCTGGTGTTGACTTACTTGATCTTTGTACTCCTCGTCGCCATATTGGCAATGGCATGGCCTAGCATCCGTGCCAAAATGCATGATCAGTTCGAGTGGACGCACCGCTTCGCCGGTTGGACCGCCCTGGCTTTGGTCTGGGCTCACCTCATGGTCGTCACCGCGGCGTTGCCCAGCACCCAGCCCTTTGGTGCCGCACTTGCTCGGACGCCTGCGTTGTATCTCCTCAGCTTGACAACACTCTCCATCGCCGCTCCGTGGATGCGTCTCCGCCGCGTCAAGGTGGTTGCCGAACCCCTGTCAAGCCATGCAGTCCGCTTGCACTTTGACTTCAAGACCCCACGAGAATGTTCATCTTTGGGTATCCGCATCACCGACCGCCCCTTGGTGGAATGGCACGCTTTTGCGGCTATCCCTGAGCCGGACAACAAGCCAGGACTCTCCATTCTTGTCTCCCGTGCTGGTGACTGGACAGGTCGCATGATTGACAAACCACCAACATATCTTTGGACGAGGGGTGAACCAGCCTCGGGAGTGCTGGCTATTGCACCTCTTTTCAAGAAGATTGTTTTGGTGGCCACAGGCTCTGGAATCGGTCCTTGTCTTCCAGTCATCATGGAGCGCAAGGTTCCTTGCCGGATCCTGTGGAGCACCAAAAACCCACTCAGGACATATGGCCAGGGCATAATTGATGAAGTGAAGAGGTGTGATGATAGAGCTGTCATCTGGGATACGGACAGTATGGGAAGACCAGACATGGTTCACTTGGCTTGGGAGCTGTATCATGAGAGCGGCGCCGAGTGTGTATGCATTGTCAGCAATGCAAGGACAACTAAGAGGGTCGTGTATCAGTTGGAGGCGAGAGGAATCCCTGCCTTTGGACCGATTTGGGATTCGTGAGAAGAGATTGTAACAATATAAGTTTCTGAGTATATGATAGGTATGATTCATTCTACTGTAAATTTTCCATTCATATAGGGACTTCGACTTAAAGATATTGAACAGTTGATCTTTTAACTTAGGCATTAGCAATGGCTTACAATGCCATGTAATTTGTTCAATGAGGGGTGATGGCTATCCTTTCATGCCAGCTTGTCTTCCAACTCAAGCACGTTGCTGTTCCATATTGTTTAGCAAAATGCCCCTTTTTCCCGAAGGAGAATCGCGCGGCCTTGGCTGACTTGAACAGCCAAAGAGTGAAGCTAGCCCGCCCGGTAATCGCAGCTGGTCGTTTTCGCTTGCCTTCCAGAGTAGGAGAATGCCAATGGTAACAGGGATGGCTGTAGCAAAGAGATACCAGATGTCTTGATTGACCTGCATGTGGTGCTCATTATTGTCCGGGAAACTGAAGAATTGTGTGCCAAAGATAGAGCTTGCGGCGCTGAAAGGGATGAATATCAAGCCGACAATAGAAATGATCCGGACGCTGCGGCTGTTCATCATGCCGATACGACTATCTTGGGCATTGTTCAAGTGAAAAGCCTAAAAAGAGTTTGTATGAGTCTCTGTTCCACACATGCTTCATTTGTACGTACCAGATCCACTGCATTCTTGATCCTTTCGTGAGAACTAACAATCCTGAGCCTGGTGGAGTTGAAAAGCTCGCTCCGGTATCTCAACAATCGATGGGTGTTTTCCCATGTCCGATCCTCCGTTCTCCACTTGTTTTTTGGATCATGCAGAAGCTCCTTGTGTGCCGATAGTGCCCTGTCAACTGCTCTAAGGATAGCGTCCAAGGCTTCAGTCAGGTAGATGGCGTTCTTAGCACTGGTATGAATTCCGTGTAAATCCAGGCTTGAGAGGTGACGAGAGTGTGAGCTAGGGTCAGTCGTTTCAAGTATCTTTGCCCGCTCAAACAACCTTTTCTCGTCAGTCCGTACAAGGTGAGTAACATCCCAAGCAATACTATCCACTCTCTGATACCAAGATGAAAGTGCCACGTCCACAATCACGTAGGGATCGTTGTTGACATGGTTCCAGGTTGAAGACAAAATGAATGTCACCAAAGCCTGGATAGACTCAAGGGGAGGCTGGAAGGCAAGGAAAGTGACACAGTACTCTGAGTTCTCTGGTTCCACAGTGTCTCGTTCAGTTGGGGTCATAGGTTTCGGCTTCCATGTCATGACAAAGCCCCATTTTAGCCAAGGCTCATGTTGGTTGGGTTGGGAGGCTGTTGTTGGAATTTTGACCAGAAAGTGCATCCAAAGAGCTGCAATCCAGCGTCAGCAAACATCCATTATTTCACTGTAGATAAGGCTAGCGGACTGACTCTCTACTCCATTTTCTCCCAGTTGGTGGCCAAATGAGTGTGTGACACTCCGCTCACGCTCAGCCACAAAGTCGTCGGGTATGTCGTACAGCTGAATTAATTGGTCATATTCTCCCGATGGCGCACCTCGGTATCTGCCGTCCAGGGGCGCAAAGCTGCAAGGGACTATCAGTCTTCCATCCATGGATAACGGATTCCAAAAGAGGAAATTGGGCGTGATGCGACAGTCCAGCCGTGTGAGCACGCACATCATGTCAAAGTCGTACCCTCCCCATCTGGTCAACTCGGTTACATCTGACTGTATTCTGCTGGGACGGTCGTCCCCTTTTCAAGCCAGAAACAATTAGTTTTGCGATACAGGGTAAATACTCAGAAGGAATGGTACCTTGTTGCCTTATCCATCTCTCAAACCGCAGGAAACCATCTTGTTGATTTGTTGATGCCATGGTCAATGTGATGTTGATTACAAGCCAGAAGAGAGAAGCGCTTGCATTGGAAGCTGAAGAAATAGAGGAGATGGAAAGTGGGAGATGGGGGGTAGGAGGTGGTTTTTTGGGCGTCTTTTCTTGGGAACACACCAATGTAATTGCCAACTGTGGGCGAGGGGCTGAGCGGTGCATGCTGTGTCACATACCATGCTTGCGGACTACCATCAGGCTACCAATAGAACAACATGGTTAACCACATGTTGGGCGTCTAGACCACGGCAGATGCAAAGAAAAGGAGCAATATTGACACCACAATCATGCCATTCCCTGTCCCAGCTCCAGACCCTGGGAAAGATTGTTTCCCGAGACAGCTGAGCCTCATGTGAATACTGCGGCGTTTCCCGGGGACAGGAAACTCTGTATCAGGTAAGTGACCATTGCAATAAATGGTTTTTTCAAGATATGACGGAGACGTTGCTGAAGTGCGCAGGGAATATCATCTGGGTGGACCTAATATTTTGTCCAGGGCTCCGGACGCGAGACGATCAACAGATACCAATGTCACATTACCAATCTGACAAGGCTCTCAAGATAAATACTCTTACCCTCCCTCTCTTCATAAAAATCTGTTGCCTTTGTTCTTTTCTCCTTGTCACTCTTCCCAGGCTTACTTAACTCATGGCATCCACTGGACGCCAGGTAGACTATCACGGTGCAGACATCCAGCCCGATCGTGATCGGATCAACGGGTTCCTGACTTTGATGAACGAGGCTGTCCCTCCAGCACAAGTTCATTCGAGTTCCCAGAGCGTCTCACACCCTCCCCAATATCCTCCCGCCCCCCGACCAGTTACAAACACACCAGGATCAGGAGCTCTCCCTGCCAACAGTGAGTCAACTTTCACACTACCTATAGAAATCATTCTAATTCAGACAGGCAATACTGCAGCACGTCCGGCTTTCACCAACAACTCCAAGCCCAAGTCGCGACGAAGACTCTTTTGCTTCTAGACACACCGGGTACCGCTATGTCAGAAAAACCTCTTTCTACGGGCTCAGGGGCGAGCTCCCATCCTAACCCATACCAGGATGTGTCCAGTTGGTGGGCTGCCTTCTTCAAAGGGGGCTTTTCCTGGCGTTGGTTTGGTGGACCTCACCTGTACTTTCGCCCCAACCTCGAGTATGCCGACTCGACACCGTTTTTCGTTACAGATGGTCTGGGAAGGGAAAAGGTGTACAACCAGCCGTTCGAATGCTACATCGACCCATTCACCGGAAAGATTGAGAAACTTTATGTCCAAGCACCTTCTTCCATTTGTCTCCTTGGCTCTGTCGACCCCAATTGCACCTGGAAGCGAACGCCTATTCGAAATGTGACACCGTTTCTCTTGCGGGTAGGCAACCTCCCCTTTCGGTTTATACCGGCCGAGAGGAGGGGTCACAGATCCAAGTTCACCTTTGAAGATTGGTGCATTGTCATTGGAATGTGGATCCCGTCTGTGGCAATCTTTCTCATGTCGTGGACGGTGTATGACCCCTCAGGCCCCGTTGAAGGAAAGGATCCTACCAAATATCTGCCGCTGATGTACCGCGGCCTAAAGTATCCTCGCCTGGCCCGCAACATGCTGGAAAATCGGCACCAAGTCGCTCAGTTGCTCTACAGGTACACTTCCTGGAATACCACGGCGGCACTCTCGTCATACCGGACTTTTCGGCCAAGGTTCCTCAACTACCTGGTGCAGACAGAGCTTCCAGATGGCCGCAAGTTGTTCTCGTTTGAAACACGCCCGGTGCCTGACAATGACATCACCCCATTCATCATGATTGCCTGGTCTTCGGCACACTATGAGCTCAAGTCGAGGGAGAACGAGTCCGGGCTGCCCCGCAACAACGAGGGCGACCTCGACGCTCTTCTCTCCGTGGGCGTGAAGGCGTCTGTCAAGTACTTTGGGCTCGAGCCTGAGAAGCAGGATCTACGTCAGCACCCCAAGGCCTTTTGGTGCTCTGCAAACTGTATGCCGCCGACGAAAAGGGTAGACCACCTTGGAAGAGTGGTTAATGTGGACGGAGAAGAGAAGGAGCTCCTTGCCAACCAAGATGTAAGCTCGATACTCCCAGTCATTGTGCTGGATGTATATGTCTGACTGACTTTGCGTACCTAGACCTACAGTATCAGCGATATTATTCGAACCGCACAGCATGTGGCCGTTGTGGTTGGTAACCTGCAAAGACCCTGGGATCCCAACGCACTCCGTGTGTGGGGTGAACGAGTCTGGACTTTACCAGAGATCGTTCTCAGCAAGGGTGAGACAGTCACCGTCTGGCACTGCGGCACTCGACCTTCCATGAATCCATACGAATTCACCGAGATACCCAAAGCCCTTTTCCCAACCTGTGCATGGGCAGACGCCTTGAACTCGCGCCAGCTGATCGAGCACTATGGCAACCTTCACCTCAGCCGTCTCGAGCTCGTCAAGATTGCTCTAGAGTGCTTGATGAGCCGCCATTTCCGTGCGATGCATCCAGGCGACCGTGTTTACGTCCTCATGGGTCTCTTGCGTATCCGGCCTCCCATCGACAGCACCGACACTTCTTTCCAGGCCTTTGCTCGTTTGTCTCTGCCTCAGGACAGTGATCGTCTCATGGAGCGTCTGATCTGTCTTTTGCCCGACTTTCCCGGGCAGAACTGGGAGCTCATGACAGACCAGTACAAGGCTAGCTTGTGGGATGTGTACCCAAACACGCAGATCTGCGCCATTGGCGAAAATGACACGGTGGTGATAGACGATGCCAAGGGCGCCCAGATTCAGTGGTCAGAGTTCACGCGGGTTCGAACGCTACGGAAGCTGACGGCGAAGCGTGAATTCTTCATCTACTTCCTCGTCTGGTCCCCTTTGGTCTTTTTTATCGGCGTCATCCTTGCAGCCCTGTTTCAACCGCCGCCTCCGATGCCGAACTCCATGTATAACTACCCAGTGCCTACCAACCCAGCCTACCAAGCGGGTGTTGCTATCACGGTCATCACTCTTCTCTTCTTCATTCTGCCGGCCCCCTATTTCCTCTGGCACATTTACTCTGGAAAGCTTTGGGAAGTGGAGCCGTGCTTCTTTGGAATTGAAGGCTATGTTCCCATCGAGGCGATTGAAGAGAAGCTGTTTGGTACCAGAGGTAGTCATGCTCGTCTTCAGTGGAGCACATGGGGTTCACCTCTTTCTCGACACACCCAGGGCAGAGTCACTCGCGAGCGGTCGGTCAAGTTCAAGTACCAAGACGCCATCGACCCTGGAACTGGTATCCAGAATGCGGTGCCGGTTCTCAGTCTCGACGGGAACATTGACACGTATCATGTCGAATCGATAGACCCTACCAGCCCCTGTTCGCACTGCTCAAGCAACGCTAGTGGCGGGCGGTATTGTAGCTACCATCCGACCGTGGCTTCCTGTCAGGACATGAGCCGCAGCAAAATGGGCCAGATGAAGGTGTTCACACTTGTGGACACCTACAACATGACCGTCACACTGTTTTATGCTGTCCGTCCTCCCACGGTTCTGGTACTCGGTGGCAGCGAAGGCGGCATGAAGCGTGCCATTGCCTGTTCCTTTGATATCACGACCGGAACTCTGTACAGGGAAACTGTCTTGAGAATCCCTTCTCAGAGTGCGGATCGCATGGAAGGGCTTGGCCGGCTTCGCCTCGGGCTGGTTCGGCCGTTCCTTGACAATGATGTGCGAAAGACACTCTCCAGCCAGCCCGTACAGCAGCAGCAGTCCTCGACAGTCTTTCAGGAGCAGGCCACTCCCACATCTGTCCATGTGCCCATCGTCCACGAACCAAAAATCTGAGGGTCTCGATGATGTTCAAGTCCGGTTGCCAGCCAAGTCAAATTTCTGTGGTCTTGTCTTTCGTAACGCATATAGAATGTGATTCTTGGCTGTCTGAGTTTGCTAGTCTTTTCCATAAAAATATATTACGTACTTGCCTGACAAAGATGGCGAAATCTGGGAAGCCAAGTTAAACTTTGAAGCTATTCCCAGACGGCCAAATAAAGTGGGTATTTGTGGGTTTGTTGGTCGCCAAGCCAACGCTGCCATGACGCGGATGGGGGCTGTTAAATCGTATATGGGGTGCCAAAAGGTGTCAATTCTGTTGTTTATTGTACCAGGTTGAGTTGCCCGGGTGGCTCCTAAAGGCCCAGGTCCCACTGCCAGATATTAATTCCTTAACAGTGGGCCCGGTTGACTATTTTGACAGGGGCAAGACCCTGCGAGCGATGGTCTTGGCATTCGAAGGGTCCCTCCTCCATCTCGCCCGGACACGACTGGGCTCACTGGTCTGCGTGTCTGCCATGGACAACGCAGAGACGGGCAAGACAACCAATGTGGATGCTCTTCTGCAACGACTCCGTCCTACATCCGAACTCCGAGCACGAGGTACCCCACCAATCAGCGTCACCGTATATCATCAACCTGGAAGGCCACTTTGAACCGCGTGCACCTCTACGGCCACTTACTTCAGCACAACGACCGTGGCGAGTCCAGAGCAACAGCCGCCCATTGCCACGAAGGCTCGGGAATCGTGACAATGGCGATTGCTGAATAATACACCTTGAGAAAGAATGAGAGGAAGGGGGAAGCGGGGCAATAGCTATGTCGCGATCTTGCATCTTGCCCCTCACCATGCGGGGTTGACGTGACGGTACTTGGTGAGGTATGCGTGTCCATGGGTGGTAAGTGGTATGTGCTTGGTCACTGTTGGTGTTTGTGTGTGAGAGAGAGAAGAGCGGAGTCGGCGACTATTCTAAGATCCAGATGCTTCGACCGCGATCTGCACCTCCCGTCGGACCCCTCCGGCCCTCTTTCCCCTTCGCACAGGTATGTTAGGCAGTGGCCCCTCTTCTTCCGCCGCCGTTTCCCGCCTCCCCTAACTTCCCCTATTCATCCTTTTCACTGTCTTGAGCAACCTGTGGCTTTGCTTTCTCTCACTTTGCTCCAACACCACACATCACACACACATCTTCAAGTCTTTTTCTTCGAGTCGTCGACAAACCGCCATCATGGGAGAATGCCCCGTCAAACACAGCCCGGTAGCTGGAGGTGGTACCCGTAACCTCGACTGATGGCCGAACCAGCTGCGTCTTAACATCCTTCGCCAGCACACGGCCGCCTCCTACCCCTTCCACAAGGAATTCGACTACACCGCCGCCTTCAAGTCCCTCGACTACGATGCCCTCAAGAAGGACCTGACCGACCTCATGACCGACTCGCAGGACTGGTGGCCTGCCGACTTTGGACACTACGGCGGTCTCTTCGTCAGAATGGCCTGGCACAGTGCCGGCACCTACCGCGTCTTTGACGGCCGTGGAGGTGGTGGCCAGGGCCAGCAACGCTTTGCTCCTCTCAACAGCTGGCCCGACAATGTCAGTCTCGACAAGGCTCGCGCCTGCTGTGGCCCATCAAGCAAAAGTACGACAACAAGATCTCGTGGGCTGATCTCATGCTCCTGACGGGCAACGTGGCCCTCGAGTCCATGGGCTTCAAGACCTTTGGCTTCGATGGGAAGCCGACGAGTCTGCATACTGGGGTGGTGAGACTACATGGCTGGGCAATGAGGCTCGCTACGCCCACGGCCAGGAGGGCATTGCCGGCAAGGGCATCGTCTCTGGTGACGAGTCCAAGAAGAGCCATACCGACATCCACAACCGCGAGTTCGAGTCTCCTCTGGCGGCCGCCCACATGGGTCTGATCTATGTCAACCCCGAAGGCCCCGATGGCAATCCAGACCCTGTCGCGGCTGCCCGTGATATACGCGTCACCTTTGGCCGCATGGCCATGGATGACGAGGAGACGGTGGCTCTGATTGCCGGTGGCCACACCTTTGGCAAGACCCACGGTGCTGCCCCTGCCGACAATGTTGGCGCTGAGCCCGAGGCGGCTTCCATTGAACAGCAGGGCTTTGGCTGGAGCAACAAGTATGGCTCGGGCAAGGGCCCAGACACCATTACCTCCGGCCTTGAAGTTATCTGGACTAAGAACCCTACTAAGTGGACCAACCAGTTCTTTAAATACCTCTTTAAGTACGAGTGGGAGCTTACCAAGTCTCTTGCTGGTGCCAACCAGTGGGTGGCCAAGAACGCGGAGCCTTTTATTCCTAATGCTTTTAACCCCAATAAGAAGTATCTCCCCCGCATATTAACCACCGATCTCTCTCTTCCCTTCGACCCTAGCTTCGAGAAGATCTTTCGTCGCTTCCTGGAGTACCCCGACCAGTTCGCCGATACCTTTGCCCGTGCCTGGTTCAAGCTTCTGCACCGTGACATGGGTCCCAGATCCCGCTGGCTCGGCCCCGAGATCCCATCCGAGGTTCTTATTTGGGAAGACCCCTCCCCCCTCTGGATCACCCCGTTATTAATGCCAACGACATTACCGCCATCAAGCGCGAGATTCTTGCCACCGGCCTTGCGCCACACAAGCTTATCTCTACCGCCTGGGCCTCGGCCTCTACCTTCCGCGGCAGCGACAAGCGCGGTGGTACCAACGGCACATGTATCCGCCTGGCTCCTCAAAAGGACTGGAAGGTCAATAACCCTGTGTAGCTGGCTGAGGTTCTTGCGGCCTTGGAGAACGTCCAGAAGAGGTTCAACGAGCAGGCTACGGGTGGCAAGAAGGTCTCGCTCGCCGATATCATCGTTTTCGGTGGTGTCGCTGCCTTGGAGCAGGTTGCCGGTATCTCGGTGCCCTTCACTCTTAGCCGCACTAATACTTCCCAGGAGCAGACTGATGTGCACTCTTTTGAGCACCTCGAGCTATACGCTAACGGCTTCCGCAACTACGGCCACGGTAACGATCAGGTTAAGACTGAGTAATACCTAGTGGATAAGGCTCACTTATTGACCCTGACTGCCCCCGAACTTGCCGTGCTCGTCGGCGGTTTGAGAGTCCTCGGTGCTAACTATAACGGCTCCAACCATGGCTTCTTCACTGCTCAGCCAGGTAAACTTACCAATAACTTCTTTATCAACCTCTTGGACCCCAACACCGAGTGGACCAAGGTCGATGACCAGGGTGAGCTCTTTGAGGGCAGGGATCGCAAGACTGGCGAGAAGAAGTGGACGGGTATACGTGCCGACCTTATCTTTGGTTCCCATTCCGAGCTTCGTGCCATCGCCGAGGTGTATGGCCAGGCTGATGGTCAGGAGAAGTTCGTCAAGGACTTTGTGGCCGCGTGGGACAAGGTCATGAACCTGGACCGGTTCGACCTCAAGCAGGGTGCTGGATCAACCCCCAAGCTCTAAAAAGTATCGGGGGATGGTGTCTCATGTTATGTCATGGATTATAATGCTGTGAATGAAGTAATGAATATGCCAAACGTCTATGATGTCACGGCTTGAGCTTTGAGTTTGGTCACTGTTGGCCTTGAAAATGTATATAGATCAGGCAGGAAATCCGAGATCGATTACACTATGGCTTGCAGAATGTGTCATTTCACGTTACCTCCCCCTCATTGTGCCGGTCACATTGTCGACCGAGTTGCTTCCACATTGATCGCTTCATTACATTAACTTTAGATATACTCCTACCAAGCAGCATTATTACGCCTTCATTGGCCCCTGATCAGCCGCCCACTTAGCGTTTTTGGCCAGAAACTTTTGTCTGCACCTGCTGATGGGCTTAATTCTGCCCTCGAGCTTGATATCCACCGGTGTAGTGTACCCAATGTAGTCAACCAAGACTGTATCTTGGGTGTCGAGGACGACCGGGTTCTTGAAGGGGGGGTACAAGAAGTTGTCACCACCTCCAGCCAGGAAATCCAGAGTCACAATGCGGTACTCGGCCGCCTTGTCCAGGGGCTTGCCGCCAATCGTGACAGCAACGAGTTTGGTGGTAGCCGAGGCGTCAGGGTTGTACTCGATGACGATTCCGCGGCTGACCTGCAACAGGGAGGTGACGGGACGGCCGTTGACCTGGTTGACCTTAGACATGATGCCCTCAAGAGTCGACCAGAGGAGCATGGCAATGCGGTTTCTCAGGGTTAGCCAAGGTTTAAAAGACGGAGAAAAGGGTATATACTCGGCCATGAAGTTGCCCAACAGGCATTCTTGCTGCAGGCACAAGGACTGGTCCAACACCACCTTGCTCTCTCCCACAACCTGGGCGGCAAACTCTTCAAAAGGCTTCCTCCACCCGTCAATCTGACTTTGCAGATCCTCGTCCTGAGCCGTCGTGTTTGTCAGGTGGATAGGGACTCCGTGGTAGTCCAGGATCCTGCCGGCGGCATCGTAGGTAACGTCAATGTAACCAATGTACTCGCCCCACGGATACGCCTGCACGATAAACACCTCCTCGCCCTCCGAGTTCTCAACAATGGTCGGGTACTTGCCCACCGCACCGGCAAAGTCACCCAGCGGGGTTTGGCTGTGGCCTCCCATGATCAAGTACAGGCCGTTGGCGTTGCGGGGAGACATGGGCCATGCAGTATGCACCGATGATAAGCACACGGCAAGTCGAAGATGCTCAAAATTCAACGGCCCGGTTCGAGCCGATAATGTTTGTGATGGCATGAGACAAAAGATGGATTGGAGATGTTGGTCTGATTTCCAGGCAGCTAATGGAAGGTCTGGAAAAGGGACTGGACTCGGACGACATCACCGCACTGTGCCGGGTACCTGCAGCATGACAAATTCTCAAGCGTCGCGTCAGAACCCATTGACTGTTCAAATACATTACTTGCGTCTTTATACTACTATCTTCGGGGTATCATAAGAAATCACAAGTCGGCAATGGCATATACATAATACATAATACACGTTTTTTGAACGACAGACATCGAGTATAACACTCGCACCATTGAGGTGAACCCCCTCCCCCCCCCCTCCTTTTTTTGTTGTTGTTTTGGCTTCCGCTTCGCCTTCGCGTCTCCAAATCACCATCCGTCTGGTTTTGCTACCCGCTCGGGCTTCCTGTGCTCATTTTGCACATTCGCCCCCATGGCATCCGGTTCCGTCAGCTCGGCGGTGCTGCAGTGGAACGAGCGCTCCTCGAGGATGATGTATTTGCCGTCGGCATCCATGTCGTTGATGGTGTCCAGCTGCGAGATGGACTTGCTGCGCGAGCGTCCCTTGTTCTTAGCATAAGATCCGATGGTGACGACAGTGTTGGTGCGTCCAGTGTTTCCACGGTACCCGCCCCCTGATTTGGAGTTGCCGCCCGTTGGACCAGAGGTGCCCCCGAGAGCAGAGTTGCCGAATAGCTTCCTGATGAGGGGGTAGAGGCAGGGAATGCAGGCGCCAATGATGACGCAGTTTGCTTCGATACTGTTTGCCAGGTTAGCATTGTCCGTCCACATGTTCCGTCAAGTTGCTTACTTTGTCCAGAGAACCACATCGTCGACGGTATACGTAAAGTCCACGACCTCGAGGAGGCCACTCAACGTGTAGCACTTGTAGCAAGTGATGACACCGGCACAGTATCCGAAGCCCAACGACGACGAAAGAGCCAGCTTCTTCCTCCAGTTGAGCTGCAGCTGGAAAAGAACGACGGTGGGATAGATGGCGAGATAAAAGTCGAAAAGAACCGAATAAATTCCGAGGGCCATGGCATAGTCGACCGTGATCTGACGGTCCCAGCATTTGCCTGGGGCGTCCAACCACTGCGCACGAGCTGGGGTGCATTGGGCAAAGTTGATGACGAGCATGCCAATGGCGAGGAGGCCATAGATGACCGAAACCACCCACATGACCATGCGGTGCGCCCGGCCCGGGTTCAAGATCTTGCGCAGCAAAACCACCACGGCAAACTTGGGGATCGTAAAGGACGACACGCCAGGTACGAACGAGATGACGGTGTAATAGAGGGCTTTTTTGACATCTTCAGGGCTTAGGGTATCGAGATGTCTACCACCACCATGCGAAATGGCGGCACCAGCCAGTCCAACATATATAACACAGAGAGTCTAACGGGGGCCCCGGGTCAGCTTCCAGTCCATCCAAGCGTGGCTTGCTTCGTTCGACATCAGCTTACAATGGAAAAGAGAGTGATGTAGTCGTCGAGGTAGATCTTGCCCATCGAGATCACTCTGCTGTACACTCTTGCCGCCACAAACACGATGCCCAGCAACGTCATGGCCGACGTGACGCCTAGGATGGTTGGGCCCTTATTTTCGGCCGCATACCCAGGATAGGGCTCCACGAAAGGGGAAGAAGCTTCAGTGGCAGACATGTTGTCGAAGGATGGTCGTCCTCGTCGTCTTCGTCACAAGAAGAAAAGGTGTGGGAATCGAAAGGTGTTGTCGACCCAAGATGGGTGCTCTGCTGGTCGATCAAGACCAGGCCTGACCGTGAGGAAGATCCAGACAGACGGTACGGACGGGGACGGGGGATCCAGGAAAGTTGGGGAGCGGCAGGGTGATCTTTATCAAAACCTCGGGACCGTTCAAGAGGGCGAACCAGAGGCCCTATCACGGGTAGGTCAACCGCCACTGGAAAAAAGGCATTTGGGGAGCGTCAAACGCAACCATGGGACTCGCTTACACGCCAGGGTAGCAGCGATGTGTTTCTCTGAATGTCTGACCGGTGTGATGGACGTTGGGGGTCCTGCTCGACGCAACAGATGCAAGGCACCCGAAAACCGAACCCGGCCTGCAGGGAGCCCAGCGGTGGGTCACGGGCAGAGCTGAAGACTGACAGTGGATCATCATGAGATTCTTCGACTCAGGCCCGCAGCATGAGCATCTCTGAAGGGAAGCACGGACAGGCCGTCAGCATGTGGCACGCAACGCTAAAACAACTTGAGCTGCCATTACCGACCAAGATCCCAACGCATGGTCAATCGCTCAGTGCTTAACTCGAGTAAAGGGCTTTTCAGAACCTCTCTATCCCCACCATTATCGCCATCGTCCGCCGTTGCTTCTCCATTGCACAAAGTATAAACGGAAATGGCCTCTCATGCTCTTCACTTTATCCGCACCCAGTGACATGGAAGGTGAACAATGGACAGGGCTCGGTACCTTGGCAGGTCCCATCAAGGCTTGGCGGTGGTTGTGTGGCAGGGCTCTGCTGCTGCAGATGTCCCAGCTGATTTCATCGGATGTTATCAGCGGAATCACCCCGCTTCTCTTACACGACGGGGCACTGCGGAGCAGGGATACGGATCGTACGACTTCACGCTCGGTCGTCTCTCTCACATTCGGGATGGTTTTTCTGCAGCGGTTTCTTGACTTGCCGCAAACAAGAGCAACAACAACACGGCACGGCACGGCAGACCAGAGAGGTTGTCTCGGTCCGGGATGTCACAGGTCGGGAAACTGTGTTCTTGCCGTCCCACCAGTCTCAGCAGCACAACACAGGAATTGCCGGTAGCTATCATTAGACACTCCACAGGACTGTGTTGTAGTGTGCACTATCTGGCGGGTAGAATGGAGAACATCGGCCAGTTGAAAGAGGAAAAAGACCGGGCAAACACCGTGCGCAGTGTCGGCAGGCTAAAATCAGGACCTCGATCTCAACGGTCAATCCGCCAATGGACAGCACTAAGGATAAGAAGCAATCTCTTCACCTTGCTTGCATAAAGAACCCCGAATAACATGATTGCTGCATCCGGCCGACTGCAGAGAATACAACATGAGTGAAGAAATGTCAGTCACACATTGAAGTGATGCTGGCAGAGGCAGGGCGGCCCCTTTTCCTCCTTACCCTTTCGGAAGTTGTGTACTCTACCCCCTTTCCATTTGCGTCCTTGCTAACAGAGGCCAATGGCAAATGGCAAGCTGCACAGTCAACCCAGTCCATACAAAGCTCCGACACTCGTGGGATTGCGTGGAGGACGCTGGAGATCCGCATGCCGATGCGATAACGGCATTGGCAAGGGCTTCTCTCCACATGCTCCACGGTATCCGTTCAACTACGATTTTAGCCTATCGTTCAGGAGTTCGGACGACGTTTTGTTTCCATCACGCTCACAAGGCAAAACAGACAAGACTTTTAGCAACGCGTGTTAGAAACAGATAGCTCCTGCCAAGCTACCTCGGTCTGTTCTGCAGTAACCCGGGATCCGAGCGAGTACTCGTGGAAGCCCCTGGCGTGTTTTTATTTGGTTAGCTGATGGCATGATGTTCCCAAAGAGGGCAACCAGCCGAGGGCTGGGCGAGAAGGCTGCGAAGTGGCAAGCTAAGGTACCTTACGGTGCTGCCCTCAGATAAAGAGAAGGGACGCAGTTTGTTGCTGGCCTCGTGCAGCCTTCCTCTCAGAAGTCTTGACACATGCAGAGTTGCTGGTCCCTTTTATCGTCAACTCGGTCAAGCAAGGACATGGGATGGGTAATTCCGCGAAAGTTCAGATTCTGAACCCTGCCACTGATCCTTCACCCCACAGTCTAGGCTAACATTAACCCTGCAGCCGCAATGGACCCCTCTTTCTTTTCCAGCCACGGTCATTCCCCGCCAATCAGCGTCATCAGATACTAAAGAAAGGCTGGGGAAGCTGAAAAAGAACTGAAAAGGTCCAGAAGGCCTCCCTTCCTGGCAACAAGCCCCCGGGACGTGAATTGCTTTTGGTGATTGCCGCTCGGACTGGGGTCGAGTCGAGGCAGAGTGGCAGACAAAACTCGGGGCAGGCAATGGCAGGATGAGTGCGGATAAGAAATAATATTCATGCATTCCATTTCTGATGTCACCCACATCCCGTACCAACAATGCTCGAGGTCACATTGGTATACTATTCTCCACTCACCCAATCTTCTCCTGGTCTTCATTCGCGTTTGGTATCGTTGCGTTTGTTTTGGTGGTGAAAGATAGCCAGCACCACGTTCCTCTTCGCCATGCCCTGGGTATTCGGACCGGGTCTGTTGTGGCATTATAGCACTAGGTAATTAGTACAGTCTAACCTCATTTTCCTCGTCGAGGTCACTTCCAAGACTGCCGAGGTGAGCAGTGGGCGGGGTACAGCTGGTCAAAGCGAAGTTCTTCAGGGTCGCAGTGCAGCTCACTGCCTTCGCCAACAGCATGCGTGGTGCTGTCGGCAATGCAGCTGCAGCGGAAATTTTAATGATGTCTGCAGGCCATCATATCGTTGGCGCAGGTGGTCGAGCCGCTAAGAGGGGGTTATTCCATGTCTGTCAAAGTCTTTGACCTTTTCCAAGTCTTGTCCATTGTTTCTTAAACCAAATGACGAGGACTGGACAAGACGATATATCCCAAAAGTCTTTGTCATCGGCGAGTTGCATTGCAACGTTGCCTGGAGGAAAGAGGAACAGCCTGGGGTGCTATTGGATTCTGCTCGCCGGCGTCACCATATCCGGGGACCTGACGAGACCCGTCTCCTCTCCTTTCCGGCGAACATCCTCGACTACCACGTGGAACTGGGGCTCGGCAGCGGACGGTGACCGGGCAGGTTAAATAGCACTGGACATCCACCCCCTTCAACCTTTTCATCTTGTTGCAGCAGTCACTTCCAGCTTCAGTCACTCATTTCTCCCCCAGCTGCAGCTCTCTCCGCACACTCGGTCGCTTCCGTACGCGTATTTTTCCTCATTATTAGCCCCCCGGGTTGCAACCATCATGCTGCCTTCTCTGGTTCTCCTTCCGGCCATTGCCGGCCTCCTCCCCTCCGTCTCGGCCGCGGCTCTCTCGAGCAACGCCCAAAAGATCGAAGACCGTGCCATCACTCCCCTTGCATGCCTCTTCTTTGGTGATATCGTTTCGCCATGGTGGCTCAACAGATGCAAGCAGCACCTCGACATGGTGGTCATTGACCTCCGGTCCGCTGAAGAGTATGCCGTTTCCCACATCCCCGGCAGTATCAGCGCTCCCTTTGAGCCCATCTCCGCCTGGTCTCAGATGGGCCCCGGCGATCTCCTTCTCGAGCTCCCAGAGTACAATGACCTCGCCGCCTTCCTCGGCTCCATCGGCGTGGGAAACTCCCCATCCACCGCCACCAAGATCGTTCTCGTCAACGGCGTCGGTGTTCCCGCCTTCCCTCAGGCTGCCGGGCCCCGTGTGGCCCTGACCCTCAAGTTTGCCGGTCTCTCCACGGGCCGTGTTGCTATCCTGGATGGTGGATTCCCTGCCTGGACCTCCGAGTCTCTTCCCAGCACCACCGAGGTTCCCGTCCCTGTTCCCAAGACCTTCATCTCCTCTCCTGACAGGAGCTTCCTCGTCGACATCAACTACGTCGCCTCCAAGATCAACAAGAACAGACAGGGCATCTTCATCCTCGACGGCCGTGACCAGGCTGTCTACAACGGCTCTATCCTCGAAGAGTGGGCTCAGAGACCCGGCCACATTCCTTCGGCCAAGAACCTCCCCACACAGAAGGTCTGGAACCCTGATGGAAGCTTCAAGAGCACCTTTGAACTTCTCGCCCTGCTCCGCCAGCAAATCGGCTATGGCGCTTCTCGTTCATACGGTGAGATCATTGTGAGCTGCGGCGTTGGCGGATACGCCTCGGGGCTTTACTGGGTGCTCACGAGAATGCTTGGATTCGACAATGTGAAGTTCTTTGACGGAAGCGCCCAGCAGTG
Organism: Podospora pseudoanserina; assembly: GCF_035222485.1. Taxonomy (NCBI): domain Eukaryota; kingdom Fungi; phylum Ascomycota; class Sordariomycetes; order Sordariales; family Podosporaceae; genus Podospora; species Podospora pseudoanserina. The sequence continues at coordinate 2,551,119 of NC_085925.1, forward strand.
GAGCAATGAGGGCTACCCTATGGAGTTGTAGCCACAGAATGGAGGAGTGAAGAGTGGGGCTTTTTTATATAATAATAGTTAAACAGTGTACCTTTGCAATTGGACATGGATTTGAACTTGGTGGTCGTGATCTTGGTGTTTCGAATCGCGATTGTTTTTGGTCTCTAATTTTGAGCCTTTTCGATGTCTGATGCCAAGATTGAGCTTGTACCAGACAGACCATTCGTACTGTAGACTAGCGTCATGGATGAGATAAGATGGTTGGCCATCAATCGGTACACTCTGCAGCACTGTGGGCCCAACCTTTTTAATCAGACCTCACCCTTTTTTCTCACATGCACCACATGTCTGCGCAGAAATGGATCACGATATTTTTGTGGCGAACCACACTTCAGATGGACCACAAAGTGGATGGGCAGCAACAACCAAAGTCAACAGAACAGGGATATCTTGGTATCAATTGTCTGCATCGGTGAGGTGTGCGTGATGCTTCGGAAATTACTTGTGTCTGTGCTCGCTTGGTCTCCTTGGCGTGTATCATTCATGAATCACACCTCAATGCCCCCTTCAAAAAAATCCGAGTTGTTTATTGACTGAAGAATTTGTTAAGACACAGGGGGAACAATCACTACTACAACACAACTGATACAGGAGGAGGCAATGAGCCTGAGTGAAACGCTCTTCCGTCAGTGTGGTATTGCCTGTTGTTTACCGAGTGAGACTGTTATAGTTTGGGACAATGAGACTGGAAATGGGTTCCTCCCCGATGCAAGAAGCCCAAAAGAGGTGAGGCAACGTCCCTTTTTGACCGATATCGAGATTTTGACGTGACCACAAAATTTTCTTTGATGGATCGTGGCTGAGGTATCTTCCATGTTGGAGTCTGCCGTGTGCCCGAGTTCACAAAGAAGGTTTGGTGATGCTTGGCATCCAAACCACCTCTTTTTAGTGTAGGTAGTTTCACCACTCGGAGAATTAAATGCCTTCCTTCATGTTCGGGTTGTCAACGGCCGCTAAGACTTGAGACTTGAGACAAGCATATCTGTCGTCTAAATAGCGCAGAACTAAGCATTTGTCCAAAAGTCCTTCACACCACGAAGGATTTTCACCTTCAGGTAATAGCAAAAGGCCTCACCAACGAACCTGCGATGAAGGCAATTGACCTGGGCATTAGTGCGCTGATGTAGTACTCACGTACTCCCGTCACTGTCACTGTTGCACACAAGTCGGAGCTTTCTTATTTGTTGGGGATTGCAAAAAAGAACAACTTTATGTGGCAATGTGGTGATATCAAGTCAATTCCCAGTCGATTTTGGCCGTGGGAGCTCTGCCGAATCGTCATTTGATGCAGATAACTCCACAAAAGTGTGCAAAAGAATATGCGGTTTATGTGGATCGAACACATGACCTTCAGATTAATGATTGAAGTGGACTTCAGTCTGACGCTCTCCCAACTGAGCTAAACCCGCAAACTTGGATGGCTCAGCAACCAGTCTTTTGGTCTGAATAGCAGTGGCTGTTGACTGTACATGTCACACCACATGGTAAATAAACAACAGTAGGTAAATATTGGTGAACAAACATGTGGAAGTAAATTGTTTTGAACAATGAGATTGCAATGGGTTCTATAGAATATAAGAAGGCTGTCAAGTATACCTACTCGTGAAAAGCCAGCTAATTGGAAATGATGATCAAGTTCACTTTGCAAGATCATGAATTGGTCTCACATCATGATAATAGCTATGTAGCAGGTTTAATAGGGGTTGAATGATAGTCTACAGTGCCATTTCTTCTGTGTGGGGGAGGCTTATCTACCAGTTGAATGGTACTGGCGACATTTCAGGTTCATGATGCCAATGTTATTGCCGCTGACACCTCTCAACATATCATCAACCGAGGGTCCCACGCCTTCATGAGAAACTTAAGACCTGTCCATAACACAACTCAAATAAACAGCACTGCATAACGTGAATAAAGCCAAAGGATAGAACACAAGTGTTGAAATGCGATACAAAGGCCTTCAAAGACAGTGAAAAGGTGTTGTAAGGTAGTTCAACCGACATTGAAAGCTAGTTTTCAGGTCTTTGGAGATAGCAACAGGCCCTAAAAGATTGTTGATGGGGGCTTAATGATATCTCACAGTGCCCCTGAGGTATCTTGTTTGGGGTGTGGAACACAGAAAAGCAACCCCCAAACAATTCATTCGGCCTTTATGTTACTCGCGACAATATTTACGGTAGAGATAACATGCACCGTCGTAATCGAGGGTAATCGCACATCCCCTCTCCTCCCGATCCGCACCGCACAACATTCCTGGAACAAACCTTCCTCTCTGGGAGACATAAACCTGGTTTACTTCAGCGACGGCTCAGCAAACAAGAGACCAGCGGCATGTTCTTCCTGCCCCGACCCCAAAGACCAATCAAAGTGTGGCGGCTACGCCATCGTATGCAAAGAATCCTGCCCCGGTGATGCTGGCCATGGCGAGGTACACGCCTGCGGATGGTCCATATCCCCCGTCCTGCACAACCACCTAGCTGAAGCAATCGCGGTCCTCTAGACTCTCACCCACGCGCTCCAGCAGCTGCGCCCGGCCGCACTCAACCGTCCTCTCCCAAAAAGAGCCAGCTTACAAGTTTTCACCGACAGCCAGGGTGTGCTGAAACTAATCGCCTCAGGCAAGCACCCGCATGCCAGCCCAGTCTTGTCCCGGTTTTGGTCGCTCGTCCTGAACAAGACCGACACAGCAGCGTAGGAGCTGGCCGTGTTAACCAAGATCAACATCATCCTGCACTGGATAGCCAGCCACCTCCCAGAGGACAAGGCCCCCAAGGCAAAACCGCACTCCCTGGCTGACAAGCTGGTCGGCAAGGCCACGCAAAGGGGCCAAGCGCTGGCCTCTGACAAGAAAACGGGGTTGTATAAAGAGTTGGATGAAACCACCGGGGTGTTCAGTGCGTTCGAGCACGAGTTTTTCCAGGCTTATGTTGTTGTGGGGGGTGTACCGTTGCCTACAATGCCGAAGGCCATCATGTCCCACTACAAATCGTCTAGCGTGGTCGCTAGTGTCGCCTCGCCGCTGCTACTACCACACCTAGAGACGACCAGAGTAGCCCTCTGAGGCTTCGGAATTCCTCCTACAAGTCTAAACAAGGATTTGCGACCGAAAATTGACGGCGGGAATACACCGACTGTCGCGCCAGCAATGTCATTTTCCAGTAATCCTATTACCTGTTAAATGGCAGGCATCACTTGTCAAATTTGATTTGTTGCTGCCCCTAGATGATTGTTTGACATATATTCTTGTCCTGACCTTAGATGGACGGCAGAGCAGGTGGTGACAAGTTAAACCCTGTCCGTAGCTATACCAGTGCTCTCGAGCCGCAGCATCAGACATTGCAATGAATCTTGGAGAGCTTGTGTAAGCTAGTTGAGCAACCAACAAGGCCTCCTCACCTGGGGCATGTGTATCCGTCGCGAGCCCACAAATGGTCGGCTGACAGCCGTGAAAATACAGAGCGTTTCCCAGAAGAAGATGAAAAGGCTTGACACCAACGTCATGAGGATGGAAATTGAAGAAATATATCGACAATCCAGAGGCTATGTTGATCTCGCCTGGAGGCGTTACCTCGGCCTCGGGCGTTGCTGCGGTGTAGGGGGGAGTATCACGGCGCTCGAGTTCTTACATTGCTCTATATGTTGTCAAGAACATACTATTCGACGGCTTAGCGCAGGAAGTGAAACTAGGACTCGAAGTGCCAAGGGGGCAAAACATCGAGAGATCTTGTACAAAACGTATTACTACACCCTTCAAGTCCTACAGAACCAACTCATTAACCCCACAGATGAGCCCGCTTCACACCAATTTCCATCAACCAGACACAAGTCACTCCTCTTCCATCTCTTCATCAAACCAAGCCCTATCCCTCAGAGCCTTCTCAAACTCCACCGCGTCCAACCGGTATCTGGACCTCCACAAGACCGCCTTCACCCGCTCCCTCAGTCTGCACACGCGCACTGCGATCGATATCTGGTTGTCCACAAGTGCCAACTCCAGTCCATTACCAGCCGACTCGAGTTCATAAGGTATTCCAATCAGGTCCAACGTAGTCGTAAATGAAAGAATGACACAAAAAGAAAGAGAAGCAGTTCTAGGAGCTCCTGTAACTGCAGGTTGAAACAGGAGTCGCATCTGGAACTGGTGTCGCAACTGGAGCTGGTGGAGGTCGGGGAGAACTGCACGATGCTGCACATTTGCGATTGAGAAGTTGGAGCAGATCAAAGTTCAACATGAAAAAGGCCCAAGCTCCATTCCGAGCTTTGTGGCTTCTTCTGTGGTTGGCGAGGGAAACAGGCAGGTGCTTCCAGGTCGGCCGGTGGTTCCTGCTCTGTCTGCTCCAGAGGGCCCAACAACTTATCCATTGCTCGACATCCATGAGGTTGACAATGTTAAAACCACCAACTGTGTTGAAATGTAGATACATGTAGGGCCATAATTGACCAGTCCCAGGCCCTGAAAATTGTCCTCTTCCATTTAGGTCTACATCACCTGCCACCCCACAACCACACCTACGGCTCATCACCGAGGCAAAAACACCGCCTCAAAAGGCCCAGCCTTCAAAATCAAATTGTCCTTCGACTCCGTTCGGATCCTCTTCCAATCCTCCCCCGGCGCCTTCTCCCAAGTATAGTTATACACCGTGTACGCCATCACAAGCCGAAGGACGCTCATGGTCATCCTCTTGCCGACACAGTTATTCGGGCCGACAAGAAAGGGGATGAACGCCTCGGCATTTTTGACATACTCTTTGTTGTCGTCCAGCCACCTTTCCGGCCTAAACTGAGCTGGCTCGGCGTAGAACTGTTCGCTGCGGTGGAGGGCGTGCGCCGGGACCCGGACCGCCACGCCCCCGGGGATGTGGACGCCATCGACCGTGATGCCTTCGGGGGGTGTCTGTCTGGGGTCGTTGCTGGCGATCAGGTTGTCGACACGCATTGTTTCGTTGATGAGGGCGTCGAGGAGGGAGATTTTGGAGAGGTCTTGGTTGGTGAATTCGTCTGGGATGGTTTTGCCGTAGGCCTTTTGAAATTGGACGTGGAGGAGGTCTTGGTAGTGGGGGTGGTTGGCGAGCTGGTAGAACAGGTGGGCGAGGACGGCGCCGATGGTATCACTGCAATGATGGAGATCAGTCACCGAGAATATCTCCTGAGAAAAAAAAGACCTACGTCGCTCCGGTCAGGACCAAAGCCGCGTCCGAGTACAAGATGTTTTTGTTGGTAAAGGCAATTGACTTTTCGGATCTCATGTCGTCCAGGAAGTGCTGCAGGATGTCGCCCTTGTTGTTGTCTTCCGCCTGTTTTTCGGTCTTGTGTCAGCTTTGTTCATCTTCAGACCAACAGTATCACAGTCCTAACTTACCGCGGCCCTCCTATCAGCCATCAACATTGTCAACTGGTCAAACTCGGCGGCTGTCTTGCTCAGCTTCACATTCTGGGCAATGCTAAGTAGCCACGTCAATTCTCCCATTTGTCCAATCTCTCCAAACATGCTCTCTAACAAGTGTAGCATCCTGTGTTCCTTTCCGGCTAATCGATCGGAACTCGTGCGAAAACTCAACCTTTCCCATGTGATCAAAAGAGATCAAGAGCGAAAACAACGAAGTGTCAATCGGTTTACCATTGAAGCTTGCAACCTTTGCCAACCAGGTATGGCAGACCTTTCGTGTTTTCGGCTCGTGGATCGCCAACGATAAAAGACAAATTCTATCAGTACACATGCTCTCCCCCGCAATGATCTACTACTACGCTTTGTACTCACCCTTGGTAGAAAGCGCCCGCTCCCCCACCTTTCTCCGAGGCGCGTGTTCTTCCCTCGTCATAATGGAGTCGAGGTTATACTCCCCCTCGGAATGGATAACATCATAGACTCCGGCATTCAGCTTCCTGCATCCGCTGTCTCTCACGTGGATCTTTCTGATCCCTTCGACCGAACACATAAAGACTTCGTTAGGGGCTACGCGCACAAAGTTGCCGTATTTTTCAAACAGGGCCGCTTGCTCGAGGTGCTTTTGGCCGTTGCGAGCTGCGTACAGGCTCGTGAGCTTGGTTATCTTGGCCAAAAATAGACTGCGGATGTGGCGTAGGGGGTGGAAGAAGAGGCGGTAGATGATGATGGAGGTGAAGAGGGCGGTGAGGTAGGAGAGGAATAGGGTGGTGAAGAGGAGTAAACCTGGGAGGAGGGAAAGGCGGCCTGTTGCGTAGACGGTGAGGAGGAGGTACGAGGTGAGGTGGAAGAGGATGATGCGAAGGGCGGAGGTGTCGTGAAAGCCATGGATGAAGTAGCAGGCGTGGGAGAGCAAGCCTGTGAACGAGGCAAGGAGGCAGGGGAGGACAAGAGGGGGAGGGTTGGAGCCATCGCTAGGAAAGAGGAGGAGGTCCATTTTGGTGGAGGTAGACATGCGGAGAGGCGAAGAGCATGAGAGCAGGAAATGGGATTGTGGCTTCTATGTCGCTATCTATAGGTACCAAGCTCCAAGACCTTCAAGCTGGAGTCGTGTTAGTGTCGTGCCTCACAAGAGGTGTGATGTGGCATGACTGCGGGGACTGGAACACCAAGACCCTGTTATCTTGGCGGATCCTCGCTCTGCAGTAGGGAGTTGGTAACTTCGGGCCTGGACAGAGAGATCAGATCATCGCTGAAGTTGTGGGGTAGAGGCCTTTATAATGGTTAGCTAAGATCTTCTCCCGCTGTCGAAACAGCGTTTGTCTTATCCTTGCTGCTGACGACGCGGCCCGGGTGGTGCATATGCATGCCGACGGAGTTCGGCGGGGGTTGTCTTATCCCCTGCCGAAAGGCATGTTGGTGAGATTTATGCGGGCCAGTGGGTAGAATATAATTGTACTCATGCAACGAACTTGTGCAAACGGGTATGATGACGGCTTGTGTGTTTGAGGCTCGCAAAACCAATGTTGTGAAACACTGCTGATAAATAGATATTTCGACGATCTCCCGTCATTGTGATTCAATATGAGCGACTGGCCGGGGACGATTGGTGAGTGGCGTGATACTAACTAGCATGCTGACATGCTACAGACAGGCAATTATTGATCGAGAAATGCAAATGTGGTTCAGCACTTGGTTGTCCTTTCTTCACATCCCGTTAGACCTCCTTGGCAAGCATCTCTGTCTGGCCAATTCAAGGCAGCGAGTCGCAAACCGCCTATCTCTGCCTAGGTACCCCGCCATCCCACGTCGACAGCGAATGCAGAGTCAACTGCCGGTCCACATATCAGGCAACCCGGGGAAAATGAAGTCGTATTCCACCCCATCCTCGCGAGTCCCCGACATGAATCACGCTTACACGATATGCAACAACATGTGCCTCAAGGGTACAGGGCGGCAGCGAGGTGAGCTTGTGTATCCTTTGAACAACTCCCCTGCGCACTGGTTTCCTAATTCGAAGTAGTGGTGCAGTTATGGCCTTGATTCTATTCACGATCTACACCGTGGGGGCCTCTGAGAAGCCGCAGCGTTACATAAACGCGGTTAGTGCTCTGGTGCGACGTTACACCTAGTTTACATGCATGGAACTATATGTTGATATTACCATGTCGGTTCGCATCTTTTGCAGCTCTCGAGGAAACCGGTGAGATATAAGACTATGTTCTCCTCGTCTTGGCTACAGCAAGGCAGACCTTGTGGCGAGGTCGGTATAGGATGGGGGTTGCAGCAGCACCCATGTGAAACTAGAAGGCAGTGAGCTTCGAGTACAAGAAGACCACTCACCCTGGCCTGTGGAGTTTATCTTGAAGATCCAGTCCCTCCTGTCAAGCCTTTCTCATCCAGGCCCAGGATCAAAGCAAAATGGACTTCTTTGACGACCTGATCAACCTTAACTTCGACCTCAACCCCACCACCGCCCTCACCCTCGCAGCAGGCTCCTTCGCAGTCTGGTACATCACCACCGCTTTCATCTCCTGGTACCGCTACCGCCACCTCCCCGGCCCCTTCGTCGCCAAGTTCTCCTACATCTGGCAGGTCTACACTATCGCCACCGGCCACGTCAAAGAAAACTACATCAACCTCCGCGAGTATGGCCCCCTCGTTTTGACCGCCCCGGGCACCGTCGTCACCAGCGATCCCGAAATCTTCCGCAGGGCCAACGGTGCCAGGAGCAAGTATGATCGATCCCCTTGGTACGCGGCCGGCAAGTTCAAGCATGACACCACCAATATGGGGACTTTGATCGACACCCCCCAACATGACGCGATCAAGTCCAAGACTGCCGGGCCCTACGCCGGGAGGGAGGCAGAGGGTGGGTTGGAGAGTGTCGTTGATGCCCAACTGGTGAGACTTGTGGATTTGATCAAGCGAAAGTATGTCTCTAGGAACGGGGAGTTGGTGCAGACGGACTTTTCCAAGATCTCGCGGTTCTTTACACTGGATGTGATCTCCAAGCTGCTCTTTGGGACCCCGTGGGGCCATCTGGATGAGGGGATCGATGTACTTGGTTGGTGTGTGGCGATGGACGACAGGTTGGTGTTGATGTTCTTGATGATGGAGCTTCCTGCGTTGAGGTACCTCTTTGGCGGAAGCTATGGACTTTTGAGATGGTTTGGACCGCAGCCAGGCGATAAGTTTGGGTTGGGAGTGGTCATGGGCTACGTTAACAAGCTCATTGGGGAGCATTTTACCGACAAGGATTTGAAGCAAAAGGACATGATGAGTGGCTTCATTCGCAACGGACTGTCAGAGATGGAATGCCAGGGTGAGGCACTCCTTGTAATTTTGGCGGGCTCCGATACTTCTGCGGTTAGTTATATCACTACCCAACATGAGAAAATACAACTGACACATCCCAGGGAACCATCCGCTCCACCATCCTCTACCTCATGTCCAACCCCCAAGCCTACGGCCGCTTCAAGAGGGAGATCAAAGAAGCCCTGCAGCAAGGCAAAGTCTCCTCCCCCATCACCAACGAAGAAGCCCTCAAGCTCCCCTACCTCCAAGCCATCATCACCGAAGCTTCCCGGATCGGCACCCCCTTGACCTTTGGCCACTACAAGGTCGTCCCCAAGGGCGGCGATACTGTGAACGGGATGTACCTTCCGGCAGGAACGGAAATCGGACATAACGCCCTCTCGTTGACGCACAATAAGGAGATCTTTGGTGAGGACGCGGATATCTTCAGACCGGAGAGGTTTCTGGAGGCGGACCCGGAGAGGAAGGCACACATGTTGAAGGCGTTGGATATGCTGTTTGGGTCGGGGAGGTGGACTTGTGCAGGCAAGAACTTGGCGCTGATGGAGTTGAATAAGATTTTCTTTGAGGTAAGTTGATGGGTGTGGTGATGTGGTGATGTGAGGAGAGATTGCTTACGAGGTTTACTTCACAGTTGCTAAGGCACTTTGACTTTCAGATTGTCAATGTGCAGAACCCGGTCAAGGAGAGGGCGTATTTGACTAAGTTGCATGAGGATATGTTTGTGAGAATTACGGAGACGGATTGGAGTACTATTTGAGGGCTTGCTAAAGGGGTTTTCGTGAACTTCTTTGTATTTGTTATGAGTTGTTATGAGTGGATATTTGATGGCGTTTATCTGGTCTTTTGTATTCTTTGATCAAACGCGTGGCCTTTGTCTTCCAGAGATTAAGAGTTACCTAGCTGGAATGAAGTTTTGAACCAAAGCACGATATAGTGAACTGGGCATGCTCCTCTTAAAAAGAATAAAAGGCACAGGAGCTTGAATGAAGGACTTAAAGGGTAACTAACAGACTAACAAATATAGTGGAATAGAGCAGACCCCCAGTACACTAAGTACGGAGAGCCTTTTAATGCCAACCTATAGGAGGCTTCGAGTGCAACGAATGGCCGGATAATGGCACATCTCCCCCCCACTACATACAAATTCTAAATTACATATGGATAGATAAGGTAATGCAGATTCTTATAAATTATTTAATAATTTAGCTTAGCCAGCGAGTCGAGACGGTGCGGAAATTAAACCACAGCCTTATAACAGATTCTTAGGCATATGGTTAGACTGGAGACTAAACTGGAGAGCACACAAAGGGAAGGTAGTTGAAAAGCTGAGGACTCAAGACTACGCACTATCCAAGATTGCAGCTAAAACCTGAGGCCCAGGCCCCACCAGAGCGCGAGAGGTATACACCAAGTGCATCAGAAGCGCCATAGCTTATGGGGCTGTCACTACCACACACCCACTCCAACTCGAGGTCAACCACGGGGTCTAGCGAAGAGGCTAGCGAAGGCTCAGATAAGGAACCTCAGGATAGTGGCTGGAGCATATAAGGCTACACCAATCAGAAGCTTGGAAACCGAAACCTAGATGCCACCACTGGACCTATACCTCAACAAGAGACTGGCAGACTTTAAAGCCCGGCCACAGAACCCATGCTTACACAGCGGGCAAGGACTAGATGCATTAAAGCACCCACTAGGGCAGCTCGTCTAAGAAGCGTGTAATAGGATATACCGACGCTTGTAAAGACGGAGACTAGGCTGAAGACCCGTCTATTAACAGGAACCCACAGTTATTAAGAGAATTGTTATTACCGCTAACCAGTAGGTTAGCCAGCACCAGAGCCAAAGCGAGAGCCAGAGAGAGACCCCGGTACCCACGATAAAGGTAGCACTATACTAAGTATGGGAAAACCGCTAGAAAAAACAGGTCGAAGGCCGACCTGCCAGGATAGTAGACGAAGGACCACCAGAGATGCTTTTCACAGACAAGACCCTGAAGAAACATAAGGATTTAACTAAAGCTTAGAGCTCTCTACTAGTCCAGGCTCGTACAGGAGCAATAGGTCTACAGGACTTCCTATTCAAGCAGCAAATCCCAGGCCTAGCCACTCCCTACTATACTTGCGGAGAAGGCTGTAAAACAGTCGAGCACCTCGTTATATAGTGCCTAGTATTACCGAAGCCTAGATCCTGGCCAACAAGCAGTATCGCACGCACCGAAATCTTAGCCTTATACTGTAAGGTATAGGGTCCCGGAACCGAAGGCTGTTAGGAAAGGTCTGGGTTGGCTGATGGATTTCGCCGCTTAATAGAATATAGTTTAGCGAGGAAACTGGAATTAGAATAGGAGGATATATTCATAGGAGAGGAAGAGGTGGAAGCGGCGGCTGGAGCGGAAGTCGAGGACATCTAGCCCTCAAGGCCTTGTTGGGGCCTTTCCTTATTTTGCAACTATCTGGCTTTTTTAATAACTGTTTCCTATTTGTTACCGATATTGTTTTTCACCCAGCCTTAGGGCACGGTTTTCCTATGTAAATAGCATCAGCAGGACCGGCACACTCTTTTTAGGGTAGAACGGAGTAGGAATAATAATAATAAATAAACCAGCAAGAATCTCCACGCTTTCTTTATTTTCACCAGGTGGAAAATCAAGGATGTCAACATCTGTCACAGCGGTTGCATCGTGACCGTCGTTGATCCACTGATGGAGCTTAGCACGTGCAGAGCACGGCCAATGCGACTAAAAAGGTTTTGCATCTCGCTGCCGCCAGACCTGTTTGTAGCTCTTTGAGCTACGTCTTGACAATAGAGCCTGCCCGTAACAGATGGAATAGAGCCCAGACTGTAGTTTAGCTGAATACTACTGTCATCAACCTGTCCACCTGTCCTACCCGTGACAGCTAGCACGAAAATAAAGAAGGTTACCCACTAATTCTTTGCTCTACAGTGCCTATAAAGTTCTGTAGCCCCAGTGCCCCAGCAGTGAGCTACAGATATCAAGTGACAACTTCCGCTGCACTAAGTGTACTATAAATACGACCGCTTACAGGGCCCGTAGGCTGGTATGTAGCTCATATCCTTTTAACAGAACTGTAGTAGCATAAGCAGTATGTTGGTTTATATCACGATTCAACTAGGCCTTTACCTTGATTTGCAAATTCGGTATTCGAACTTCAGCTGGTTAATTTGGACATTTCGAAATCAAACACATTTTTTCCAAGCTGAAATTGACAGGGGAGTAGGGTGGAAGAGGCAGCGCTGCTCCTAACTACACACCCCACCCCAGTCCAAAAGCGGCAATACATTTCCCTTGACCGGGAAGAACAAGGATGAAACAACTTCATTTTTGTCCCCTTTCACGGCGGCTTCTGTTGGTGGTGGATGTGTAGCATGTTGCTGCACCATTATGGCTGGAACTTCAGGCGCAATATCGTCTCTGGCAGCGCCAGTGCTGCAGACGTCCACTGCCACGGTCGTCGTTGTGGTGGAGATTACATGGACTACAGAAACCTACATGTCCCTATCAGCATCTACGGCTTGCCCAACCTGGTCCAGCACAAGTCTAAGATGGGACATGGAATATCAGCAGGTATCTCAGAAGTAGGCAAAAACACTGGAAGTCAACTATCCATCTCTGCTTTGATACTCGTGTGTCTATCTCCCTAACCATCTCACCTCACCCGCTTTCCGTTTTCTTGCAAGTACATGCCTGTCTCATCTCCCTTTCCGCCTTAGTCGTTGTAGCAGCCACCGTTAACGTTCCCACCGGGATAAGGGTAGGTGTGGGGGAAGACATTGGTGGCGTGGTTGCAGTTTCCATAGCCGAGCCAAATGCTGTATCTTCCGTCCTGGTAAATGTGCCCAGATCTTCCAGCCCTGTAGCCTCGGCAGCAGTTGAGAATGATATGGTTCACCTGTCTCCCGGCAGTGGAGCAAGGGATGGAAACATCCGAGCTGTTCTCCTGCAAAGAGGGTTAGCACAATGTTACATGGGACGGTGAAGGAGGACTTACACTGCAGATGTAACTGGCGGTGGTGGATTGGCATGTCATGCGGCGGCAGCGCTTGGACGGGGCACCGCAGTTCTGGCCTAGCTTCTTGAGATCATTGGCAGCAGTGATGGACCGATCGAGGTCGCCGGTAGCCATTGTTCCGCAGGTGAGCACCTCGGCACGCTTCTCCAGGGCCTCGAGGGCATCCTCGGGAGCGATCTCGGCAGCGTTGTACTCGGGGTTGATGGCGAGAATTTGGGCGAGAATTTCCTGTAGGGCAACCGCTGGTCAGTCAAGGGATTCGGGAAGTGTTGTTGTCAAGGCAAGATGTATACCGTAGCCGTGCCGTGAAGCTCGGTGACCTCTGTATCGGTCTTGAAGATACGACCGGTCCATGTCATTCCATCGTCCAAGTCAAGATCGGGAGCACGAGGACTAGCGACAGCAGCGAGCACGCATGGGATGGCGGCAAGGGCGAAGAGGATGCTCTTGGGGAGAACCATGGTTGCTGTTTGGGCTGGTGTTGTTGAGGATGGAGCTGTGGAGTCTGAGGAGTGACGACTGAAGAGTGAAGTGAGAAGAGAGTGTCGAAACAGTTGAGGACGTGCCTTCTTATTGAACGAACGACAACCTGATTCCCCACTGACCTCGGCTTCTCAAAGTCTCAGCTCATCATGGTTCATGGCTGCTTCAAAATCCTTGTCAAAAGGCCGACTTGTCTCACCGATCCTTGATGTTGACTGGAGACCTTGATGACCGGAAACCACTCTTCTTCACGGAACATTGATGATCGGAAGGAATTAGCCGGTAAGCTGGATGGATCACACTGTGTGTCTTGTGGAGCTGGCCAGCCCACGTATGGATGAAAGCGAATGATATCTTCTTGGTGGATCGGAAACGAGCCTTTGTTGATATACGCAAATGCAACATGTAAGATCTCGAGTTGTCATGATATCCACCTTCTACTGCATCCATTCATGCCGTCGGACTTTGACAGCAAAGCTGCGTCTAGATGATAGTGCGGATTGGTTGCACTCTTCCCGCACTACCTTGGCGGTGGAGCAATTGTAGCGGGTTATGGCTGCCTATAACTGGACTCTGTGCTAGTTATTCTCCTGCCCTATCGCTGACACCGAGACCAACCCTGCAAAAAAAAAGATCGTCGAGGGCCATTAAAGTGGAAAAGATGATTGGCTGTCCCGTCGCATCCTCATTGCAGGTTCCAGTTCTAGTTTCGAAACCGGCTAGACATCATGGACCACGAAGATCCATCACCGAGACGAAATGCGAACTGCAGGATTCATATGGCTTTTAGCAGGCGAGAGAGTCGCATAGAACTACCAAAGGGCTCAGGACGAGTAATGCACCTTGCCCTTGATGCATCTAGATCGTTCATCGACACGAGTTGTATGGCTACTAATTATAAGCATGGCGGAGTTGTGGAAGCTTTCTGTCCGCGCCAAGCTGTGTGATGATCAAGTTGCTCTCTTTGAGACCAGCAGTCAGGTTTCTCCTCAACCTTTAGCCTTGGGGCCCCAGCTTGGCCCCAGACTCATAGATATTGGTTTCTTTTCTTTTTGCTTGTAGCTTTTTCCTATACACTACGAATAGTACCATCCTCTTCTACACAAAGGGCGTCCGACAGAAGCTCAGATATTTCCATTGAAATTACTAAAAAGGCTCGAATAATATCTAGGGTGGTCAATAACACGAGATCTTCGTGGCTTTTCTTGTTAGATGAGGCGGCAAGTTAAGCCAGGCCCATGATAATTTTACGCAACCGAGTCCAGCCTCCTATCGGTTTGTGCTGTGGTATTGCAATCTGTGGGCCATCTACGGGCCACGGCTTCCCCAGGCAAGCCATCAACTCATGCAGGCCTTCGTCGCTCATGAGAATATTCCCCTGCCATCACCATCCAATTGCATACTTAGTCTCGGGATTGAAGGGCAAATAGTTCATTAATTTATACTGATATTTACCACCACCGCATCCGCTATTGCGTGTCCTTGATTTCCAGTATCTATGTTATCCACCAGAATGTGGGGCTAGATTGGATGTTTATGAGGAAAACAAAGTCAGCTCGTTCTTCAAAATCAAGGACACAGGAAGTAGTGGATAAAATCCGATATCGATAGGTTCTGAACTGAACTCAGTAGTGGAACAAGGCCGGTTAATATATACATAGCGCCTGACTGGATGAGTCTGAGAAATGACTTCCAGTGGTGAGTCCTGAGGGCAAATCGAACCTGGTGTGAACCAGCCAAGCCAAACAGGACCAAACAGGCAGCCCTTTGGCTTATTCTAGATACTTCTCCTCCTGCCTGTTTAGTGATGAATGAGACAGAACAGAACCTTTGTGTTGATTAGGCCAGGGCGGTTAACAAGTTAAACTTGACTTGACTTGCAAGTTCAACCGCCAGGGCAAGTTAATCGGCCCGATTTTTACGCAAGCTGAATTAAATCCGGCCTAGACTTAACCTTGAGGATTTGCCAAGGCCCATAATGTATTTTTTTATAGAAACACTAGTGGTCGATGACTGAGTTCATGGTGGTGAGGTTATTGTTAGGTGTGAGGTTGGCCTCTGAGTTTAGCTCGGCAGAACCCAGACCGGAACCTCTGGAAAGAAAAGGCGCTAGAACCCACTACTGTAGGGAGTTTAACGCCAAAGAGCTATAGATAGTTGAGAAAATTGAAATCCGATTTGCCCTTACCTACTTTGCTAAGAATCGGGCCGGAGAACTACCGGAAGCTTGCAAGTCGGCAAGTCAAGTCAAAGCGGTAAGGACCTTGAGTCAAATCAAGGACCTGGGCGGCAAGTCAAGTTCAATCGAGGACCGACTTGACCTGACTTGACTAGTTGACCACCTTGGATCAAGTATAGTGACTTACAGCTCGAACTTTCCCGTAACCCAACCTATTCTCCTCTGGAAGAACCTTCGACTCGTTGGTTTACGTGGGTCTTCCCGGATAATATATTCCACTGAGTTCCTGCTCTCCTGCCCTTTTTCTCCGATTGAATTTCCTCTACAGCTTTTTTCATGGCCTGGATGGACGTCTCCGGGCCACCTGCAATAATAATTGCGTCGAGGGCGGCTTCAGTGCTGCGTTGAACCTTGTTTGCAGAGTTTATAGCCCTCAATAAACGCCTGGTCTGACCGGCCGGTTGCGGGTGGTCTGTCTCGAATAGTTCACCTCACAACATCTAGTTTCGCCGTCCTTGCTCGAGATCTCATGCCTCTTCCGCGCTGAATGGGAGGACGTTGTATATCGCGCCATTGACCTCAACCACTTCCACACCGGTAGGATCGTCCTACCTCTAGCCTTCCGTGCTGTATTTTGGCTGGTGAGTGGGCAGGTTATTCGAGAAGTCCGAGGAATGGAGGGTGATGATGGCGGGGGCACTGAGTCATGGGCGGGGTCAAAATCAGCGGAAGAACGGTATAAGATCTACCTACGCCTAGCCGAGCTTTATCCTAGCGTAGTAGGGACACTATCTAAGCTTCTTCTATTAGAAAGCCAAGCTTCTTCTGTCTAAAATCCAAACTCTCATACATAGTATCTAAACTTTTACATCAGCTATCTGATAATTATAGGATTCCCATATCGAACTAAATTCAGTCTTTTGATAGTGGGTAAGGCCACTGTTCAATGTTTCTTCCGTCGGCTCCAGCCTTTTTCTCTTTTTCTTTTTTTTCCTTTTTTCGTTAGACTCATGAAATTCCGATTGGGCTACCTTACCTCATACTGCGCGAGGAAAGTTGTGTGGGTTAAAGTAGCATCTTGAACCTATAGCCCAGTCAGCAGGACGATTTCGCCGCCCTTCGGTATCTTTAATTAACTCCAGCGCTCGGGATAAAAGCCGAGTTCAATGCAGAGTTCACAACTCGCATCCTACTGTTACATATGTAGTAACGCCGCGCTTAGGTACTGTCACGGGACCTGAATATTTTGAAAGCCCCCTTACAGAATCAAGAATGTGATGATATTGGGAGTACACGTACCAGGAACAAAGCTACAAAAGAGCATCTTCATCTTCCTTGCCCACTCAGTTCCGTCACTGACAACCACCCCCCCTTAAACAAAAGCAACAACGCCAAACACCGCCCCAGCAAAGACCCGCACCAGTGAACCACCAGCCCCGACAACACACCCACCATTCCCCGTCGCCGTCGTCGTAATCGGAGTAGTAACCTCCTCCTCCTCATCCCCAACACTCGGCCCATCAGTAATCACCGCCGATGTAGAAGTCGTCAATGTCGTCACCAAAGGAACTGAGCTACTCCCAGTAGCCTGTGACTCGGAAAGTGTGAGCGCGCCGGTCGAAGAGTCGATCGTCTCCGTAGAACTGGACTCTATCACAGTAGGAAGGGGCGTAGGACTGACAGTCGGCTCCTCCGTGGTGAGGACAAGCTTCCCAGAAGTGAAGCACGGCATGTAGGAAGCCTCTGTCCTGAGGGTTTCGGTGCCGGTGTAGAAAGCGCAACCGGGAACATCTTTTCTAGGGGGGGCGCGGCCACCGCCGCAGTCGTGAGGGTCGCAGATTTGACCGTCGTCGGGGTCGTACCAGTGGACGATGTTGTCTTGGCATACGCCGAAGGTGTGTTGGGCGCAGCCAACAGCGAGAGTCTTGCCCGCGAGGAGCGCTAATGGAAGCAAGGTTGACACGGAGGAGAAGGGCTTCATTTTTCCTAGATGTCGAAGCTGTAGCCCTTGGATATGGTTCAGCTTTGCCGAGAAGATGAGGGCGAGGAGGACGCTTTTTTTTTATATCCGTGTTGAAGACTCGAAGGATTCCTGGGAGGCGGAACGAGGCGTCTAGCTTGCCCCTTCGCTAAGATCACAGCGTTGGATCTAAACCGGCTAATCCCTGTCATTTCATTAACCCGAGATTAAAAGCCCCGTCCTCAAAGCCGTAGGGCTGGACCAGTTTCAAAAAAGCAGGCCGACATCCTCTGACATATGCTTTCTCCATAAAAGGCACGAGCTTTTAGATAGCCAACTTTTTGCATGAAACTTCGCCTCATATAACTTGTGAACAAACCCAGGGGCAATTGCATGTCCAAACCCCCCCTTTCCTGACGTAAGTTACCGCTGAACAGTTGCCATGGCAACCGCTTGATTGAACCATCGAGCGATTACCCCCTATCATACTGCCATCTCCAACAACTGATGAAGAGAAAAATGCGAAGCTTGACGTTCCATTTTCTTCCTTCTTCTAGAGACTCCTATGCTGGAACCTTATCAAGGGAGACTACAGGTAGTTGATGTTTTGGGTTGATCCGCCGAAAGGAGGGTTGTCACGGTTGGCTCAGCGGCCGTGGAGCTGATGCATGTGAGAGGTCGTAGATTTGATGCTCAGAATCTTTTCATGGGGACTACCTGGGGATGCTGAGGGGATGGTGGCCTGCACTAGTGAAGACGTTTCTCGACCAGCATCCAGTACGACGGCCGTTGAAGTCTCGTTGTTGTATGCCATAGTTAGACAACAGCAATCCACCTGCCCGCTGAGATATTGGGTACCGGCAGCGGAGTCTGTCGACTAGCAGCTATACTCGCAAACCTGTTGGCCTCCTGAGCTGCGTTCAATTGCAAGATCCTTCCAATGAAAGCTCCAATGGCGAAGATCAGCCCGATGGTTACGAAGACGGGGCGTAGGCCGACAAACCAAAAGGTAAAGTATTCGCGTTTGTTTCGCTTGTCAAACCGAAAGCCGCAAATAGTCCGTGGTGCTGTGCAATTGAATGTCTCTTCCAAGATTAGAAGGCGAGCTTTCCAGAACTTGAACCGTCGACCTGTCTTGACACAGTATTGATCCTGTCACCCCACATTTGAGTATGGGGCGGTACTTCCTGGGGATACAGCAGCTGTGTGCCGGCCCTGGGGTCAACCCCTCGCACCTTGCGAACATAGCCAGGCCACGGCATTTCATCGTTATGTAGCTTTCGCTGAAACCAGAGGAGGTTGTCAATGTCCGTGTCGGGGATGAGCAAAGCCAGGGTCTTTAAGGTTTCTTCAGCGAGTTCTCGGTATGGGTATTGGTTTCTGGTGCGAGGATATCTGGTGAGCAAAAGTCATGCGATTTGTTTTGGAAGCACTGCTCGAATGTCATGCCCTACTTGGTCCTCCATCTTCGTCTTGTCGATGATGCCCAGAAACTTGGGCATTGTTTCCACTACAACTTGTGGATCGTGCATTGGGTTGGTCTGGTAGTCGGTGTTGCCTAGACTGATGACATATCGGTACTGTGGTGCTGATGGTGGCCCCAGGGTGGCCATTACGGCTTGCTGCAGTGTCTTGTCGGCATCCCAGAGAAAGTTGGAATCTCCCGAGGCAAAGCCGAACAGCAGCCAAATTCGCGCGGCCATATCCAGAGAGTTGTAGACGCGTCGGACCTAGAGTGTGGTAATACACCAAGCGTGCTGTGTTAGTGATGGCTGGTGTTGATGTGTTTGACGGACTGGAATCATGAAAACAACACTATACATCAAGCCCATGGGGATAACCAGGTCCATAATTTTGCGCTAAATCAGACTTGGTCATTGCGGTACCATGTGAGTTCCTTAGTGTCGCAATCAAGCTGAATAATTCGCCGAATATCTCGAAGATGCAATCTTGTGGTTGGTTGTCATCGAGTTGTCTCTCGAGGTACACTACAGAACTATCATACCCGTCTTCACCTTTTACCCGAAATGCATATCAGTGAATAAGATACCATATTGTGGGAAACATAGCTTACAAGACAGTGTTACCATACCCATTGCCCCAAATGCCAGCGATAAGTTGGTCGCGGTAGCTGGGTCCGATCAACTGTGGTCGATGGTTCGGAGATGCGGGATTCAAAGGCTGATTCTAGGGAATTCCTTGGAAAGCTTTAAGTATCAAACGCCACAACGGCACCTGAGAATGAGCAGAATTGTGTACCGGCATGGTAGCGAACAACCAGGAAGAGAAACCAGAACGCCCATTTCGTTTAGGGTGGAAGTAAGACTTGGCGAGGTTTGTAATAGCTCGTGCGTAGGACGAATTGAGGAGTTGTGTTCTGAATCCTGCAACTCGGAATAATGTGTTGTCAGTAATACTCTCAACACCCCACAGAACTAGGAAACCCAAAGTCGTAACGCAAGACACAAAGTGTACGGCATCTTAAAAGGATGTCTACATACTTTGGCCATCTACTGATTGAGGGCAAAAGAGAGACGGGAAGGAAAGTCAAGCCACACCGCGCCTTGTAGGGCAGGAGAAGTTGGGCTACTTGGCCTCTCGGAGACCGGCGGTAACAAAAATGCCTTCTGGGGCAGTTTTACGGCTGCCCGGGTCCCCGCCACCTGTTACACCCCAATACGTGTTGCAAAGGCACACATTGCCACAACTTGTCACATCAGGTGGAAGGAACGACGCAATTGAACATTATCTTTGGTAGGTCCTTGCGACCAAGCCTCCACGTGCCTGCCCGCGTTTACCCTCTGGAAGGCACCACTAAAACAACTGATTAGATAAAAGACGGTTCCAAAGTATTCCATACACAGATCTTCACGATGAAAGGCTTCGACTCGAAACCGTGACACAACTCTATAGCTAAATCCCCTCCACCCTCAATTGCCGAGTCAAGTTCACGACTTCCTCCACTCAGACCAAGGGTATATGCTGCCCGAATGACTGCAGCCGCAATTAACGATAACGTCCCGTTTCGCTGTACACATGTCATCGAATACGATGATGCCGAGAAGCGCAACTGGCGAATGGTCGGGTTTGGTAGATATACGTCAGACCTCTCAGCCCCGAAGCCGAGCAAGCATTCCAGAGCATCCGACCGCAGCTCATCTCCATCACCCACAACATACCATTGGCTTCCATCAAATGCAGAGGACCTTCTGCGAGAAGTCCTGCGGCAACTGTGGAAGGGTACCGGGTCACAGACAAGAAGAAATCCGACCCGGATCGAGACGGCGTGGATGCCGTGGTGCTTAGGAATAGCTCGCGACCCTTTGTAAAGGAGATCAAGGAGCGGATCAAACAAACCCGTATCCTGGAGTCTGGTAGAACCAAATTTGCATTGATGGTGCGGGATGAGCCACCCGGGTGGGATTGGCGTCCAGAAGGAGCGAAGGACACCCCGGAAGAAGCCAAGGCCACAGAGTAGGCAAGGTTTCTCTTTTGTCGGCGTTATCCTGGTACTGTTTTCGGATCATAGACTATGTTGGAGGTTCTTTATCAGCATCCAACTGTTCATTTATCATCTGTGTTGCTTTGCCTTTTCTTCCAACTATGTCACCTGGTTGAGAATATTATCTCAGCTTTCCATCACTCAACCTGAGCTTGATCTGAGCACTGTCTGGACCTGATCTAAGCATTATATGGACTTGATCTGAGCACTGACCGGACCTGATCCAAGCTTCCCAGCAAATCTGATGATGGGGCGTGGCTGACTAGCCCTATTGATATGAGCCGTGCAGACCACCGAGCCATAAGAGCAAGCGTGGGACAATGAAGCATGTGATTTTCTCCAGCCGCGGTGTGTGTCATTGTAAGCGCTAATAAGCGCTGCATAAAAGTTCCTTTTTGGTTCGTTTAATGATTTGGAAGTCGAAGAGAGATGAAGATTTGGGCCATTCTGTTCATGTACCAAGCTTCCAGAGACAGAGATGCATTTTCTGTAATACTATGATACCTACCTTGCTGTCCAGTGCCCCCTCAACTCAATGCATGCTTCCAGGTTCTCAACCAAGCATGAGGCATTGACACATGACAAAAAGACAGATGCGCAAATAAATACTTTTAGTGATAGGCAATGCGTTCAATGCACTCATTGTGGGTATTCTAGAAGGCTGCAAAGCATGTTGCATATGCATGGAAGCGGAATCCGAGGGGGCTTGGCACTGCAGCAGCAGCAGCAGCAGCAGTTGCGGGCTGAAGACAATCCGAGGGAAAGAGCGCACAGGAATCAGGTCATGCTGCTGTTCTGCACCTGCAATATTTGAACAGTGCAGTTGATGAAACCGGAGATTTATCTGTGGAAATCAAGTGACCCAAGAATCGCATGTCGTTGGGACAGGAAAGAAAATGTTCACCAGGAAAGGGAACCGGCCCGGCTGCCGAGAGGACTGGCCGTTGCAACCTCAACCTCGGAGAATTGACCACCGCGTTCTTTTGGCGTCTGTATATCCGTAGCGTCAACAACAACACGATGCCTAAAAATACTGCGGCGCAAGATGTAAACACCAAGGCTGAGACGGCAAACACGGCCATTTTTAACGCTGTTTTCTCGATAGCGTCAGTGCGTGGACTGGGAGGGATGATGATGACAGTTTGTGGGGGGAGCACGGGGAGCAAAACCGTTGTTATTTTATAGCGGACCCGGAAAGGCAGCCCGATCAGTTTTTTATCAGATCTCCCGTCCCGAGCTCGTGGGCAGAGAGAGGAAACACATCAATCTGAGATTGGCGATGTGACCCTGTTGCGGTGCTTGGGGTACAGGGGTCGGCCCCAGGACAGGCTGCCTGAACCAATAGGCGGCCAGCACTGTTTAATTGGCCGACGCCACACGGTAGCGATCGAAATTACGCGGTCAGGGGAGATTGCGGAAAGCGCGAACTGATTCTTGGGGTTTCTTGGGGCCTTTGAATTCTCCAGTTGTCAAACTTTTGAACTTTTGCGACTGGAGAAACATGACAGGCGCCGACATCTCTTGTTCGGCAGACTGACTGACTGACTGACTGGTCAGGGTGTGTCGTCCTGTCCGTTGGACCCAATCTCTCTTTTGTTATGCGCTCTCTCTCGTCGTTCGTTACAGCCAACCCACTCTCTCTGCCCATTCGCGCATGAACAGTCACTCCTTTGATCCCGCCCGAGTCTCCGCATCCCGACACCTACCTACGAACCAGTCTCGGTGTACTCCGTCTCTGACCACCCGCGCACCGCGCGCGCGCTGTCTTGTCTGTCTTAGCCTGCCTTCGATAGGAGGAGGGGCCTGAGGCTCGAGAGCCTGACCTGACCTCATTTTATCACTGACCTGGCAGTTCAAGCATCACCATGGAACCCCGCGGCAGGTCCCCCGTGCTGTCGTCGCGTGTTGCACAGAAGGGAGGCAGCATGAATATATGCATCCCCCTTCGACCACGGCACCATGACCGGAAGACTGCAGCCGCCGACATTGACCTCAAGGCACAGGGTCAAGACCCTGTTGACCGTTACTCCAGGCCTGCCGCAGATGCTTTGTCTCTGTCTGGGTCAACACCGCCCCAGAGCCCAACCATGGCCAGCTTTGGCGTTGGTGGAGGCCCCAAGGTTATCATATCAGATATGATGACCAAGCCTCATAGCCGCCCTCAGCTCAAGTCCGTGGACTCACGCAGCAGCCTCAAGAAAGCCAAGGACCAAGACACTGCTGAGTACCAGCCTGCAGACAAGGACTTCCGCAAGACCCATCGGGTCGTTGGGTCCATCGACTCCATTCTCACCTCCACAACCTGTGTCAACACTGCTTCTTCCTGCAGCCGCGCAGAATCACGCCTTTCCCGGGAGATCCGCATCGAGGTGGAAGATGCTGACGACGGAGAGGCCCCGATACTTGCCTACCACCCCAACCTCGCCAACATGTTTTACTCGGAAAGCAGAAATCATTTGGGTGTGCCATCCCGACCTAGTTCCAGCATGACTTGCAAGAAGCTGGAGGAGGAAGGTGAGCTGGACAAGGACAGGCTCATTGATGAAATCTCGTCCTGGGTCCTGCGGAACACTTGTGGCAAGGATGTCGATGACTGCGCAGCTCCTTTGATGATATGGGATTGCACATACCGCTATGTTCAGGAGCTTTCCAGCGTGGCCCAGGATGGAACCATGGGCATCGTGCAGGTAACGTCTGGACAGGGGACACCAACGTCACAGGGTGGAGGTACGCCGGGAGAAGGAGGCTATGATCAACAGTCCTCCGGTGGTTATTTCAGCAAGGGGAA